>NC_143510.1:35606965-35909811 GCF_031878675.1 Megascapheus bottae
TTCAGACAAAAAGACTTCATCTTCCTAAGCTTTTGTTGGGGTAGTTAATAATGGCAAACTTGGGAGAAAAAATCCTTGAGCCTTTTACAGTACCTAAGATGAGTCAGACCTAAGTGATGATACTTTTATTTCAGCACTGACATTTCCTTGGCTAAAGGAATACTGTGAGAATCCTTAGCACCTGGACTTTGGAGATCCTGAAGAGAGGTCCACATTTCTTACTCCCTTTCTCCCTGCAGGAAGTAGTTTCGTAGTTTCATAGGATCTTGGTGTTATATAGTGCTGTGCTGGTTGCATGTATAATCTTGCACAACCCACACAGGTTCATTGTGAGATGGAGACTAAGGAGAAAACGGAAGGCTGGAGGGGTTGTGTGTCAGGCAGGTTGCCCTAGTTTATATGAGCTATAAGTAGGAAGGCTGGACTTGTTTCAAGCCTGACAGTCTCCAGGTTGGCTGACTTCAAAGCTCATATCTTTAACCACTACTTTATGAAGAGGCCATGTCTTCCCAGACACCCACCACCAAAATCCCTATAAGGCTGAGCTGGTGGAAATTGAAAGGCTACTAGAAGTAACAGCGCTTTTTAGCCTGGAGCTGGAACCACCAGCTTCCCCAGCGAGAGCTTTCTCACACTCCGCCTTCCCAGCTTTTGATCTCACCAAGCCAAGGAGAAGGCAACAAAGAGAATGCTTCCACAGATCAGGGCTGTGTGTGTGTGTGTGTGTGTGTGTGTGTGTGTGTGTGTGTGTGTGTGTGTGCTGGCAAGGTCATTTGCTGCCTTGGGAAACTTCTAAGTACACACCGCAAATACTAAGGCTTGTTGCTGGCAAAGATAATCCCAGACCAGTGGCTGGTTCCTGGTCTTTCATCTGAGAAGCTGTCTCCAAGTCACACCCTGATAAGAAAGGCTGATTTCTGCAGCTCCCCCTTGCTTTAGGCTGTCTCCACTGCTCTTTTCTCCAGGCTTACTTCCACCCTTGTGACCTTTCAGCCCTTTCCAGAATTGCCCTTAGGCTCCTTTCCTCCCTCCCTCTCTTCTCCTTCTCTTCTTTCTTCCTCTCCTCTCCTTACCTCTTCTCTCCTCTCCTTGCCGCTCCTCTCTCTTCCCTTGTCTCTCCTTCCCTTCTTTTCCTGCCGGGGTTGGCTTTAAACCCTGATCCTTAGATCTCAGCCTTTTGAGCAGCTAGGATTGCAGTGTCCAGTCTGAGAGGCAAGTTCTACTTACCTCTCAAAGTTATACCTGCAATTCTGGGTATACCATTTTTTTTTTTGAACAAGAGAAGGTTATTTTCACGTAAGATATATGTATAGAAACATTCACTTAAGTTCTTCTACACATCACTTCCTGCCCTGTCCTTTCCACTAGACAGGATATTAAAAGATGGCAGATTACACAGATTGCTTGCCGGTCTGAGAAACCAGGATGAATTATTTGTTGCAAATAAGTAACATTCCCAAGATTAGGAAACCTAAAAAGTCTTTGCCAGTCATTCTCCACAAAGCAATAAAATGCTGTTTCATCTATTCTAGGACAACTATATTCTAGGACAAGGCATTGTTTTACTTATCACAAAGAAAGAAAACAATGCCAATTCAATGAAGACAGGCCATCAGTCAAAAGATAAAGCCCATTTTTAGATGAACATATAAATATGGTGCATCTTGGAATCAATAAAATATGGTGATACTATAAAAATTTGAAATCTTGTTCAACCTATTACTTGAAATAGAGTAGTAAGTCAACTGGCTTCATATGCGTGCTACACACAAACAAGAATACATAAACAGTTTCAGCAACACACCTTTAGTTTATTGACCTACGTAAAAAAATAATAGGTCTTAAAAAATCAGAACAGTAAAAGAATATGTAAAAGAGTATTTGTTTCCAAGACGCTATACAAATATGCAAAAAGGAATAAGTTATTTTTTTCCTTATGTTTTCTTTTCTCCAAATCCCCCCACTTCATTTCTAATGATACAAATGGCTAAGGACCAGTTTAACAAATCATTTTTATGGATATAGTACATGCTTTGGAATATAGATAGAAAATGTGCCAAAAAAGTTGGTCAGAAACTTCTCTATTCACAATATGAACAAGAAACTTGTACAAAAGGGTAAGGGAGAGAGCACCTTTCATAGAATTGTGAAGCAGAATAAAGATGACAGAGAACAATCTGGAAATCCTTTGTTCTAAAAGCAAGACCTGTAGCGAATTATTCTTCCAAGAAAAGTATGAGGTAGTTTTGGCCTCATAATTCAATCTATTGTAGCTTGAAGTCATTTTTTTTAAATGCCAATTTGTTGTTGTTTTTGTTTTTGTTACTTGGTCATTCAGAACTACAAGTAGAATCCAATGGGCTTAATTCCCTAGAGTTCACCATTGTAAGGCACAAAATTCTTCTACAATGAGGTGGCTTTGATTTTTGCTGTTGTTTGGGGTCTTTTGTGTCTTACCTCAAAAGACATTTTAAAACTCACTATTATAAAAAAAAAAAAAAAACAACTTTCAACATTAAGCTTATCGCGTGTGTGTGTGTGTGTGTGTGTGTGTGTGTGTGTGTGTGTGTGTGTGTGTGCGCGCGCGCGCGCGCGCGCGCATGTGCGCTGACACGGGCTTGAACTTAGGGTCTAGGTGCTATCCTTAAGCTTTGTTTCACTGAAGGCTGGTGACTTTTTTTGGTGGTTAATTGGAGATCAGACTCTCATCAACTTTCATGTTTAGTTTGGCTTTGAACCTCCATCTTTGGACATCTCACCCTCCTGTGTAACGAACATTACAGACAGAAGTCACCAGTGCCCAGCTAGCCTATCACTTTAAATGGCAAGCAAGGTGGAGAGTTATCAGCCTGAACAGTTGTTCATCACGCAAGCAACAGAGAAAGAAAACAGGAGCTCAGTGACCTTGTACCTTAGAGAGATCTGGAAGCAGAGTTTGTCTATTATTCAGTGGGCTGCTTCATTTTCCTATACGATTACCATAAAATTATATTACAGAATGCTACAGGACCAAATCTTGTCTAGAACCCATCTTACACTGTTTATTTTTTAAAAAATCACTCTTTGTCATATCCTAAAAACATTTACACTCATTCAGAATTTCATGAAAATCCAACTTCTCTTCAAGTAATTTTCCAATACTGTCTAAATTGTCACATCTGTGCAGAAATGCCCCCATGCTGTCCTTGGTCAGCTTAACAATTCAAACCTCGTGGGAGCTCCACATAGGAGCTTCTCATTTTCTTCCTTTCGCCACTCTCAGCTGTGCTCTGAACTCTCCGCTGTCTTCTTGTCCAGTGGGACCAACTCCCTGAATGACTGTTCACAGTTTTGAAGTTTGCCTTCAGCCATATTGATTTCCTTCCAAAGTGCTTGCTTTGGAGAAAGGTTTCCTGCCGAGTCCTCTCTTGACAATGGTCCCACATGGGGTCAGATCTTGGTGGTAAGTTGGTGCCTGGAGATGGAAAGTCAGGTCCTCATTCAGGGCCAATATGGGGCTTAGAGTGTGATTCCCTTCTAGGGCCATGTGAATCTCCTCTTCACACTTTGATACTTTTAGGGTGCTAAAGCCAACAGCCTTCTGGGAAGACAAATCCCTTGTGCAAGGCACACCAGTGTGAGAACGCAGTGTTTGGTCACGAGGTCTCATTGTATTCAGACCAATGTTCCAGGCTTTGAGTCTTCGTGCCAAAAGAGCCTCTGTTCACTACTCTCCAGGCTGTCTTCCAACTGGTTTCCATCTGTACTGTCCAGTTGACTGGCCTCTGTGTATTGTCTAGAAAAGGAAAGCAGACAAGTTACTTCTTGTGGCCATTCTTTTCTGCTTCATTACAAAGAGGTTAGTAGAAAGCACTGTTAAGAACAATTTTCCAAAATTTAAAGATGAAGCTAAAATTTAAAGATGAGTGCAGTCTTTTACCATGTCCTAATGTCTAAAGGGCCTAGAAAGGGATTGTCTTATTCATGTAATACTCCAAGGAAGAGGGGGTGGCCTTTGTGTATAACTGAACATACTTCTGGTGAGCCTAGATTATATTAAGTTCTATGCTAATTTTTGGGGGGGGGGGTCTTGAAGAAAAACCAAAGGACTTGTGAGAAACAGAAAAGGTTATAGGCTATAGTCCCGTTGCCCCATAAGACATTAAGCAGTTTGGTACCTAATTTAGTATTCCAACATTTTCTTTTTTCTTATCTGGAATTCTCTTTTAAATCAGCATAATCCAACTGTGACTTCCTTATTAGTATATGTACTAAATATTTTGACACAACGGTTTTTAAATTTGAGAATCTTGTAAAAATATTTGTTTTCCCATTTTGAGCCATAGTGTCACTTTGGATTTCTGGTTACCTAGTGATAAGAGTTTCATGGACTTTCCTGCCTGGGGCTGGCTTTGAACCACAATCTTCAGATCTCAGCCCCCTGACAAGGTGGGATTATAGAAGTAAGTCACTGGCATCCAGGAAGATGTATTCTTATGGCAGCATGTTAAGCATTATTCAAGGTAAGGGAATACATATGCTTTCCCCAGGGACAAGGGAAAGGGTTTAAAGGCAACACAGGCCCCTGGGTATCCCAAGGGCTTGTAGGTGAAGTATAAACATGCTATGACAGCACAGTTAAAAATGGCGAGCATACTTGGACGATCTATTCAAATGAGCATAACCTGTTATACAAACCAATTTGGTAAGCCAAATTGCATTACTATAACTATAGGTTAAAGTAGGTTAGATAGTTAGTAGATTCCTATTTTAAACTTCAAAAGCTTTTAGTAGAAGTGTTAAAGGGTCTTTAGGAGAAGAGCCAGGGAATAAATACTATAAAACTCCAGGGTTTTTAGCATTTTCATGGGACTCAAAAGTAAAGACAGATTTCCCAACTTCACAATGCAGTCAGAGCAAGCAAACTCCTGGTATGCAAGAAGCAACACACGAATCTGATGACTATACTTACTACAGCTGGCTACACTTAGCAAAAGGGAATTTAAAACTGATCTCATTTCTGGAGACACAACCATTCTCCTGGTCAGAAGCAGGTTCTGCCTAATAACCGGTAAAGTTAGAAGAGAAGAGGGAAGAGGAAAGGGAAAAGGAAACAGGAATTGAAAGAAAAAAAGTTATTTGAAAATAGATGTAGCAGAGCCAAGAATCTCACTGCATGGTATAACAACGTAAGAGACTTCAACATTTCTACTTTGGAAAAGTTCATTCCAATGGAAAATTGATTAATGGTCCTGGGGTGAAAATTTGATGCTGCTACAAATGTGTAGCTTGCCTAGTCACTTTGGAAAAGAGAATCTCTACATAATATATACTTGCTTTAGTTAATTCGGATAACACACTGACATGTAGCTGAAGATTTAAAACCTTTATCAGTATCCTGAAGCTTTTTTCTTCTTTAAAAGAATGTTTACATAAATACAATGGAAGCAATTTCTGAAAGAATTTCTCAAGATTTATAAGCAACTGATTCTATTTGTTAAGAAATTAAGTTAAAATGATCAGTCTGTATTATAATTAAATGAAATCTTCCAGAAGCAAATGGAAGAGGTTCTTCCATACTTCTGTGCCTGGGACAAATCTATCTGAAAGCAAGAACTTAAAATATTACACTTTGCAACTTCACCCATTGTCTACCTTTAGAATGTATTCTAAGCAAATAATCTGGAATTCAGACCAATATTGTCCACAGAGATGTAGCACTACTAACAGTTAAAAAAAAAAAAAAAAAAAAAGGAAAACCTGAACTCCATCAGTTGTTCATGCCTGGGGGAGCTTTTATACAAAGTCTGGGCTATATAAAGTAAGGTCTAAAGAGTAAAAAAAAAAAAAAAAAATGCTACAGAGCAATCTGTTATTGCCATGATATGGAAATTCAAAGATAAGGATATAGAATTTCATACACAATATAGAATATAAAAATTATATCTACACTATCATTATGACCATGTTAAAAATGGATATAGACAGCACGGCTCTGGTCGCCTCACACCTGTAATCCTAGCTACTTAATGAACCCCAGATTTGAAGATTGAGACAGACAAATACACGAGATTATTATCTGAAACTAACCCACCAAATGCTGAATGTGGAGGGGTCAAGTACCAACCTTGAGCAAAAAAGGCCAAATGAGAATGCAAAGCTCTAAGTTCAAGGCTCAGTACTGGACACACACAGACAAATGGGAGGAGAAATTCAAAGCATTAATAGTTGCTTTCTCTGGAGGAATTATGATTACACTGTCATCTTATGTATTTCTTTGTTATTTCTCAAATCTTCCACCATAATAGGCCTGTGCATGATCATACACATGTGTACACACTAGGGATCTTTAAAGAAAGTAGAACTTCTTGTACATGTTCCCACTGAAATCAGTCTATCAAGCTATCTTAGACTACCTTAAATATATAGGCAACCAAATTTTCTCAAAAAAAAAAGACTCGTTCATTAAACATGTCATTTGAAATATGATGTAAAAATCAATAATAAATTCTTTAATAAAAAATAAAAAAGAAGTTGAGCACTTCCTGAGTTCAATGAGAGCAGTGATAAGACCTGAGCATCTTATGTACTAGGCGACAAAAGGCAATGGAAAACTGTACCCACAGAAAGTTTACAAATGCACTGCACAAAATGACTAAACCTACTCAAAAGATCCAGCCCAGACTTGGGGGCCAGTCATTTGGGCACTTTTCTAATCTCATTTTCAAGCACTATTTACACAAGTCCAAACCATCTGACAATCTGAAGTGTATTTTCACTCCAAGTCTATTTTGAGAATACCCTTTGTGGAGTTGAGACAATTGGCTTAATATTTCCAGCCAAGAAAAACTCCCACTGAATGTGAGGAATGAAAACAAGGCTCTTTTTTTTTTTTTCCCCAATTTACTTGTCACCCTGCCAGCTTTCAGGACTGCTAATCTAACTGCTAATCTTTCCAATTCACCAGCCTAGACACCTGTGTCTCTGCTAGTCTCCTCTACCTGAAGGAGTCATCTGCGTTGAACAAGTCACAATTCAGTTTTCCTAAAAGAATACCAGAATGCTGTACTTCTTGGCAACATGGATGTTGCCAAGAACTTATTTTGTGAGAAAGGAAGAATGACCTCATGGAACTTAATTCTTCCTTTGCCTTAAGAAGAACTGGGGATGGTGGGGGGGGGGGTGTGATCCTGAAATATATAGCAATTCAGAGTTCGTCAGTTAAGAATTTCCCTTTAACACATTATTCCTGTAACGTTTACAAAGAAGTACTTATAAAGACAAGAAGGACAGCTGGCTGCGTTTGTTGCTTCTTAACAAACAAGGTCAGACACACAAGGTAGCACATGGCTGGATTGAGATCCACCAACTGTCCCTGAGCAGCTTTGGAATGAATGGTCTTGCAGGATAGACACTTTTTTTCCCCTCCAAGGTTGCAAAAAAAGAAGAAAAAGAAAAGAAACACTGAAATAGACATTATCAATAATACTGTATCAAGTACTGTCTCAAAAAGATGAAAGGAAGCACACAGAGAAAAGCCCCTTGGAGACAGAATTTAATGCAGACTCTGAAAACAGTGGAATTTGAATGTGCTAGATGAAACTTTTTCT
Organism: Megascapheus bottae; assembly: GCF_031878675.1. Taxonomy (NCBI): domain Eukaryota; kingdom Metazoa; phylum Chordata; class Mammalia; order Rodentia; family Geomyidae; genus Megascapheus; species Megascapheus bottae. The sequence goes on from NC_143510.1 coordinate 35,614,555, forward strand.
TTAAGGCCATTCTATTTTGGGCTTTGCTGGATTTACTGCTGTCTCTCACTATTTAGCTTTGACTTCATAGCATAGAAACAGCCTGAACTAACATGTAGATGAGTGAGTGTGGACGTTTTCCAATGAAATTTTATTTCCCAAACCAGGAGGCAGCTGGGTTTGTCCTGAATGCTGTAGTTTGCCAACCTCTGAGCTAGAGATGGCTTAACATTCATAATTGAAGGGAGGATTTCTGAATTTTTTTTCTTTCCAGAGAAGACCAAGATTGTTAGAATTTGAGCACTGCTTCTCACCTGCTTGGAGAGGGTAGGGGATTATACAGAGTGCTGTAGCAGCCGGTGTAAGGAGAATATCCTGGGGGCTCATATTCAGACAGCCCTATGGTTAACTGAGTCCTCCAGTTCCCAGAAGCATTTGTAGAAGACACTAGAATAAAAACAGGAAGAAAAACGGAATTAGTTGAAATACCCAGAGCGAACACTGTATAGGTCATTTAGATATGTATTATAATCAGCAGGGCGTGGAGTAACTATTAAAGAGTTCAAGCTTAATTTTCTTGTTTGTTGGTGCTGGGGACAGAATCTAGTGCTTAAATTCTTAGAGCTACACTCCCAGCCAAGCTAAGATTTAGAATCCAGTGATAGCTTACTTCATCTAGTTTGGTTTAAGGCCCAAATTATCTTGGGCAGATAGGTAGCCAAAGGCAATCTTAGGATTAGAGCTTGGGCTCAAGTGATTGGGAATCTACCTAGCAAGCAAAAGATCCTGAGATCTAAGCCTTACACAACCTCCACTAACTAGCCAACAACAAAAATTCAAAAACAACCTATACAACATGGGTTCCTAGCGAGATGAAGGTTTCTTTCTTTCTTTTTTTTTTTTCTTTGTCTTAAAAACAAATGGGGGTGCGGCAGGGAGAAACAACTCAGGAAGAAGAGACTTAGTTTTACGGAAGGGCAGTTGTAGAGCAGGATAAGGGCAGAACTACAGGGCGCAAGTCTGATGAAAGCCACACTGGGCGTTTGCTGTCCCCTGTAAAACCAGTCCTGCTCCATGCCTGCAACACACCGATGGCAGCAATGCCATGAGAGTTGTCCAACAGTCACAAAACCAGCTCTGTTTCCAATCCTTCCTTCTTTGCTCCAGTTCCTGATTCTGGCCTCCAAAGCCCTTATCACCAGGGGCCACAGACTTCAAAAGTCAGCTGTGGTTCTGGGTACATGTGTTGTTTGTGAACAGATGAGGGACCCTGCTGAGCTCCAACAAGAGGCTCTGAGGCTGGGTGGATAAAATCAGAGCTGGGGCAGAATAACCACTCAACCACCTTCTAGTATTTCTCTGAGCCGGAGACACTTGGGTGGCAAAATGAGGATAATAACACATCTAAAGATGGTACTCACCCTATAGAACTGTCCCACACATGAGATGGGAGAATACATTAAGAACAAAAGATACCATGTAAGATATAGCCAGCTGCCAGTATCCATTGGTTGTCATCATTGCTAAAACGGAGTCACCAGGCAAGCCCTCAGTGACAGGGAGGGACTATAGAAACTTTAACTAAATTGACAAATAACCAGAATTGCAGCTCTTCAAGAGAAGGAGACGTGTCTGTTGTAGTACATTTCTGTGGCTACTAGTTGGAGGCAGGAATGAGGAACATTCCAGAATGGATTTCTGGGAGTACTAATTCCATCTACCTAACTCCTGACAAAAAAAGAGGCATTGAGTCTCTGGAGCTAAATAATGGTGGAGTTAAGGGAGCTCTGGCCAGCCTCGAACCAGGATGCATGAACTCCATCTTCACTTTTGTTTTTTTGGAGTGCTTTTTTTGTGGGGGGTTTTAGTGGGTCTTTAACTCCGGGTTTGGGTGCTGTCTCTGAGCTTGCTCAAGGCAAATACTCTACCACTTTGAGCCACATCACCACTTCCAGCTCTGGAGCACTTTTACATAGACAGAATATACCAATAAATAGGAATAGTTTCATAGCACTATTATGGAGCAATTTACTCTTTGCTAAATTGATTTCCTCTTAATAACTCAGTGTATTTCACTTCACAAAACTGTAAGTTTCATAACAGATTGGAATTTTTTAAACTCTTAGCATGGATAGTTGGAGAAAATAACCTAAACTTGTGCTCTGCCTTGGAGAAAGTCATTAGAAAGTTAAGAATTAATGTTGGAGAAAAACTTCTTAGAATCTGGACTCTGTATTGCTTATGCCACTGAAGCTCTTATGAATCAAGAAAGAATTTTGAAGAATTTCAGGTGGAGAAAGAAAACAGCAAGGAAGGAAGAGCCATTTGTAAAATCTACTTTGTAAAACATCTTTGTGAAGTAGGCATAGGTATCCATATAACATGAACCCCAAAATCTATTAGGCAACAAAACAAAACCCCTAAAAACAAACCAAAAGCAGTACTCAGGATATGATGCTAGATTTTGCATTAACTAGTATCATGTATAGAAAAACAACTAAACTGATATACAGTGGCATAACAATTGAGCCCTGTGGAAGTTCTATGTATGTGGTACTGAGGAATTGAACCTGGGTCTAGGCAAGCACTCTACCACTAGGCCAAACTCCTGGCCAGACCCTAGCTTCTTGAGTGGATAGATTACAGAAGTGAACTTCCAGTGCCTGGCTTCCATCTTTACTCTTGTCCCACACACTCAGCCCACCAGCAGTGATGTTGACAATTAGGTTACATCGGCTCCTCCCAGGACACATTTCCCCAACTCCAAGCCCATGCCACAACCACCACCAACAGGCACCTCTGCCCTCCTGTTTGTTCTGCAAAGAAATGTTCAGGCAACACCCTGAACTTGAAGAGGAAGAAAGGTGTTCTCTATGTGAGGCAAAAATAACAAGAAATAATGACAAGGGCCTTTTGTGTGTCAGATATGGGCATGGATGGGACAAGTTGAGAGGAAGTCCAAAGTCTTCCATAAACAGGAGAGAGCTTGAACCCAAATAGAAATCTCCATGGAAATAAGGCTGTCAACACACTTCTGAAACATTTACAGGTACAGGTCATGACTTGGGAATTCCCACACTGTGTCTCACTAAGGTGTCATGGTTAAGGGAGGAGGCAGGACTCATGACCTCAGGTCTCCGTGCAGTTTGAAAATTTGCTCATTTCTTAAGAGTTTGAAACTTGCTTAATTTTCATACATTCCTCTGGCCTCTGACAAGATGCTTCCTTCCAGCCAAGAACTCTTTAGCACTGAGAGCTAGGCTTCATGGGCATATGTGTTCAATTGCTGAATTCATGGGGCCCTAAGCAGGCCCTTCCCCAGGACCCCATTTCTTAAGTACTTAGAGCTGGCATGCAGTGAGTCATCACCAGATGTTGGCAGAGGTAGTGGCCAATCTCAATAGAAAGGCTATATAGAAAATATCTTTTCTAAACAAAATTCCTAGTTGGTCTGTGTGTGTGTGTGTGTGTGTGTGTGTGTGTGTGTGTGTGTGTGTGTGTTTAAGGAGAACAAACCTAAGGCTTCAAGCATGCTAGGCAAGTTCACAGGATTTAGCACTGAACTTACTCCCAGTACCCTTAATTGTTTAAATCATCCATATATATCCTATCTATATCTATGTGTATCTGTTTGTATAAAATTAACATATGCAAAGTATTTAGGAAAGTGTTTAATGTCAACTCCTATTATATATAGATATAGATATATCTATCTATGGAGACATAGATATAAAATTAAGATATACAAAGTACTTAGGAAAGTGCTTCATTAATGTCATCTCCTACCAAAATTACTGAAGCTTGATTTAGATACCTCAATATTCAAAACAATGTTTGATTAAGTTTTGCCCATCAATAGGAACACTGCATATAATTTATAATTCTATTTTTTTCCCTATGTGCCTATTGGATTGCCTTCCTTCTTTCAAAATGCCACAGCTCAGTGGCCTAAATAACATTTAAGAGATGTGGTGATCAACGTAAGACCTAGAAGCAACAAAGTTTGTGAAAGCCCCCAATAGGACAGCATAAAGAAAACTAAGTGTTCTACAAATTCAAGATAGGACTTGAATCTACCACATGCTCCATCAGTACTGCAGATATTCAAGTCGGCAGTTCTTACTGAGGATCCAACACATAGCTTCCATTGCTAATCAAATGGCTCAGGAGTGGGTGGGAAGGAAGAGGGGCATGGACCCCCAAGTTTCATATGCCTACCTGAAGAGTATGAGGATGCTCGGCTGCTTGGAGAACAGGGCACCTGTAGCCCGGCAAACCCCAGGCATCTCTGTGAACCCCTGTCTGAGTCAAAGCTGGTCTGCGGGCTGTGCCCCTGATCCTTTTGCCCTGAGGCCCGCTGGTACCAGCCCCGCAGGTGCTCAGCCACTAAGGCCTTGTGGATGTTTTTGGTGATGTGCTCGGGTTTCACAGCCGTCTTCCTGGGCAGCCGGAGGGTTGCGTAGGGGTTATGGGGCACATGGTCCACCTCGTCTTCATGGAAAGACCTGCTGTAGTCCCTCTGCCGGTCATACCCATAATGGGCAGAGGACCGGTAGGATGGGTTGACGGTGTACTGTCCCTCGGTGTCATTCTCATAGACGTAGCCACCACTGTAATAAAGGTCACACTCTGCATAGGGTGGATACCCAGCAATGTAGTAACTAGAAGACGGCGGCTCCTGGCTCTTGGAGTAGACACCATTCCTCATACTGTCTTTTGGGGCCAGGTTGGGCATGCTTCCTGAATTTGAAGTTGAGGCATTGTGCTTCTTTGACCTTCTCCGTCCCCGGGCACGGGTGTCCAGAGTCTGCGTGCTGTAGTAAGGGCCGGCGGTGGGCGGCACACAGTAGTACTCGGTGCTCGACTGGCTGGTGTAGGAAGACCCATCATCGAGGATCTCGGTGCTGCTGCTTCTTTGGGATTTGGAAAGGGAAAAGAATGGCTTATTGTTGTCCATCTCAGAGAGCAGATGGGACTGGGATTCCAGGCTTCCACTCCGCTGCCGGCAGTGCTGAGCTGAAGATTCAGGTCTGGAAGAAGAAGAAAAGGGCAAAGGGGACAGTAAGTCAGTGACTCCTGACTGTCCTAGCTACTCAGGAGGGTGAGGTCTGAGGATCTCACCAGTTCACAGCCAGCCCAGGCAGGGAAGTCTAGTGAGACACTTATCTCCAGATACCCACCAGAGAACTGGAGTTGGTGCTGTGGCTCACAAATGGCCAGGAAAGAGACCAGGCCCAGAGTTCAAGCCACATGGCTGGGGGTGGGAGTGGGGTGGAGAAAAAATAGAGAAAGAGAAGGAACAAAATAGAATATTACACTGATTGACTTAATAGCTCCCAAATTATAACAGGTGTTTTTGAGTCTCAAGATTGACCATAGGATAGAATCTGTTTGTTCAGATAACACTCTGGTTCACCCATAAGCTCATTGCCACGGGTAAAATGAGAAAGAGGTCATGTTTTGCTAAATCTTTCCTTGAGGGTAGGGCAGATATAAGTAATGATATACAACTTGACTAAAGCCTGAGGACACTCAACATGTCTTGGCTCTCAAAAGTTAAGATATGTTAGGCCAGGACGAGGTGGCATTGCATGACAGAGCAGAACCTGGCCTTGAAGGCACACTGAGTTAAGACATGGACAATTCTAAGCTGTATGAGCTTGGATAAGATATTTAAACTCTGTGACTCTTGCTAATGCCTTTGTAAAATTAGACAGAAACTATATCTGATACTCCCATTTCAGTTAGGCTTATTATTGGCCCTAATTAATCTAGTTTGAATAAAACATTTAACTCAGCTCCTGTCTCTACTTCAGAATACTACTGTTCAGAATACTGTTATCTTCACCCTCACCATGGAATAATGAATGGGTAATATCTGGTTGGGAAGATGATAGGAAAAATCTGGACCAATCCAGTTCCTTTCCTTTATTGACAGACTTGAAATTCTTAAGCAGAAAATGAGGAAGCAGGAACTAAGGCTCTATCGGAGGAAATCACTCAAAATGATGGAGATACACAAGCAAGCAAGACAAACACTCAAAAGGCAAAATGAACACAGCCCACACAATGGGAACAGAGCTCTTACTCCAAGTGGCTGCTGCTGTAGGCGTTTCGAGTCAGGACTGGTGTGCTGGGCATGCTCCGCCCGCCCTGAGGACGCCTCTCCAGAGTTTTGTAAGGGCTGCTGTGTGTCGACAGCATCTCTCTGTGACGATTTAAAAAAGAGAGAGGGAGCGAGAGAAATCAAGTTAAGGATGAGCTTCTCAACACCTCTGGCAGTATTGTCATGTACTGATGGAAACGTGCATTGGAAAGCTGGTGCTGTGTGGCTTACACTCGTCATCCTAGCTACTCATGAGGACTGAGGTTCAAAGCTAGGCCTGACAGACAAATCGGTGAGACTCTCATCTCCAATGACCTCATTAAAAAGCTGGAAGTGAGGGGCTAGGAGTTTTGCCTAGTGATAGAGTGCTTGCCTAGCATGCATGAAGATCTGGGTTCGATTCCTCATCCTCGGTGCCACATATGTAGCAAAAAGCCAGAAGTGGTGCTGTGGCTCAAGTGGTAGAGCCCTTACCTTGAGAAAATCCAGCGACAGTGCTCAGGCCCTGAGCCTAAGCCCAGGACTGGCAAAAAAAAAAAGCTGGAAGTGAAGATGCAGCCCAAGCCATCAGACTTGATCAAAAAAGCCAGGCAAAAATGGGGGGCCCTGAGTTCAAGACTGGGTAGTGGATCTTCAACAATAATAGCAGCAACAACAACAAAACAAAAACAAAGAAACAAAGCCAGCCTACTGGAAGCTGATGGAAAGGCAGTACAGGATAAGGATGGGAAGAGTTTCTCTATGGGTCAGTATCCTGGTAGACCCTAGGTGAGTTTTAGGGAAAAACCATGTGGTCTGATTCTGTGGGTCACAAATATGAATCGAAAGCCCTTTTTACAAAGAGAACACTGAGAAAAATTGACCAGAAACAAATTACAAGTTCAGGAAGTCTTTTCTCTGTGAATGGTCTAATAGGTACTTCTTGGCATTGTGGGCCAGGAAGTCTCTGCAGAGATTTCATCCTCTGTCCTTCTAATGCAATAGCAGCCACAGAGAAGAGATAAATGAATGGGTGTGGTTATATTCCAATAAAACTTAATTTGTGGGCAAGGAAATGACTTCATGTAATTTCCTTGCCACCAAATACTATTGTTGCTTTTGGTTTTCCTTCACACAATTATTTAAGCATTCCATAAACAAAAGCAAAAACAAGCAAAAAAAAAAAAAAAAAGAAGAAGAAAAAGAAAAAGAAGAAATATGGATAGCAGTGTGCTCTCGACCACAACTGTGGTCCGCTGACCCCCGGATTAGATGGCAACATCCTTAAATTGTTTTGGCCACAAGCTCATGTCTCTAATCCGAGCTTGTTCAGAAGAAAAAAAAATCTACTAGACTTCATGTTTAAAATAATTAGCACAACCTGAGCTGGTGGCATAGCTCAAGTGGTAGAGTACCTTACAGCAGGAAGCAATATGCCAAGCAAATATGGGGCCCTAAGTTCAAACCCTAGCATTGAAGGAAAAAAAAGGAACTTTTAAAGGAACTAGAGTATCGTTAGGCGCCTAGCTTCAAATGTCACCATCTAACACCGTAGTTTAGGATGACGGCATGTGGCACCACGCTTAGCCATTGCTCAAGGCTTTGGGGAGCTGCTGGAACCATTAAGAGGAAGATCAGCTTATTGGGGTATGCCCTGAATGGTGGTGCTGAGACCCAGCCTATTCTCTTTTTTTTTTTTTTTTTTTGCCAGTCCTGGGCTTGAGCTCAGGGCCTGAGCACTGTCCTTGGACTTTCTCAAGGCTAGAGCTCTACCACTTGAGCCTCAGCACCACTTCCGGCGTTTTTCTATGTATGTGGTACCGAGGAATTGAACCCGGGTCTTCATGCATGCTAGGCAAGCACTTTAACCACTAGGCCAAACTCCCTGCGCATCTTTTCTTTGCTTGACTATTATGAGGTGAGCAACTTTTCCCCATCACGTCTTCCTACCATGACATTCAGCTCCAAGTAAGAGAGAGGGCCAAGTGATCATGGACTGAAACTGTGAGCCCAAATAAACCTTCCCTACTTATGAGTTATTTATTTCAGGTATTCAGCACAGGGCCGACTAACACAATACCCAAACTAGATGAGATGGCTAAAAGCACTATAACTTAATATAAAACAGACTTTACTATCAAGGAAAGAGAACCAACATCTTTCTAAGAAGGCCATTTAAAAAGCACTTCCTCTTGCTGTCAACAATGAATGTCTGGGTGAGTTTCTATGCCTCTGTCTTATAGGAAAGCAACCTCTTCTGAAAGCGTAAATAATCATCACCACAACAAGAAACATATCACCCATGTGGAGGAAAGATTCCTTGGCTACAGGAAGTTAGTTAACTTACTGTGGTATGCTCTCACCTGGAATGCCTGTGATCCACAAATGGTTCATTGATGGATGACTTTCTGAAATGGATTCTTTCAATACCAAGAGACTTGGGGGGAAGAATTCTTGGAGAATGAGGAACTGAACTTGGTCGTTGCCCAGCAAGAGTGAAGGTGTCATTGGCTAAGTTAAGCAAATAAATGAATGAATGAATCAAGTAGGCAAATCATTAGTATCTTGCTAAGATTTCTAAACTACAAATGAAATTCCTATCTGATGAATAATACATTCTTCCAGAGACCATGTTTTTAGAAATACATCATTTTGAAGGCATTAATTTTTATATTATATCTAGCAGAAAAAGAGAAATGACTAAAGGATACTTAATCTCAACCAGCTTTGGCCATTTCCACAGATGGCATTCTGAGCAAGGAAATCACTCAGGTAGAAAAGGAATTATTCTACCTTTAAACTGTTTTACTTAAAAAATAATTTCCAGTGGGCAAGCAACCAAGGAATGGGATAGATCCTTTTTATTCAGCTTGGACATTCTTTTTGTGTGTGTGCGTGCCAGTTGTGGGGCTTGCACTAGGTGCCTAGGTGATGTCACTTAGCATTTTCAATCAGGGCTGGTGTTCTATCGGTTGAGCCACAGCAGCACTACCTCTGGCTTTTTGGTGATTAATTGCTGATAAGAGCCTGACACACTTCCTGCTCTGGCTACATTTGAACTATAACCTTCAGATCTCAACCTTCTGAAGCTAGGATTACAGACATGCACCACCAATGCCCAGTGCCCTTTAACATTTTTTTTTTTTTGGAGGGACATGGGGCTTGGACTCTGGGCCTGGATGTTTTCCCTGAGTTCTTCAGCACAAGGTTACCTCCCTATCCCTTGAGCCACAGCCCTACTTCTCATTTTCTAGTGGTTAACTAGTCTTTAGTGCCCGGGCTGGCTTTGAACCACAATCCTCGCATCTCAGCCTCCTGAGTAGCTAGAATTACAGGAATGAGCCACCACATCTGGCTCCCTTTAAGGCTGTGTGGCACCTTAAGGGGTTGTCTTTATCATTGAATATGATGAACATTGCATCAGTGGAGACTTGCTATGTCTACCATTGATATTTGCATTTTCAATGACGAATGGCATGTAAGACCAAACTTCAGTTCCAAGGAAGAATCCTCAAGTGGTGGAATGTTATGCACCGTAAAACTTATGGGAAGATTAAGCAAATGGGGATGAGTTGAGGGTAGTAACTTCCCAGAATTCTTCAAATTACATCAAACAGACAGTCAATCATCTAACTAAATACACAGGAACAATTCTCTAGGAAACAGTAATAATCAAAGAACACACTAGAATTTTCTAGTTTGGTCACTGGCTTCCTGAAATATGAAATGTCACCATTGGAAAAACTAGGTGAGGTGGTAGCTCACCTAAATGAGTTAGGATAGAACTCTGAATGATACATATACTTCTTTGTTTAAATTAAAAAGTTATCTCACGTGCATCAGTGATTCACACCTATAATCCTAGCTATGAGGGGAGGCTGGGACCTGAGATCAAGTTCAAAGTCACCTGGTTCAAGTGGTAGAATGCCAGCCTTGAGTGAAAAAGCTAAGGGACAGTGCCTAGGCCCTGAGTTCAAGCCCCAATACTAGTGCACACTGAGTTATCATATTATTTCAGAATATGTAATATTTTCAAAGAAAAAAGGAGCCACTTACAATCATCGTAGGTGGCAGAGTCTGACAAGGAGCTGCTCTCTGATGGGATGACATCTTCTGCGGATAAAAATAATGGCTTTTAGCACAACTGCATATTTACATAACCATAGTGAACTCACTGATGTGATTTTCAATGGAACATATTTTACTCTCATTTAGATAAATATGGCTAATAAAAGTACATTCATAATTAACTGTCCTACAAATTGACTCATTTACTACTGATGACAAAAGTATCTTGTGTTTTAGAGCAAGTGTCTAGCAGCCGTGAGGTACCAAGTTTAGTCTACAGTACCACAAACATGAGCTCCTCCCCCAAAATGATCTGTGCACTGTAAAGACAGCATAATGTATTATACTCATCCCTCAATATGTGTGGGAATCTGGCTCCAGGGCTGTGTAAGGACACCCAAATCTAAGAATGCTCAAGAACCTTGCTTTAAAAAGCACATGCTCTTCGGTGATTTAAAACACCTCTAGATTACTTGTAATATGCCTACGATGCAAAGGCTATATAGACACTCATGATACTGCATTGTTTAGGAAATAATGACAAGGAAAAATGATAAGACTATACACATAGTACAGAATTTTTTCTGATTTTTTTTTCTGATATTTTTTCTTTTTTTTTGGCCAATCCTGGGGCCTGAGCACTGTCCTTGGGCTTTCTCAAGACTAGAGCTCTACTACTTGAGCCACAGCACCACTTCTGGCTTTTTCTGTGTGTTACCAAGGAACCCAACTCAGGTCTTCCTGCCTGCTAGGCAAGGAATACGCCCCGACCAGGACAAGCCGAGAAAGGAGAGGGCCGACTGACCGCCCGCACCCAGCCCTCCCTCGCCAGAGGACAATCAGACGCATCAGGGAGACCTGTCAAGGCAGGAGCTCCTTTATTGAGGAAGTCCATTCAGCTAATATAGGGTGCAGGAGCCTATCAGCACAAAGGTGGGCAGGGCGTAGAAGGTCCACGTGTTTGCTCTCACTATAGGTCTCAGCAGAGAATGATAAAGCAATAAACATTCGTACCCAATGGTAATCAAGTCTCAGCAGAAAGTGATTCACAATACGGACGATATAGCTCAAAGTTAGGCATGGCGTTCATACATGACAGCTCATTTCTTTGTGTAGTTATCTTACTCAGTGATGCAGATTCATGGGCCAGCCTGACCCTGCACTCGGCTCCCAACATACCACCCTACCCCTTGAGCCATAGCCCCACTTCCCATTTTCTAATGGTTAATTAGAGATAAGAGTCTCATGGATTTTTGAACCTAGACTGGCTTTAAGCCATGATCCTCAGATCTCAGCCTCCTGAGTAGGTAGGATTACAGGCATGAGCCACAGCACTCTGGCTTCCTTCTGTTTTTTTTTTTTTTGTTCTTCCCTCCTCTCACCTTGGTCCTCTCCTCCTTTCCCATCCTCTTCTTTCCTGTTCTCTACCAATCCTGGGGTTTGAAGGCAGAGCCAAGCTCTAGCTTAGCATGTTTGCTAGGTTTGTACTCTACCACCTGAAACATGCCTCCAGTCCATTATTATCATGTCTTTTATTTTGGAGTTAGGGGTCTAGCAGACTTTTCTTCCCAGGCTGACTTCAATCTATGATCTTCCAGACCTCAGCCTCTTGAGTAGCTTGGATGACAGTTGTGAACCCTGCACTTTCTCTTATTGGAGTGCAGTCACTTGGTGGTTTTGGGAGCACTCCAATCAGACTACATTCTTCAACAGTAGTACCACTAATCATTTGGAAACTGTCTTTACATTGCAAGAGTTCCACCTCTACCTACTCCATCCCAACCCCCACTATCAATTTTTGTTTTCTTTTTTGCACTGCTGGGGCTCGAACATGGGTATGTATGAATGTCATGTGTTTTACTATTTGAATTATATCCTAGCCCACTAACGGCAATTCTGATAACCAAAAATGCCTGCAAACATCGTAAAATATTCCTAGTGGCTCTTCCTAATTGAGAACTACTAAATTGAGAGACCTGGATTCAAATCTTGGTTTTGTGCTTTATCAACTGTGAAACCTTGGGTACATGTCTTCACATTTCTTAGCATCATTTGACAGACTTTAAGATGACGATATCAGTGGGACCTATCACAAAATACTGAGTTAATTTAATGAAATCACCATGTAAAGATTTTAGCCTTCCTCCTAGCACATGCTAACTGCTCAGTAAATGTTAGTTACGTGTCTTCCTCTTACTATATTATAGAATTAGCAACCGTAACGTTCTCAGTATTGCTGGTACCCATTGACTATTCAATACTGTGTTTGGTAAGAAGAGACATCTCAGGTGCGTTAATCTACTTTACTAAATTGTTCTGTGCTCAGGGCGAGGTGTTTTGGCAAAAAGTTTCAAGGCAAGTACAGCAGCTCAGTGTCAGCTTTGAAGCTATTATAAGGGCCTAATGCCATCCAACCTCAAATGTTAGTCTTTATCACAGTCAGGCTCAGTCTCTCTTCATTAGACACACAGTGTAGCCTGACGGCAAGGTGCCAGTCTAGCCAGCTGTCAGACATACTTTAAAAACAATCTATCCAACGAATGCTTGGTCATTGGAACCATCTGCTGCCTACATGTCAGTTGCTATGAGGGAGAACAGTTGAACTTCGCAGTTTGAGGATGAATGGGTGACAACAAATGGCTAGGAAAGTGAAGTACACTGTTCATCACCCATCTCTGCAGGTCCAGAATGTAATCCATGCCAGACTGCTGGACTGCACATTTACAGGCTGAGATGCTGAAATTCTCCAGCTGTGGTTGGCTCACACTGGTACATTGATATCTGTGTATTTACTTCCCCAAAGCTTATCTCAGCTTAGATCTGATGCCTATTCTAAAACCTAATTACCCTACTTCATCAGTTCTAAAATGCACATGTTGTTTTAGAGCCCAGTGTGGCTCAAATCGTAGCACCTTGAATAGAAAAGCCAAGCAAGAGCGAGTGGTGATGAGTTCAAGCCCCAATACTACCACCAAAAGACTAAACCAAACCAAATCAAACAATCTACACACTATCAAGAGTAATGACTATGAGATTCGAGTTTACAAAAGGCTCTTCTACTCACCTGGTAAGATCGTTGTTGCTTTCTGGTTGGGTTTCTTTCCACAGCGAATCCGGTATTCGTTTATTGCATTTTCAATCTCCTGAAGCTTTCTGACTGCATCTGTGAAATCTTGCTTCCGTTTTTTCTTCACAGTTTTACACAGGTCTGGCTCATTGGCAAGTTTCTTTGCAGCTTCTACCAACTTCTGCTGTATTAGAAAATTACTCTCCAGTTCTTGTAAAGCCGGATCCTGCATTTATGCAATGATATTGTGTTATTTTTATGGGCACACCAAGTCTCTCTCTCATGCTAATAAATACATTTTGTGCATTCTTTTTTTTTTTTTCTTCCAGTCCTGGGCTTGGGCTCAGGGCATGAGCACTGTCCTTGGGTTTTCTCAAGGCTACCACTGAGCCACAGCGCCGCTTCCAGCTTTTTCTATGGACGTGGTACCCAGGAATCAAACTCGGGTCTTTGTGCATGCTAGGCAAGCACTCTACCACTAGGCCAAACTCCCAGCCCCACTTCGTGCATTCTTGAATGAGATGGACTTTGAGAATAAAAATCTTCCAAGTTTTGCCGGGGGGGGGGGAGTAGGGGGGTGGGGGGGGGCAGGGAGAGGGACGCAGTGGCACAGGCCTGTAATCCTAGTTACTCAGGAGGCTAAGATCTGAGGATTAAGGTTCAAAACCAGCCTGGGCACAAAAGAACCTGAGACTCTTTATCTCCAATTAACTTCTAGAAAATGGGAAGTGGGGTTTGGCTCAAAGGTAGGGTGGATACCTTGAGCTGAAGAGCTCAGGGACAACACCCAGGGATAGGGCAGTAGCCTTGAGCTGAAGAGCTCAGGGACAACACTAGAGACAGATAATTTGGGTTTGATTCTTTTTTCTGGTAGTTCCTGGCTGCATGATTCTACACTCTACTAGCAAAGATTATTCTATTAGGATTAGCTCTACTTTTCTTCTAAAACGAAGATGATTTTGTTTCTACAAGAAATATGAGGAGGGTCATTTTGACTGAGGACATGCAAATAAGAAATTACATTCTAGGGGCCAAGAGTTTAGTTTGATTCCTTAGTACTACATACACAACCTTAAAGGGAAAAAAAAAAAAAAAAGGCCTGAAGTGGCACTGTGGCTGAGCGTTAGCCTTGAGAAAGCCCAAAGACAGTGCCCAGGTCCTGAGTTTGAGCTCCAGGACTGGCAAAAAAAAAAAAAAAAAAGAAAAGAAAAACAAAGTATATTCTATCTTGCCTAACTTATCTTTACATGTTTAATTATATTAGATACTATACATGTAGTACCTCCTTTAATACTCACTGCCTCTCTCAGAGAGAAATTCCCTCAATATTCCCATTTTACAGAGGGAAAAACAGATACCTACAAAATGAAACTTTAAAAGCGTTAAACTATTTGCCAAAGGCTAGTTTTTTGGCTGCTATTATCATTTCTAATATATTATAAATTTATAAAACTCTTATCTCCAATTAATCAGCATAAAGCCAGAAGCAGAACTCTGGCTCCAGTGGTATACCTCAAGGACATTGCCAAGATCCTGAGTTCTAGCCCCAGGATCCACACAATAATACTATTTCCAGGTTGAGCAAGACCCTGCTATAGAGTTTCAAGCTGTCCTCCAACTTTGAATCCTCCTGCCTCAACCTCTCAAATTCTGGGATTGTCCTGCAAGAAATCAAATGCAGAAGGTCTTAATTCTAATAGTACTAGTACTGAGTTTATAAATATTTAGAGTTTATGCTGCCTCTGATTTGTGAAATAAACTCAATGCTAATGGGTAAGTGACTTAAAAACCAAGGGCACAGAAAGGCTTGGGATGGATGCTCCTACCTCTTCAGTTGGCAGTAAATTGTCATCTAACTTGAACGCAGTGCCCACTCGCCTCCTGACCTGAGGGGGCTTCTCGCCTGAGTTCAGTGGGTACTCCTTTGGCATTTTACCAGTAAGTTCCTGGAAAACAGGATGGGGCCAAGAGTGGGTAAGTGACACAGACCACAGCTGAGGACGGTAGGGAAAAAGCCCAGAGCTGAAGACACTCACAGCCTCACGCAAGCAGATCTTCTTCAGCTCTTCCACTTTCTTCAGGAGTTTTTCTTGCAACAGCTTCTCCTTCTTTTTGAGCTCCAGGATTTTCTCCCGCTTTTGCTCCTCACTGGCTTCTGAATCTTGAGAGCCTGGGTTGAGGGGAGGGGGAAGGGTGAGAGGGGTCAACACCAGCTGGCTTCCTTCCTTGCAGGAGGACAAAAGCCTGCCCAGCCATGAAAAGCCTGCTATGAAAAGCTAGTTTATTTCTTTTCTCCTTGTTTCTGAATATAATAAGAGGAAACCAGAGAACATTTTCTCAGGCTCTGGGCATCAGACAGAACCTGGTAAGAAAAATGTGCTTTTTGGGCTTGGTCATTTTAGAAGTGATGACAGAATGCTTCATGTTTCACACACACCCAAGAAATAATTTCTTTTCTATCTTTCTTTCTTTTTTTAAAGAAGAAAAGTAAGTTGTACCTTGAGATAGTTGTCAACTCTTTCTTTGAAAGGTAAGCAAAGGAATGCTCTAAGCAGTTTCAGAAACCACATACTAACAATGAGATGGAAGGGCCAAATCATTTAGTAAGTTGACAGACTAAGCGAGGAAAAATCCGCTGAGCACAACTCCAGAACTGCTAAGACATATACCACACAGTGTCTACTGAGGGCAGGGCACAGTGATTATGGTTTTATGGGGTGGGCACTTGTAATTGTGTTTGTAAAAATTTTATATTATGGAATATTGAATGATTATCACATCAAAAACTAGATAATGACAACAAAATAAAACTGAACACTGGGAGAAGTTGATAGAATTGATGGAGAGAAAAATGTCCCTAGGGCCCAGAGTTTGGCCTGCTGGTACAGTGCTTGCGTAGCATGCACAAAGACCTGGGTTCAATTCCTTGGCACCACATACATAGAAAAAGCCAAAAGCAGAACTGTGGCTCAAGTGGTAGAGCTCTAGCCTTGAGAAAGCCCAAGGACAGTGTGCTCAGACCCTGAGTTCAAGGCCCAGGACTGGCAAAAAAAAAAAAAAATGTTCATATCATTCAATGTATTTGCATTTTATGTTATTTATACAGTGTCACCATTTGTGATCTAACTTCATAGTTCTTTTTTCATTATTATCTTTAAGTAGGAGTATAAAGGAGTTGCAGTTGGAAGAGGTGACTCTGTTCAAAAAAATATACTCAATACCTGATTTTCATAATTGTAACCCCTCTGTAAATTAACTTTACAATAATTATTTTTTTGGTCATGGGGCTTGAACTCTGGGTCTGGATGCTGTCCCTGAGCTCTTCAGCTCAAGGCTACCACTCTACCTGTTGAGCCACTAAACCACTTTTGAATTTTTGGTGGTTAATTGGAGATAAGAGTCCCATGGACTATCATGCTAGCTCAGATCTCAGCCTTCTTATAATTTTTTTAAAAAGTAGTTTATGAATACAATGCATCTCATACTCAAAGTTGTCACATACTCTAGCTTCCTAAAGACTCCTTTGTTTCCTAAGCAATGGGGCAAACGATGAATTTGAAGATGATTTAGGACAGAAAAAAGATGGGGGTGAGAGACCAATAAAAACCAGAAAACCCACAAAAAATGTGGTTCAAAGCCAGCTGAGACAAATGTGAAGATTCCTATCTTCAATTAATCACCAAAAAGCCAGTGGTAGGATTGTGGTTCAAGTGGTGGAGCACCATTCTTGAGTCTAAAAAGCTAAGGGACAGTTCCCAGGCCCTGAGTTCAAGCCTCAGTACCAGCACAAAAAATTTTAAAAAACCAACCAAACAAACCATCAGCAAATCCCCACAACACCAAAGCTGTCTTTCCCCTTTCGGTTTCAAGGATTTACCTGAAGATATTAAGCTTCCATTGCTCGCCATGATGAGCTGGCTTTTTGCTTCCAGTGTCATCAGTTTAGAGACCCTCTGTGTTCCCGTCTCTGTCAAATCCATGGCAATATCGTCTAAACTTCTGGCAGAAGGAATTTTTGCCTATGGAGTGGAGCACATGGAATTATTAACAAAATGAAGCACATTCTACTTTAATCCAAACATTAAGTTAGCGTATTGTGAAAATACCCACACAAATAATTATTGAGCTGACAAGAGAAACAAAAAATCTTAATAAGCTTTGCATTCAAAATGTTTTGTTCACTATAAGTGATTTTCTTGTCACAAGAAACACCACCTGTGTGTCTATACGTATGCATGCCAGTGTTAGAACTTTTAAATTAACTGCATCTATTGCCTGTCTTTTAAATGAATGAAAGAAATGAAAACAATTGGTAATGCAGCTAACAACTAAAGGCAAAAATACTTCAAAGGACAAAATGCACCGGGCCTTGCATATTTGCTGAGAAAGTTTATTTCCTAAATAGATATAAGACTTGGTCTGTTCCCCCATGAAAACATGTCTAGTTACTTACTTTGCTCTGCTTCCGGTCCAGGTAGAACTGATGCTGACTAATAGCCATTATCCAGATGGATTTGATCAGAGAAGAGTTTGCATACCACGTTTGCACGTACAGGCCGCTTTGCCCAAAGGTCCTCCGAGACACTGAAATCCTGGAAGATGAAGGAAAGTGGTGGAATCTATAGCTGTGAACTCAAGGACCCCTGCTGTCCTCTTCCTCTTCCTTGTCCCTGCTGGTTACTAGGTGACTGACCCGCTCCTGATTTTTCCCCCTTTTATGATAAAACTACTCGGATCTAGGCAATCTTGCATATTTTCAAAACCACATATGCATAACACTCAAAAGTGGAATAGGCATCAGTCAAAGGAGAGGCTCCACAAAAGTCCTTTAGTTAGAAAAACGGGACCACCATAAGAAGTGGAGGATATGAGGTGATGATTTAAAGAGGACCACATGGCTGGGGGCTCGAGGGCCTGTCTCAGACGAAGAAAGAGCTTGTCTGATCTAGGTAGACCAAATCTACCTAGGATATGAATAGAACATTAGGACATGAATAGAATGATATAAACTGGAAATATCTTAGACTAGAGTATTGTTTGTGCATCTCACACAATAAGGAAAGACAAGAGGGAGAGACAGGAGGTGGTGGGGTGCAGAGGAGAGCTGTGTGTGTGTGTGTGTGTGTGTGTGTGTGTGTGTGTGTGTGTGAGGGGGGGGGGGAGGGGGGAGGGAGGAGGGGGTTACTAATGTTCCTGATAGAAATTTGGCTTATCTCCTCAGGTCATGGTTTCCTTTCTGCAGCTGTTTCCTCCCATCTCTCTGACCTCCAAACCATCCATAAACTTCTTTATCTTAAGAGCTAAGGGAGGGGGGAGGGTAATGGGTACCAAGACATGTGAAAGGGTATCAATGTAAGTGAATTAATGCACCTTCTATCTGGCAAATATCATGTAACCCTTTTATTAATTACAATAAAAATATATTAAAAAATAAATTAAAAAAAAATTTCACGGGCCAGGAGTTTGGCCTAGTGGTTAAAGTGCTTGCCTAGCATGCATGAAGACCAGGGTTCAATTCCTCGGTACCACATATAGAAAAAAAGCCGGAAATGGTGCTGAGGCTCAAGTGGTAGAGCTCTAGCCTTGAGAAAGTCCAAGGACAGTGCTCAGGCCCTGAGCTCAAGCCCAGGACTGGCAAAAAAAAAAAAAAAAAAAAAAAAAAAAATTTCACTACAGGAAAAAAAAAAAGAGCTAAGGGAACCTACATCCTGATTTTCATTCATGCTGATAACTTGACAACTATTTTTTTTAAGAACTAAATTAAGAATGATCAAAGGATTTGAATAGATTATTTCTCTTAATTTCTACCCATGGGCCAATAAACTCATGAAGAGAGACTCTGATCCTCATTAATCCTGTGGGAAATGCAAATCAATTTAAACCAGGAGATAACTTTTTCACACTACAAGGATGTCTTTAGCACTGCAGCGTGTGCAAGCACACACGTGCACACATAGCGGGTGGTAGTAAGGATGTATAGGAATTGGAATCTCCCATATTGCTGACAGGAATGCAAAGCTGTCCAATGTTTTGGAGAGTCTATCTTCCCTGAGGGTTAAAGACAGTTACCCTGTCACCCCCCCCCCCAATGTTAGGTGTAACCTCTAGAAAATAAAAGCATACATGCATACAAAAACCTACACACCAAATATCCACAGCAGTGTTATTCACAGGGAGTCTGGGGCCAGACAAAAAGGTTTGATTCTTACCTTCGTGGATCATGAACCTCAACGGCAAATTTTTTCTCACGGAAATATAAATTCTCCAGCTGCTTCCACTGAAATAACTAAAAAAGAAATAGTAATAAGAGAAAACAGAAAAGTCACACAGCTACTAATTACTCTTCTTTTTACAGAGTCCCCAAATCACCTTAATAAACAAAATGATTTTTAAGTTCTCAGGCATGTAGGCTGATAAAGTTAAGCCCAAATAAATGATTCATCAACTTTTTTTTTAAAACCCAAATCAACCACAACCTGAAAGTTTTTCATTCCTTCCTCTGACAGTTAACTTGTACCTTTTCAGCTTCATCTGACAAATCTTCTTTGAACAATAAAACCAAGCATGGGAACACACATAATATTTTTCCTCTGACTCAACTAAACAATAGGAAACCTGCACAGATTCCAGTAAGCCTAAACCTTCTTAAAGATGTTAATTTCCTACGTGAGTGGAAAGATACTGGATGGAGAATCTTTAAGATCAGAATTACTTTAAGATCGCAGATTACATTTCAGAGGAATGTGAAGTGAAAGTAAAAGAAAAGCCCGCCCTGTCCCCCTCTCCCCCCTCCCCACCCCTGCCCTCCCCTCTTCCTACCCCTAGGCACGAAAGACTCTCAGACTTGGTAGTTTCTCACCTAGCAGAAATGCCACAGTAGCTGATCCCCAGCAACTGGGGGCTGGTGGTAGGAGGGTGCCCAGTTTGTGAAGAGACCCCCCCCTTCCAACCCCTCCCCACAACTTTTCAAGTCTCATTCCTCTGCTGACTTTGTGGTGCTGGGTTCAGTGTGATGTGCCAGCTTGCCAAAATCAAACTTTGTCAGAAAAGTAAATAATTTGGTGCAAAAGAAAAGGAGGAATTAGAGCTGAGGGTGCTTGGCTGTCTCTTCCAGGCGCAAGCCATTCCCCTCTTCTAAGCTCAGGTAGCCTAAAGCCTCCTCAAGGTCTTCCCTTGAACTTAGTGCATGCCACTTCCATGACAGTGGGGGACGTGAGGGCGCAGGGCGCTTGCACAGGAGTCGGGCTGCATGTCTCAACTGTGGTCAGGGAATCTGAACAAGCACATTTTAAATGGCCTCAGTAAGGAGCGCTTCACATCTCTGCAACACACTCCCACCAGAACCATTTCCCGTAAGACAGGGAGACTGCATCAACATGTGACCCTCACAGAGATCAGCAGCACGAGCTGAAAGTTTCCAACCAAGTGCAGCCAGCCCTGGGACCCCAGCAGGAAAATCACCCACAACCCAAGGACGTGGGCTGTGATCAGAACACAGGGCTGTCGACAGCCGGGTTCAAGGAGGAGAGAGAGTAAAAGTTTACATCTACATACCCAGGTCCTCCAGTGTCTGTGGACTTGAGGCTGTCATTTCTTTCAATCCATAAATTCCCAAAGATGGGACAAAATAACGAGAAGGAAAGCCGTAGTGCTATGTACACCCCCCCTTCCGACGGCAGCTCCAGTGCCTTGTGAGCTGAGTTTCATAAGACTAGGTGTAACTTCATTTCACAAACCATGCCTCCCACGGCTGGTCCGCCCCTGACATCAGCAAGTCTGCCCAGCCACACCTCCCATCCAGAGAGGAGGGCGGAGGGCTGGCTTCCCCCACCACCACCCAAGAAGGGAGACTTCTGTCCGTGTGGCTGAGACGAGGGTGATACTTTCCGGGAAATGAGCCACTTGCAGTCCAGGCACCAATCTCACCGGAGACTGTGTTAAGAATTTTTTTTTTTCCATGCCCAAGTCTGCTCACCACCACATGAACAGGTTCTACCGGAAGGTTGAGAAGGTGGCTCAGCTGTGTTTTCCTTCCCCAGTCATTCCCACACACAGAAAAGCCGGGGCTCTGCTTGAAACTTGATCCCTGTTCGCCACCCCTCCCCCTCCAATCACTAGAGGGTAAATACTAGTGCAGCAGCACTAGTCTACATTCTGCATTAGCAAGCAGCCCATGCCGAGGGCTTACACTCCTCTGGAGAACTTAACATAAATTAGGTACATAGCTAATCAGGACAAACGGATGTTGGGGGAACTTGCACTAGAGAAGTTGCTTACCACTTCACACAATAAAGGCACACTGGAAGATGAAGAGGCTGTAAGGAAAACATTCTGCCTTTGAGGGAAGAGATATATGTTGGAAGTATGCTTTTTTCCATTTTCTACATTTTCTATTGGTTGGAGAAGTTATGTACCGTATGAAATCTTATAGGTCATTAACAGTATATATTCATGTACATACAAACACCCTTGAAATTTTCCTAGGAAGACAGAAAAAAAAAGCCTGTTGCTGGTATTAGAGTTGTAATCCTAGCTACTCAAAGAGGCTAAGGTCTGAATATCATGATTCAAAACCAGCCCAGGCACAAGGCTGTGAGGTTCTTATTTCCCACTAAATATCAAAAGGCCAGAAGCAGAGGTATAGTCCAAGTGGTAGAGCACCAGCATAAAGAAGGAAAGCTGAAGGATAGCACCCAGGCCCTGAGTTCAAGCCCTCATACTGGCATGTAGAAATAAAACAAATTCCTGGGCTGGGAGTTTGGCCTAGTGGATTCGATTCCTCAGTACCACATAGAAAAAGCTGGAAGTGGCACTGTGGCTCAAGTGGTAGAGCTCTAGCCTTGAGAAAGCTCAAGGACAGTGCCCAGGCCCTCAGTTCAAGCCCCAGGACTGGCAAAAATATAAAATAAACTAAAAATTTCTCTCTCTCTCTCTCTCTCTCTCTCTCTCTCTCTCTCTCTCTCTCTCTCTCTCTCTCTCTCTCTCTCTCTCTCTCATCAGACATGGGGCTTAAATTCAGGGTGTGAGTGTTATCCCTGAGCTTTTTTGCTCGAAGCTGGCACTCTACCACTTTGAACAGCTCTACTTCTGGTTTTTGGGTGGTTGGCTGGAGATAAGAGCATCATGATGGAATTTTGTACCCGAGATGGCTTTGATCGGTGAGCCTCAGGGCTCAGCCTCCTGAGTAGCTACAATTACTGGGGTGAGCTATCAGTAATTCCTTTGCGATCAACAAACATTTCTTGAACACCTTCAGTGGGCAGGTCCTCCTCCTGTTGTCAAATCATGAGTAAGTCCTTCCTTCTTCCTCCATCCCTCTCCACATGAGCCAAGTCCAGAACAGCAGACTGCCTAGGACTGGATCAGATTGTGCTATCTGGGCAGTTGTTTAACTCCCTTGAGCCTCACTTTTGTCTTCTCCAAAATGGACCAGCAATACCTGCATGCCAAGACAGTCCGAAATTTCAGTAAGACTGTACAGTGCTTAGCCCAGAATACATGTTTACTAAGTGGCAAAGCTAGGTGTACTGCTATGAAAGACTCTGCATCTACAGCTCTAATTTTATCTGATTTTTTTTTCTAATCTCTAATTTTCTAATCTAGTTGAGAACAACCACTTAACAGCAGAAAGAAACCTAGAAACAGCTATCTGAACCCCACATCTGTCTTTCCACTGACGGAAACTTCTGAGTTAATCTGTTGACATAGCTGTGTCACTCAGAACTCTGATTCTATGAGTTTCAGACTCTGTTGATTTCGGGGGTGGTTTCATGATAAACCCTGTAGGTAGGAAATCTGCTCACTGCCCTGCACCCTGGAGGTCACATATGAAGAGAGAGGGTGGGGTACAGACACTGCCCTATGGCAGATGCATCTAAGCAAGCTCCCACCTGTCTGGAGTAGCCAGACAAAAAGAATGGGTCTGAACAGGTAGGAGAATGCTGAGCATCTGGTACCTGTCCCCAGGCAGGGGAACCACTTGGAGGGTCATGAAAGACCCAGGGAAAGCTTTGGCAGAAAAGATTCAGATTAGCTCTTGACAGAAAGTAACAGTTACCCAAGCTAACCACTAAGCAGTAAAAAATAGCTGGGTACTGGTGGCTCACACCTATGATCCTAGCTATTCAGAAGGCTGAGTTCTAAGGAAGGCAGTTCAAAGTTAGCTCGGTAGGAAAGTCTGTGAGACTCATCTCCAAAACTGGAAGTGATGCTGTGACTCAAAATGGTTGAGCACTAACCTTGAGCAAAAGAGCTCAGGGATAGCACCCAGGTCCGGAGTTCAAGTCCCACTACAACCAACATAAAAGAAAAAAAAAAGAATAGTGAAGACGGTACAGTCACAGCAGCTTGGCATTGTAGTTGCACTTGTATTATAGGTTAATCATTTAACTGAGAATGCACCTGGAAATGACTACAGTCAGGAGACTCCCAGCTAAAGTACATCAAACAATGACTCACCTAAGGTGATCCCCTGCTGTAACCCAAAGCAAAACACCGTGATGAGGATTGGCCTATGTTTTTTCATGTTGAAAGGTTATATTTGCTGAACACACTACAACACATAAATATGAGAGTTTGTGTTATGTATAAAACAAATATACAGGGGCCAGGAGTTTGGCCTAGTGGTTGAGTGCTTGCCTAGCACGCATGAAGACCCTGGTTCGATTCCTCGGTACCACATACACATAGAAAAAAGCCAGAAATGGTACTGTAGTTCAAGTGGTAGAGTTCTAGCCTTGAGAAAACCCAAGAATGCTCAGACCCTGAGTTCAAGTCTCAGGACTGGCAAAACAAAACCAAACAAAAAATAAATATACATATATGTAAAGTATGTGTGTGTATATATGTGTGTGTGTGTGTGTGTGTGTGTGTGTGTGTGTGTCTTCATTTTTTACTTTCTGATGATACTTGGGATTGAACGCAGAGCCACAGCCTTGCTGAGCAATTACTCTGCAATTGGGACACAATTGCTCCACAACACCAGTCCTTTTGCTTTTAGTTTGTTTTTCAAATAGGGTCTCATGCTTTTCCTTGGGCTGGACTTGAACTGTGATCTTTCCTACCTTCTCCTTCCAGTTTAGTTGGGATTATAAGCAATGCATCACTATGTCGGGCCATGTGTGGTTGGGGGAGAGTCCTGGGATTTAAACTCAGTGCCTAGGTGCTATCCCTGAGGCTCAGTTGAGCCACAGCTCTGCTTCTAGCCTGTTAGGTGGTTAAATGGAGTTGAGTCTCATGGACTTTGCTGCTTTGGTTGGCTTCAAACCTTGATCCTGGGATCTCAGCCTCTTGAGTAGCTAGGATTACAGGAGTGAGCCACCAGCACTCAGCTTCATGATGGTTTTATTCCATCCACATGCCCCAGGATGCTAGGCATCCTACAGTGTGCAAGACAGATCTACAGCGAAAATGTCAACATTACTTTGATTGACAATTCCTCAGCCATACAGCACAGTATGTAGTGGTGTTACCCCTAGGCTTTCATTGCTAGAATACATTGACTCAGATGATAACACTTTTTGCTCTAAAATAATGAACTTTGGAGTTCTACTTCTCTAGACTAGATTATGTCATGAGGGGTAAATGGTTGTTTAGGCAGCTTCAGACCTTACAAAAGTCACCTGCCAGAGGAACTGACAACAATCAGTGAGCTACAAGTTCCTCACACCCCGGGGAATGACAATTGTCTTCAAATGTGATTTCATTACCTGATAGATGTAAAAGAGCACATCTGAAATGTAAGGAATAAAATACATTGGGTGTTTACAGCTTTAGAAGATACAGTTCTGGGTGTTGGAAAATGTGCATTATAAAAGCTGACATGTAAAGGTGTCATCTCACCCAAGGTTTCATCTGTGGCCAAATGTCTATCCTCCCAGAACTGAGCTAATGACTTCCTGTTAAAACTTGCATGCGACAGCAGACTGTGTGCCTTTGAGACAGCCAGGGCCGGCCTGCTGCACATAGCTGCCTGCATGGTTTGGGGGCTTTATGTTGAAAATCTCTATATCTAAATATATTTAGACATATATATTTATACATATATATTTCCAGATGAAATTCCAGGTCCTTGTTGTCAAAGACTATGGTTTTGTTTTGCTTTTCCTTAAAAAGAAATTAAAAAACAAACAAACAAAAACTAGTCGAGGGACCTTGCAAAAGCAACAGACTAATAAATGTTTTTCTTGGAAAACAAACAAACAAACAAACAAAGAGAAAGTCTAGTATAATATGCTATGTTGCTGTGTTATTAGAAACTTTTTTTTTTTTTGGTTGGTTGGAGCACTTGAACTCTGGGCCTGGGCACTCTCCCTGAGCTCTTCAGTTCCAGACTAGTAGTGTTTTACCACTTTGAGCCACAGTGCCACTTCCGGGTTTTTGGTGGCTAATTGGAGATAAGAGTCTCAAAGACTTTTGTGCCTAGGATGGCTTTGAACTGTAAATGTCAGATCTTAGCCTCCTGAGTAGCTAGGGCATAAGCCACCAGTGCCTCACTTTTTAGAAACTTATTAAAGCCAGATAAACTTTTAAAGCTAGGGGCCGGGAGTTTGGCCTAGTGGTAGAGTGCTTGCCTAGCATGCACGAAGACCCGGGTTCAATTCCTCGGTACCACATCCATAGAAAAAAGCTGGAAGTGGTGCTGAGGCTCAAGTGGTAGAGTGCTAAGCCTTGAGAAAGTCCAAGGACAGTGCTCAGGCCCTGAGCCCAAGCCCAGGACTGGCAAAAAAACAAAAAACAAAACAACTTTTAAAGCTAGATAAATCAAACTCTGCTACCTCTTCTCCCTTATCCCACCCCTTCAACAAAAAAAACAGAAAAAAGAAAAAAAATTCCAGGCCTATTAATCACTGGTCACAAGTATACAGTGAAGAAATCATTATTGTGTATGGCTCTTCATAGAATGATTTGTTGTAGTTGCTAATTGCTTTGCTCTGCATTCAGACTGGTCAGTTCTATTTAAGAGCTACCTTTCATTTTTCTTCATGTGTCAACCATCTGGTCTTTGTTCAATGCCTTGATACATCAAGTAACCGGATGATGAATGACATCTGATGGTTCTGCCTGTGTGCCATTTCCTCCTGCGCTAAGAGCATCTGTCATTACTGTGGGAGAGAAATGTTCTCACTTTGGAAGCTGTGGTTATATAGCAGGCTCTTCTCAGTTTTAAAATGAACTTACCTTCTTCCCGGCAACACACCCTGGGCTTTGACTAGAACCAGCCACTTACTTGATAAGCAGCTCACCTTCCGGTTCTCGGTTTAAATGTAGCCTTTCTCAGGGAAGCTTTCCCTACACATGCAAGTGCCCTCCCCCCACCCCACTAGTTTTCCTTGTCATCTTGTCTGTTTCCATCAGAAGCAAGTCAGAATTTTAAATTATGTTTTCATCTCTTTGCTTACATGTTCCTAATCCTACCCTGAAACACTTCAAAAGGAATAAATACAGGTCTATTTTGATACTTCCACTTGGCATCATGATACCTTAAGTTGTCTACAGCCTTGGCCTTCCAACTAGGGCCAATACTTCCCAGCCTCCTTTGCAGTGAGTCATGGTAGCCTTATGAATGAGAACATTCTCTTTCTATCTTCTCCAGCAATATCCAGTCAAATTCAGGGAAGTTCCTCAACTTAGACTTTTAACTTACAATACTACAATTCCTAAACTTCTTGTGAAGGAGAAAACACCACCCAATTCACTATACTTATAAATCAGAGGGGAGGCAAAACATTTGAACTCAGTGAAAACATTCCCTACTTCACTGCGTCTGAGAGACAGAGAGTAGACAGAATGATCTAAATGGGATGTACGAGAAAATAAAGGCCTAGAAATAATAAGTGTCCTCCAGGGTCAGCCACTGGCCAGTGAGAATGTAGAACTGGTTCTCATTTCAAATCCATGCTCTAGAGTTGGAGTTCTGCTTCCACAGGCTCTGCAGGTTTTAGTAACAATCAGATTGATTATTGGTGTGGCTGGAGCTTAATTATACCCTTTATGAACAGGATGGACAGGTCTCAGGATGACATCTTGTAATCCCAGCTTTCTCTTCCATACCATGCTTCATTTTGTCTTTATGTAGAAAGTGTGATTAGACAGGACATGTTTTCATCTTTCCCACAACTAATATCCTCTATAGTTAAGGCAGTATTAGAAGTAGCTTCTGATCAAGATTCCTGGTATGAAATTGGTGGTGGAAAGAGGAACGAGAGGCTGAAATAGTCAATATGACTAGCATGCATGAAGACCCGGGTTCGATTCCTGGGTACCACATACATAGAAAAAAGCCAGAAGTGGTGCTGAGGCTCAAGTGGTAGTGCTCAGGCCCTGAGCTCAAGCCCAGGACTGGCAAAAGAAAGAAAGAAAGAGGAAAAGAAAGGAAGGAAGGAAAGAAGGAAGGAAGGAAGGAAGGAAGGAAGGAAGGAAGGACAAAACCACTCTACTGTCTTGAAATAAAACAAGCCCTGTGTAGTTTTATGACAAGGGAAGAGGAAAGTCTTTGTGCTTATCCCTAACTCACCTGGCTGTAGGCACTAGAGAATCCCAACATTTTCTTTTTTAATCAGTTAATGACGGCCTAGAACTTTTTCCCACCTTCAATGAGGAAGTTCATCATCAGACTTTCTTGGCAATGCATAATACAAAAAGATGCCAATCTTGAAAGGCAATTTCCTCCTGGGATGGTCTAGTGATGACACCATGACTAGCATGCCATTTTATTCTCCCATCTCTGCCAGCTGACTGGCTCTGGTTTTCCCAGGTGAAATTCTTGCCAGAGGGATAGAAATTAGTCACAACCAATAGTTATACTCCATTCAGCCACTCCTTTCTGAAGAACAGACATTTGTTCTAGAAACACATGATACAATAAAAATGTAGTAGATCCTTAAGGGATTTCCCCCACTATTTTTCTTAAAGTAATCTTTTCTCTAAAGTAATATTTCTCTTCCATACCATGCTTCATTTTATCTTCATGTAGAAAGTGTGATTAGACAGGACATGTTTTCATCTTTCCCACAACTAATATCCTCTATAATTAGGGCAGTATTAGAAGTAGCTTCTGATCAAGATTCCTGGTGTGAAATCGGTGAATTGGTGAAATTGATGTGAAATTAAAAATTTTTAAATGCCCTACCACTTAGGATTTAGTCAAGTTCTGGTATAGTTGCACCATCTATAAGTGTTTGCAAAATACTTTATAGAGAAAGGAAGAATTGAACAATAAAACTGTTGATGAGCTGACACTTTAATGCTCTAAATTTTGTGATGAATTATGAGGAATTTAAATATTTCTCTTCATATGTTTCTCACCTTTGGGAATTATAGTTAATTGGGAACAGAAGGTCTTAGAAATCCCTTACAATAACTTCCTACTCCACCAGGACCATGAATCTGTAGCCATTATGGGTCCCTGTTCTAGCCAGTGACCTAAGAATATTTCTCATATATTCTGATCCTCTGCTTCTTTCATTACCAAATAATGACTGACTATAAGTCATTCACTGGTGACTGGATCAGGATAGTACTAAAGTAGAACTCCATTTAGTTCTTCCAGCCACCCTTTGTGGCAGGCAGTACCACCATACACCAATGAGAAAACCAGTTTGCAAGAAAGACTAAAGGACATGCTCAAGGTCACACAGCAGGCAGACATCCTGAACAAGGAAGGTCTGGGATGTCCCCTAAACTCTTGCCCTACATTATTTATTGTACTACATGGGAGGAAAACAAACCATTGGCCTCCTGGAGTGGCAGAAAAAAAAAAAGCTTTAAAGCTAAATTCCATGAAGAGGACCTACTGGGTTCTCTAGGAGGTAAAACACGGTGGACAGCACTCACAGGCAATAATTAACAGACACTTATCTAGAAAGTCTGGCAGGCCTCTGCTGGCGTGTCCTGAAACAACCTCTTTTTAAAACATCCGTTTGGGCTCAGTCTTTCTTTTGGTATATCTTTGTCCTAGCTTGCTGTTAAACCACGTTATAATAGTATAGTCATGTGGCTCAAGAGAATGAGTGTTTCAGGGCTTCCTTTACAACCTTTATTCAATGAGTGTCAGCATTCGGAAATGTTTAACTTATGCATTCATTTATTGGTTTAAGCTGGATGAGGAGAGGGACTTATAGAACACTCCGCACCCTTTTCAATGAACTCAAATTACTAGGGCATAAGAAAAACTAAGTATATGGAAGCAAAATTCTTTGTCAGATTTTAACAGAAGAAGAAAGCAGAAAGCAAAAGATGGTAGAGGGTAAACACATTCTGCAATAATTGAAAAGAGATTGCAATAAAAAAAAGAGCATAAAAACATAGGAAGTGTTTTTCTGTTTCCTTTAGAAGTGTGTGGCATGTCTTGAAATGACATAGGGAAACAGTGCAAATAAAAAAAAAAAAGGGAAGTGGCTTCTGACTTCAGAATGAATAAGCCAACCTGATTATCATCAGTGTCAGGCAATATTTACTAATTTTTATGAAGCTGTGAATGCAGAGAAGCTGTGAGTCATAAGTGCGCAAAAGAGGAAATTAAGTTAATATTTACTGTGTAGATTCTGACTCAACATTCTTTAGGGGAAAAAAATCTACTTGTTTTTGTTTGTTTGTTTTGCTTTTGTTTCTGTTTTTGTCAGTTGTGGGGCTTGAACTCTGGGCGTGGGCACTGTCCCTGAGCTCTTCAGCTCAAGGCTACTACCCTACCCCTTGAGCCACAGCAACACTTCCAGTTCTCTAGTGGTTAATTGGAGATAAGAGTCTCACAGACATTAGTGCTCGGGCTGGCTTTGAACTGTGCTCCTCAGATCTCAGCCTTCTGAGCTAGGATTATAGGCATGAGCCACCTCGCCGGGCTTGTTTTGTTTTGTTTTTTTCTTTGAGGCATTTCCATTCTGAGGGAATCTCAATCTTTTAAAGTATGTTAGTTGAGAAATTACAAGTTGATTTAAATTATGTGTGTTCTTTTAATTAATTGTTATTACTTTGTGTTAGTCCTAGGCTTAAACTCATGGCCAGAGAGCTCTCTTTTAAGCTGATGTTCTACTATTTGAGCCACATCCCACATATGGCTTTTTGCTGATTAACACATCAGAGATGTGTCTCACTGACTTTCTTGTCCTGTCTGGCTTCAAACCACAATCTGCACTGGATTAGGTTCAAGGGGTAGAGCACTTGTTCCATAAGTACAAGCCCAAGTTCAATCCCTTGTACTACTAATATATCTGATAAACACAATCCTGAGTAGCTAGCACTATAGGTGTGAGCTAGATTACGCACTGAAGTATAATGCCTACACCTGCTCAAATAGGAACATATATGCTCTCTTGATGTCTCTTATATAATTAATAATTTCTAGTAAGAAGCCTCAATGTCCAACTAGTCCGGTCCAAGAGCTTGGGAGGAGGTTGTGGGCAGCTCAAGGCTACTCTTACCTGTCACAACTCTCAGATGGTGACAAGGAGAGGAGGTATATTTTCATGACTCAAGGAAGACCGTGAGCATGGACCCTGAGAAGTTGCAGAGTGCTGTGGAATGATTCGGGGCTGCTTTATGAAGAGTAGAACATGAGACAGATGGGCAGGAGAGGACTGATTTAAGGCTGTGATGTTAGGTGGAAATGATGCAGGTTGATTGAACAGGATCTGCTGATAGAGGCATTGCTTTACTCTTGCATCTGCTTGTGATGGTGGCACAATCAATCAGATAGCATGAGCAAATCTTTTCTGTCCCTGTAAGGATGCTCAAAGGGTTGGAAGCAGCTGGATGAGGATCTATACATAGACTCATCAATTTTTACATAGGCAAAAAGTCTACTGGACACATGCTTTCAGCCAAGAGAGGCAGCTTCATAATCAAATAAGTGGCAACATCCCGGAAAATCCAAATCTCAAAGACTGTGACCTTTCATCTTCATATACAGTGTGGGTTTTTTTTTAAGCTTTCTTTACAAAAAGTAAACATGCTTATTTCAGAAAACTGTGAAATGGCAATAAGGGAAAAATAGAGGCTGGCACTGGTATGGCCTGTACCAATAATCTGACCTGCTCAGGAGGCAGACTGATGTCAAGGGCCAGCTCAGGCAGAAAAGTTTGCTAGACTCTATCTTTGAATTAACCAGCAAAGCGCTCTGCAGGAGTGGCTCAAGGGGTAGAACACCAGTCAAAACACAAGGCCTTGAGTTCAAACCTCAGCGCACACACACACACACACACACACACACACACACACACACACACACACAAAAGATAAGTACACAGTAGAAGCTGTTATAGCACAAAGATGACTATGACCATAGTATCCAGAAGTAACTGAATCCAAATTCTGGATTCAAAATATATTCATTCAGCTACCCAACCCTTCAAATACATGTTTAAATATGCATGTATGTACTCATGTATGTACATATACAAATATAAAATTTATAAAACACATGGCAACTTTCTGCTCATGCAAACAAAACAGAAACATATGCATAGGTGCAGTCTATATCCTGGTAACGAAGCCTCAGTGCATTACTCTGGAATAAATGAAGAGAATCAGGTAGACAGTGTACAAATGAGTTGTAGAAAACACTTCAGCGTTCATTTGAGTCTTTCTAGACCTATGGCTTCCCTAAGCACACTAGTGATTTGCCCAAGGCTCCTCAAGGTCTTCTTGACAAAGGCACAGCCAGCTCTCCATCAGTTCAAGGTCCTCCTGAGTTTATAAAATGAGTCACACTTACTTTCCGAGGCTTCACTTTATCCTGTACATCATACTGGCCGATTCCTTTATAGCTGATCCCAAGCCACCAGGGAAGTCCTTGTTTGTCCTAGAAGAAGGAAAATAGTGAGAAAGAACAAAGACCTAACTGTTAAGCCTTCTAGAGGGCCAGTAGTAGTCACCAGTCTCCTCTCTTCACAAGTATTAACAGGTCCAAGCCAAGTTGTCTTGACAAACCAAACACTACTTAAAAGACTTGTCGTTCAAATGTTATTATCTTTCTTCAAATATGTGTGTGTGTGTGTGTGTGTGTGTGTAAAGAGACCAATACTTTTTATCTCATCAAAAAGGATAAAATATTACTGTTTGGATTAAACAGTTGGATAGAGGCAAGATCTAAGTAATTCACCTGGGAATGTACCCCTTATGGAGCCAGTTATCCATTATTTTGTTATCCATTAATGGATAACAAAAAACCCTCTTGTTCTCTCAATTAGTAACCAGCCATAAAGTTTGGAGAAGTTCCCAAAGAATTACAACAACCAGAAAACTGGTTCCAAGCCCTGACTTTTACAACACAATTAACAATGGACATAACAACATCCCCAAACCCTTTTGGATAAGTGTATAACTCAACATCAGAATTGGTGAGTGATCATTTTGTGATAGAGATGAGGACGGGAACAGCACATTTTTCTTCATAAATCTATGTTCTAGTAGTTGTCAGAGGGAAGGACAAAATGAAAGGAAAATGCAGGCTCCAAAATACACATTCATACAAATTGAAAATCAGTAGAAATTAAATTATACATAGTTTTAGTACAGGGCATCTTCACTATGCAAATATTTATGATCTAATTTCCCAGCATCTTCAATTGTAAAAAATGATAACATTGTTGTAACATAAAAAAGTCACTCAAGGGCCAGGAGTTTGGCCTAGTGGTTAAAGTGCTTGCCTAGCATGCATGAAGACCCGGGTTCAATTCCTCGGTACCACATATAGAAAAAAGCCGGAAGTGGTGCTGAGGCTCAAGTGGTAGAGCTCTAGCCTTGAGAAAGTCCAAGGCCAGTGGTCAGGCCCTGAGCTCAAGCCCAGGACTGGCAAAAAAAAAAAAAAAAGTCACTCAAAAAGTCCCTTGGTTATCTCATAGTGTTACAATATTTCACCTTGTTATCTGATATATTTTATATATGCTTAATTGGTTATTTGAAATTGGATCGGAAAGGGGGGAAATCCAGATGAGCGGGGGGAGGGGAGGAAGGAAAATGGGACCATGTCATGAGAAAGGGTATCAATATTTGTGAAGTAATGCACCTTCTATCTAGTGAATATAATGTAACCCTTCTCTTAATTATGATAAAAAATATATGGAAAAAGAAGAAGGGAAGAAAGCAAGAAGTTAATGAGAGAGAAAAAAGGACAAAGATAAAAAGATAAATGATAACCAGAAGCTGTCTTTTTTCAAACATATGTTTTTGCTTTCTTGTCAAATATCAGATTATGTAAGTATAAGGGTTCATTTCTGGGTCTTCCAGTATCTTCCATCTGTCTTCAGGCCTACTTTTATGCCAGTAAAAAGTGGCTTTTGTTATTTTGTTATCTCTGTAGTAAAGTTTGAGATGTCTCATCAAAAAAAAAAAAAAAGTCACTCAAGCCAAGAGCTAAAGGTTCATACCAATAATCCTAGTTATTCAGTAGGCTGAGATCTAAGGATCAAGATTTAGAGCCAACCTGGGTAGACAAGTCCAAATCTCTGATTTATAAGCAAAAAGCTAGGAAGAAGGTCTGGCTCAAGTGGTACTGTACCAGCTTTAGTAAGTAAAACAGCCTTGAAAGGCCCTAGTAATCTCTCTCTGTCTCTGTCTTTCCCTCTCTCTTTCTTTCTCTCACCCACACATTTACTCAAGAATGAATCAATAAATGACTAATCTTTTAGACAAGACTCCTGACTTAAATATAATTCCTTACCATCAAAATATTTCTTAGTTAACCTCCTTTTGCTGATAAACTCTGAAAATACTATGCAAAATATCACACATATGGTATAATTCTCATACAGAAAAACGGTCAGATGAAAACGTAGTAACAATGGAGGCATGAACAATGGTTTGTGGGGAACATATACTTAGCATGTAAGAACACCTAGGTTCAACCCCTAGCACCAAAGAGGAATTAAATAAGAAAGAATGATCTCAGTACCTTACTGCTAAGAGAAGCCTTAGGAAAGCATCTAATAGGTGGCAAGTATTTGCAAAGAATAACATGATCTATAATTTGTTAAAAATAACAAAGGGAAAAAAACAAGACGAACAATGCCTTTTCCAAACAAAAAGATGAACAATGCCGTTTCCTGAAGATCATGTTTTTAGAATTATAAAATTTTAAAGAAATTAATTTTAATGTTGTATCCATTAGGAAAAAAAAAAGTGCCAGGCACTAGTAACTCATGCCTATAATCCTAGCTATTCAGGAGACTGAGATTGGAGATTCTTACTTGAAAACAGTCCAGGCAGGGAAATTCCATTACATTTTTTTTTTTTTAAACAAAGGTTAATTAGAAAAATTAACCACTAAAAAGCCAGAGTGGAACTGTGGCTCAAGTAGTAGAGGACTTCGGGCAAAACAGCAATAGGCCAGCACTCAGCCTTGAATTCATGTCCCAGAGCCAGCACATACACACACAATAAATTAATTAAGAATGTCAATCTTATAGGAAACTCCGCAATTTCTAAGATAGAATTTGTACATGCATGCATACTGATATATCTGATTTTAGAAAATTAGTATTACTTAGTCATTTTCATAAAAATAACAAGCATTATGAAAGCTTTATAATATAAAGTCTATTTACCTTTACTGCATAATAATGGACTCCATAAGTTGGTAGTGCTTCGACTATTTTCATATACCTAAAGAAAATGTACACATGTACACATCATAATCTCATTATAATAGTCAAAGGAAATGTTTTGGGAATAGTGATGGAAGTGAATACATTTTATTTTGACTTTCCACATTTTAATCAAGATTAATGTCTTTGACCTAAGTCTAAATAGAATAAACCATTCTAGATAGAAATAGAGTTTACACCTCATCTAAATGTTTGTTAGTTTCTAATAAAACCTCAGCTTCAAAAAGCTGTGTAGAAAATGTTGTTTTCTACACAATGAAAGTCTTCATGACTTCAGAATATACTGTCTTATAAACTGAAATTGCAATTTTTTAAAGTAAGCATATAATGATACCAGTAATAAGAATCAATTATTGGGTCATATTCATAAGAAGTAAAAATGAATAAAGTTTTTCCATGTATTGACAGTGATTGACAATATGTAATCCTTAGAAATATATACCTTAAAATAATGAAATTTTATGGTTGCAAATCTGACTTAAAAAGAATAATCCCCTGCAAAGAGACACAGTAATGATGGCATCACTGGCTAGTTTTAACTTACCTTTGACACTCCGTAATGGACTCTACCCTCAAAAAAACTGAGGCTCCTATTTAACTTAAGTCCACCACCTTCTTCCCTCCCTCCCTCCCTCCCTTCCTTTATTCCTTTCTTTCTTGGACTGAAGTTTAAACTCAGGGTCATACTCTTGCTTGGTCCACTTGCTTAGCTGGTAATCTATTGCTTGAGCCATTCCTCCAGTCTGGCATCTTGCTATTAACAGGAGATGGCATACTATAGACTTTTCTGTCTGGGCTGGTTTTGACCATACTCCTCTAGATCTAGCTGAGCAGCTAGAATTACAGATATGAGTCTCCACCACCTGGCTGTCTACCTCCAGCTCAGAGAAGGGGTAGAGAGTGAAAATGTCAAGATTCAACTTTAACTCCACTAACTTGTGATTTCTACCTTAAGGCTCAAAGGTTTTATGATAAAAATGAAATTAGGCCCAAGAAATATGCGCATGAGGAAAAATGAACCATATTTTTCTAACACCAATAGACTGTGCACCCTGCCCAAAGTAGACTTACAAAGGACTGCCCAGCTTGTCTGTGAAACGATCAGAGGGTGAAGCACCATGATGCCTGGGGAACTCTGAAGCTAAGTCTTCCTGCTTCAGCGTAGGCAGCCCTCACCATTCCCCATCCTCCCCAACATCTGGTCTACTTTTCTCCTTTTCAGTAGCTGGCAGGCATCTGAATTAGGGACCCCAAAATACATGGTAACCCAGTACATTTTCTATTTCATGTTAAGACATTTCTAACCTATCTATGTTTACAAAAAAAAAAAAGAATTCCAAATGACTTTTTTTAAAAACAGAAACATTACATTTCTATCAAAGCAAGAAGAACGGAAGATACTTACTGCACCACAGCTTGACCCCTAGTCAGACCTTTAATTTTCAAATAATGCTCTATCACTCTGTCCTCACTGCAAAGCAGAGATGTTAGATGTAAGATCACACATGACTTTAGCACAAGTGATACATGATTTTTTTTCTTTGGCAAGATGACATGATTTTCACATGGGGAACACATGGTTTTCTGAAAGCATATTCTATTTCCAGCTTCTCGGCCCTGCCTGGAAGCTTCAGAGGGCAAGCCCTCAGCAACACGGATGTTTCCCAACCACAGAGATTCCCATGCCCTGCCACATGATCAATTTCAGTAAGATCTTTCATTTCTAGTGTAGTTTTTTAAAAATATATAGATTCTTCCTTTCAAAACTGTCATTTCCTACAGAAGGAAATGACAACATCTCAAAAGGAAAACTAATTTTTATAGAACTGAATAAAATTGAAATAAAAAAGTATTAAACTTATGAATTTATGAACTGGAATTACCATTGAGGTAATTTTGAACCTAAGGCTAACCCTCCAGCCTTTAGTTAAAAGAAGGAAGATCAGGGGCTGGGAGTCTGGCCTAGTGGTAGAGTGCTTGCCTAGCATGCATGAAGACCTGGGTTTGATTCCTCAGTGCCACATACATAGAAAAAAAATCCAGAAGTGGTGCTGTGGCTCAAGTGGTAGAGCTCTAGCCTTGAGAAAACCCAAGGACAGTGGTCAGGCCCTGAGTTCAAGCACCAAGACTAGCAAAAAGAAAAAAAAAAGAAGGAAGATCAGCAACTACTAGGAATTAATGGCTTGCTCTTTAAATTATTCAGAGAAATTGAGAACAATGAAAACTGGCTAAAGTCTGGGTACAACCTGGGATACGCCTTTTATCACCACATTGCTTTAAGAGAAAACTCTTCATTATTGTCTGTGGGAGGTCCAGTAGCTTTTACCATCAAACAAGTCACCAGGGCCAATCAAGGTGCAGCTTTAGAAGACTAAATATTTCTCTCTATGTGACCATTAATAAGTGTATGGTGTGTGTGTGTGCACGCGTGCGCACACACATGTACTGTATACTAGGGGTTGAACTTGGGTCTTCATACTCTTGCCTAGCTTTCTATCATCATGTCCATTCAGTGGACTTTGATGAAATCCTCTCGGTGCAAGAATCAAGCGG
Source organism: Megascapheus bottae (assembly GCF_031878675.1). Lineage (NCBI taxonomy): Eukaryota > Metazoa > Chordata > Mammalia > Rodentia > Geomyidae > Megascapheus > Megascapheus bottae. Next base: position 35,651,906 of record NC_143510.1, read on the forward strand.
CTGTGATACCTAAGATGGATACTTGCTCTTGTTCTCTTCTATATCACTTTTGATTTCCTGACAAGCACATAGAGGAGATGAGTGGAGTTGACGGAGGCCATGATGCCAGGCCAGGCCAGGCATTCCTCTTGGCTTACCAGTAAGCAAGTGAGGGGTGCTCCTGAAGGGTTTTGGTAGGAAAGGCTGGCAGTGTCTTCAAATCTTTCCTGGCATTTTCATCACTAAAAGAAACACAAGATGGTGATGTCAGGCAGTGTCACCAAGGGAATGACACCTGAAAAGTACTCACAGTGACATGGACTCAGCGACATACTGTAGTCATGGAACAACCAAGTCTAAGGACAATCCTTTACAGTTTATCGTGTTTTCTGCGTGGACCTACTTTATGAGCTAATGATTAGAATTGTGCCTTTTTTTTTTTACTGTATTTTTTACACAGCCTTCTTCACAATTTCACTATGTACCTCTCCACATTCCTATAGTATCCTCCTCATTATCTTTAGTGGCTGTGAAATATTCACCAGATCGGAATACTCACAATACCATTCTGTGGAATTCCCTGCAATAGAACAACACTGGAACAGGTATTGCTAGTAAACTGAAAGGATACCTCAAATACCACCATGTAAATTAAAATGTACCTTACAGAAGGCTGAGCCATTCTGATTACGAAATAGTAAAACTCCAATTGTCAAGAAAAAGGTGTGACCTTTGTGAAAGTTTAAAAAGGCTCATGCATGTAATCTTAGCAATTCAGGAGGCTGAGATCTGAGGACCCTGGTTCAAAGCCAGCCTAGAAGGAAAATTGATGAGACTCTTCTCTTCAATTAACCACCAGAAAACTGGAAGTGGTGTTGTGGCTCAAACTGGTAGAATGCTAGGTCTTGAATGAAACACCTCAGGGACAGCACCCGGGCCTGAGTTCAAGTCCCATGACTGACTTAAGAAAAGAGCCATTCATGGCCCGTCCTGCAAGTATTATACAAAACACCCTTTCATTGCCCCAAGTTTTATGTATGTAGGTATGTATGTCATGGGACTTGAACTCTTGGCTGGGCACTGTCTTTGAGCTCTTTTTGCTCAAGGCTAGTGCTTGGCTACTTTGAGCCACAGCACCACTTCTGTTTTTCTTGTGGTTCATTGGAGATTACCAGATCTTAGCCTCCTGAGTAGCTAGGATTACAGACATGGACCATCAGCGCCTGTCTGCTTCAAGTATTTAAGGATCTGGACTATAGAGAGGTCTGTGAATGCCTCAGCTGGGTACATGAAAACTGTTCATTGTTCTGCTCACACTGATACCCGCCCACAGCTTAGTGCCAACTCTTCCTCTCACTATTTCCCACCTCATCCTATTATCAACCACTGGCTACTGTATTTTTGGAAAATGTTCCAATACTAGGCAGCTTGTGGCACATTTATGGGCCTTATTTCCCTCATGGCAGGCTCACCACACGTCTTCCGTGTGTAACACATCAGTATTAGCAATGCTTTTCTAGAAAGTGTGAGGTTTAGAGAGATAAACACACTTGCTCCATTTCTGAAATTCCTCTGTGGCAACTGGAGTTTGCCATCAGGGCCTTACATTTGCCAGGCAGGCATTCTATTACTGAGTCATGTCTTTGAGCTGATTAGTTTTGAGATAGGGGCTTGCTTGCTTCCTGCCTAGGTGTATATTTTTTTTGCTATTTATCTATTGTAAGCTTTTCATCCTAGCAGAAAAGACAGGCAAATGTAACTATATACCTAGCATCTTTTCTGTTGAGATGGAGTCTTGTAGACTTTTCTGCGAAGGCTGCCCTATAACTATGATTCGCCCATATAGCTTTTGATGATAGGCAAGTCCCACAGAGCCAAGCTGTGTGTTGGAAAGGGGAATATCGTAAACTTTTCTGTCTTGGCTGCCCCCAAACCACAATCCTCCCATTCTCAGCCACTCAAGTAGCCAACAGCACCCATGGAAGCCAACAGCCAGAAGCACAAATCCATGCTGTGAACCATCCGTGATTATCTTCTGATTCTCAGAATTCCAGCTAGGGGCCAAGACTGGAACCCTGTCAACTCAGGAGGAGCATTCTTGCCTTTCAGCCCCACCCCCAGCTACAAAAGAAAATGCTGATAAGATTTGAATCCATCACTTGGGTGTCTTTACATGTAAAAGCTTCCTTGGAGATGTATGTACCTGGCCATACATACACACTGCTTATGTGGGTTTAGAAGCTGTTCTTTCCTGTTCTACTGTTGAAATGCTTCTCCTCCAGTACATAGGAAGTTTGTTTTCTAGTTTTGTCAACTCATTTCCTGATCATGCCACAGCCTCGCAAAGTGAACCCACTGAGCAGACATCACATAAATGTACTCTTCTTTTATAAGAAGAGATAATGAGACTTTCTGCCTAGCTTGGGGCCACTGCAATCGGAACTGGTTGATGTTACATTTCGAAACTAGGGTTGTGGCTCTTCTTAAAGAGGAAAGATCTTGCTTTCTAAATACTACAGGAAATCAAAATCACTTGGCTCTGTACTTATATAAGAATAAATCTCTCTATTCATTTGAAATCTGAATAGTGCAGCTTAATCATGCTGACAGTCTTGGGAAACTGGTTTGGGCTTCCGGAAAATCAAAATATATTATGACCCAATTTATTCATATTAAAGGTCAACTGTCACCTCACAGGGTTAACATTTATTTTTCTTGATTTCTTTTGATGCTCTGGCCTTCAAAGCCTACTGATTCTCCCTCCCCCACCACCCCCAGTGTTTAGGATTCAACTCAAGAGTCTCATATTATGGGAAACTAAACTAGGTGAGGGCTCTATCACTAAGCTACCTCCCTAGCCCTTCTTTCTCTTTCTTACTACAGCACTGAAGAAAGAATTCAGTGCCTGGCAGTTACTATGCAGGCGTTCTGCCTCTTGAGCCACACTTCCAGCCCTTTCTGCTTTATTTTTCAAACAATGTCTCACATTTTTGTCTAAGGGTAGGGGCTAGAACTGGATTCTGCTACATAGCTAGGATGACAGGTACATACCACGAGGCTTAGTTTATTAGCTGAAATGGAAACTTATTAACGTTTTGCCTGGGGTGACCTGATCTTTTCTGCTTCCTGAGTAGCTGGGATTACTTCAATGAGCCATTGTACGTTGGTTTTCCATTTTTTTATATTCTTAAGCTATCTATCCATCTATCATCCACGTATTTATCACCTGTTTTTTTTTTAAAGAATCAAATTTCTAACAACATTCTTTGCAATGAGACAAAAAAAGAAACAAGTATCCCGCAGCAGGAGAAATAATAAAAGTGTAGTGAACTCACATAGAATACGAGGCATTAAGAACAGATGACAGCTACATATGACATGGATGAGTCTCAAAAGGCAAGACCCTAAATAAACACATCACAGTTGGCTGGGGTGGCACTTGCCTGTAATCTCAGCTCTGGAGAGCCACAGGCAGGGGTTTGAGGCCAGCTTTTAAAAGGGAATTCTAGCCTGTGCTACAGACTAAGATCCTGTATCTGAATTAAACCCCAGTACAGAATATGTATTATAGTCAGAATATCTCCAAGGACAGAAAAGCCATTGTACTAGCATGGAGGAGGGGACACATGAAAGACAATGGCAGGGAAGGCGGCCTGCACTAAAGCTCTGGCAATATTCCTCTGGGCTGTGCACATTCTATTTCGTTCCTTTTCACTGTACATACATGTTAAAACTTGACAACTTACTGACCACCAAGTGTTTGTAACACTGGCACTTCATCCCAGAGGGCTAATTCCCATCATTCTTGGAGCTTAGGACCAAACAGAATTTCACGTTTCGATGGACAGCCAGTAGCTGACTGATTATCTGTTCTTCCTGGGGAATTTTCCCCGGGAGCCTGAGCACCACTGGATCTGTGGAGTTTGCAGAGGCAGCCAGGCCTGCTTTTAGCACCTTCCCTTCCCCCAACTGGCGGGACAGGCAATATGGTTTATATGAATCAAGATCAACCTCAGAGCCCAGAGGGAGGGCTCCTAAGCAGCTGGGAGGTGAATGGGTCTCCATTGGAGATGTCTCTGCCTTTCACTAGCAATAAATATACTCCTCCTGTCTGGACATTCCTGACCCCAGTGGCAAGGCATATGTTATTGCAAAGATACACTTGACCAGACTGCCAGGAAAGACTGCTTTCTCTAGGCCTTCGCCAGAGGGAATGCCCATAAATCTCCATCCCTGGCTACTACTCAGTGAACCAAAACTGCAACTGCTTTTCTCTATCACCTCAGCAGCAATCCAGATGTCACCTTAAGAGCATGCCTGCATTTTTACCTGATTTCCCAGGCTGAGCTCTGCCCTCAGGCATTCTGAAAAGAAGTAACTCTGACCCAGGATTCAGCCACTGCAACTATATTTTCAGGCACTGATTCCTTGGGGCCTTCTTAAGTGATCTTCCATAGGTTGTGTTTGTCTTCACTGACCTCAAAAGCCCTAAAGGAATGTGCCATCCCCACCCATTTGGGGGAAAGCTACATGGTTGGCAACACGAAGGCTATCCTTTGTATATGCTAGAGCACTTGTGTGGAAAAAGCCACCCACCCCCAGCAAATGTGTGCACCTGCTTGCTCAAAGCAACAACAATCAGCCACCTGCTATTTAGAGGCTGGAGTGGAAGGGAGCGTCAGCAATTAGCAAACTGCACTTGTTAGCAGAAAACACCACCATTGCTATCTAGTGTTGGGCTGTCGAAGGTTTCTGAGACAGTCTACATGGGAGGGGGGGAAAAAAAAGGCCAGGCTCATTCCCAATCTTTACTATCTTATCAATGCCAAGGATGTTTATTAACTGAAGCCCAAAGCAAAGATACAAAAACAGTGCACATTTATAACAAATAAAGTACTTTAAAAAGTTAATTCAGGGGTGGGGAACATAGTATAGTGGTAGAGTGCTCATCTAGCTCTGCATAAAGCTCTGGGTTCGATTCCTCCATATCATATACTCAGAAAAAGCCAGAAGTGGGGCTGTGGCACAAGTGGCAGAGTGTTAGCCTTGGGCATAAAGTATCCAAGGAGGGCCGAGAATCTGGCATAGTAGAGTGCATACACGAAGACCCAGGTTCAGTTCCTCAGTACCACATACACAGAAAAAAAGCCGGAAGTGGTGCTGTGGCTCAAGAGGTAGAGCTCTAGCCTTGAGAAAACCCAAGGACAGTGCTCAAGCACTGAGTTCAAGGCCTAGGATTGGCAAAAAAATAAAGTGTCCAAGGACAGTGCCCAAGTCCTGAGTTCAACAAAACAACAAAGCAACAACAACAACAACAACAAAAGTTAATTCAGGACAGGAGTATTGGGGTTTTTTATGTGTTTTTTTTGTTTGTTTTTTTAAAGTTATACACAGGTAAGACTCAAAACTCCTTATTTCAGAAAAATGTACCTGTAGATGTAAAAAAACTATGGTGGGGACCGGAGTTTGGTCTAGTGGTAAAGTGTTTGCCTAGCATGCACGAAGACTAGGGTTTGATTTCTTAGCATCACATACACAGAGAAAGCTAGGAGTGGTGCTATGGCTCAAGTGGTAGAGCTCTAGTCTTGAGAAAGCTCAAGGACTGTGTTCAGGCCCTGAGTTTAAGCCCCAAGACTGGGGAAAAAAAAAAAAGCTATGGTGAAGTGCCTGCTTTAGACAGCTTTAGGCTTATCACTGAATAGCCTAAATATTATCAGGAATGAATTGAAGGGTGCTAGGTGCAGTACACATGCCTACAATCTCAGCTACACTGAAGGCAGAGGTAGAATTATGGTCTGAGATTAGCCTGGGGAAACTTAGTACCAGACCTTATCTGAAAAATAAAGTAAAAGCAAAAGGATGGAGCTTGTGACTCAAGCATGGAACTTGAGCACTAGTCCAGCAAGAGAGAAATCCTGTGTTCAACTTCCAGTTCTGCCAAAATAAAGAAGGAATGAAAAGGGGGAAAAGGCTGGGAGTTTGGCCTAGTGGTAGAGTGCTTGCCTAGCATGCACAAAGACCCAGATTCGATTCCTCGGTACCACATACCTAGGGGAAAAAAAAGCCAGAAGTGGTGTTGTGGCTCAAGTGATAGAGCTCTAGCCTTGAGAAAGCCCAAGGACAGTGCTCAGGCCCTGACCTCAAGCCCACGACTGGCAAAAAAATAAAGAAAAAGAAAGAAAGAAAAGAAAAGGGGGGAAAAAGAGGGAGAAGGAAAAGAAAGAAGTGGGGAGGACAGGGAGGGGAATTAGAGTGGAAAAGGGGCCTGGAAGGACCAGGGCAAATTCTCATAGCTGGGAATTCCATTAAATCTGTTTCAAGTAAATGAAAAACTTGATTTCTGGTAGTTGTCTAACTTAGCTCTGATGCTCATCCACTTCCTTATCTATGCTTGCTAGAAACCTGTTTTCAACTATAACAGAGGGATAGGGGATTCATGTTCCTAAACAGAAAAGTCCATTTAATAACAACTTTTAATCCATTTGAACGGAATCCAGTATTTAAGGATGACAACTTGCCTAAACATATAATTAAGAAAAGTATCTGGATTACTATGTACAAACACCAGTTTCATTGATTATACTTCAGGTCTATTAACACCTGGGTGGTGAGCAATTTAAGACAGCCTACTTGTTTGCTCAGAGCAGTGTTTTATTTGTCAGATGCCAGATTAACTTCAACCTGCCCTTCCTTAAAAGAAAAAAAAAATCTGTTTTTTGAGTTACTGAACAGCAACTGCAAGGTCCAGTGTTTTCCATCAAAACTCTGTGCCTGCCAGTTATGGGGACTGAAACCAGATCTTAGCTCATTTGGCCACTCAGCACCACTAGCAAAGGCTCACCAGCCTTTGCAAGCCACAGCCAGGGGTTCCTTCAGGTGGGGACTGTGTATTTCTTTTTCAGGGCTAGTGATATGTGGTTGGATCTGTACTTGTGACACTGCACTGTTACAGATATCTCTATAGTCAGTCAGCCAGAGCCAACAATCCATGTTCCACTGTGAATGGCTATTTAGTAGGTTAGGAGTTTAGTAGGATGTTAGAACAGATGTTTAGTAGATTAGGAATGTTCAATACTTTCCTATCTTCTTTCTTTCTTTCCTTCCTTCCTATCTTTCTATCTTCCTTCCTTCCTACCTTCCTTCCTTCCTTCCTTCCTTTCTTTCTTTCCTTCCCTTCCCTCATCTTCTATCCCCTTCATTCCCCCCCTCTCTCTCCCTCTCTCTCTCTCTCTCTCCAGTAGAACTTTAACTTTGAACTCAGGGCCTTATGCTCAGTAAGCAGGTGCTCTACCACTTAAGTCATGCCTCCACCTTACTTGAGTCTTATCCTGTCAACTTATCATGGGTTTACAAGGCTATCACCCCATCCTCCCTGACCACCACCAGCAGTATCAGCATTAAATGAGAACCTATTAGAAATTCTGGCTCTCCAACTCCACTCCAGACCAAATGACTCAGAAAGGTGAAATGTATGTGCCAGCAATTTCTAGTTATCAAATGTTTTAAGAGCCATTATGATCGAATAAACAGAAATAAAAACAGCTCCCTTTCAACACAGAGACAAGAAACCATCATTTTAAATAGGAGAGGTAGTCAGGGAAGCAGGGGGGTGATGAGCTTTTTAGATGGGCAGTGAAGATCAGTTTCAGGAGACTAAGGAGACCTTGCTGTCACTTAATCAGCAAACAGGATGCGGGCATAGGACAATAGCTCACACTCCTGGGCTGTGACTGGGTGGCAGGGGCCATGTCTATTAGACATAGACATGCCTAATTCACAGATGTGAAAACCAACATTGAAACTCTACTGCAGGAAGTAGCCAACCCGTGCTTGAGAGACTTTGCCTCTTTTGTCCATGACTCTACCAATAGGGCGCAGAAGACAAGGAAGGCAGGAACAGAGGAAGCAAGAAGACAGACAGGCCAGCTTCACTTGAGGCTTCCGAAGCCATAATTTTGGTGCACTATAATTAATTCCATCAGAATACGTAGGCTTTTTGGGTGGTGACCATCTGCCTTTCAGAGTAAACTGGATTAACCCAAACTGGATTAGCTGCCTAAATAATGTGAACAGCAACAAGAAGTATCTCTCAGTATTTCTTGAACCAAACCAAACCAAACCAAACCTATGGTCTGTAGCCACCTTCTAGTAGCAAACATATCAAGTTTAGTTTAAAGAATAATATGTGAAAGTTGAGCCAGGGAACTTGAGAGTAGGAGTAGGGTTGGGAGAGATGGGGAGAGATGGGAAAGGATGGGGACGGATGAGGGAAGGACGACATCAACTGACATGCATTGTATTCATACTAATGTGTTGAACTGAAACCTCTTTGGATAACAACTAAAAAGATAATTTGACAAAACAAATAAAAATTGAAAAAAAAAAACTGTTTTAAAATGAGCTACCATACCAAACAGTTCCAATTACTTTAAGCAGAATAAACAGGGACCAAACTGCTTCCTACAGGAAGCTCATCACAGGATCTTTAAATCACAAAGGGCATCCCTGGTGTCCAACCTTCAGGCACAACTAAAGAAAGGAACAAAAAGCCAAACGTTTCCTGCTAAGATCTCTACCCCTCTGACCAGTTTCCATTACTGTTCTGGGACACCAAGCCTGTCACAGGGTACAGAGAGGAAGAAGTAAATTGGCATTTTCGTTTGCCATTGATATTGCCAAAAGCAGGAAGCCTGGGACTAATGCCAACTGATAATTGTCAACTGTGTAGCAATTGCTTGTAGACTGAACTAATTTCTTAACAGCTAAAACGACATACTCTCTTCACCTGCCACCTGTCCAGACAAAAATTTAACAATAGCAGCTGTAACTGGCCAATGCCTGAATTCACAGAGATTGGCCATCTGTGACACTCAGCCACGCCTGGAGATTTACCAAGGCCTGGTGGTAGCTGGTAAGAGGGCCACAAGGCCACTAGGAAGTGGAAAGGGAGAATTCTGGGAGAAATGATAGGGAGAGGAGGTGATGTGGGAAGAGCAACAACTAGAACCACTCAAAAAACCACACATGGTTCCACACGTGGAATTTTCTCCCCATGCTATTTAAACATTTCTTGGTCACAACTTAAGCCAAGTTCTAGGTATTTAAAGAGCACAAAAGAGAGAAGTGGAAGAAAATTACGAAGCCATTGTTGCTTGGCTAGCTAAAGTTACTTCCCCCACTACTACTTCTGGAAAGTCAAGGCTTCCCTTTCAGCTTTACACAAAAGTTCCTTTGGTAGAAGTTGGTTCAGTATGAACACACGAGGTTGCTATTAATCCCTGGCTGCTCAGGACCTCTTCAAAAAAGACACCTGGATAGGGCCGGGAGTTTGGCCTAGTGGTAGAGTGCTTGCCTAGCATGCACGAAGACCCGGGTTTGATTCCTCAGTACCACATACATAGAAAAAAGCTGGAAGTGGTGCTGAGGCTCAAGTGGTAGAGCTCTAGCCTTGAGAAAGTCCAAGGACAGTGCTCAGGCCCTGAGCTTAAGCCCAGGACTGGCAAAAAAAAAAAAAAAAAAAAAAAAAAAAAGACACCCTGGGCATGTGCTGTGTTGAACACATGTTCAGCATTGCACTTATATAAACTCATTTTGTCCTCTTATCAATCTGAGATACATATGTACACACACACATACATGCATGCATAAATACATACTGGAAGGAAGGAAGGAAAGAAGGAACTCAAGTTCCCACTGGCTCATCATCCCACTAGAAGCTAGCACACAGAAAGCTAGAACATACTATTAAAAATCAAAAGGTAACCAAACAGCTACCAACCTGTGATCTGCAGTAATAAGGTTTTGGGATTTAGAATGGATTTAGTTCTCATTTTTCTGTTCTTAGTTTTGTGGTGTTGGCTAAACTAAATCTTCAGGAGCTTGACTTCCATCTTGTAAAAACAGGAATATGTCTGATGGGATTCTTAGGAACAGACTTATGAAGACATCAGCAAATGTGTGCCATGCTTCCCCGTCACAGCACATCCAACCCTACATTCCCCTCCCCTCTCAAAGCAGGCTTCTGGAGGCTTTGACAAATGAGGACATGGCTCTGTGGATGACCAAGGCCAGAGTTTGCCAGAACAAATATGGAGCATATTCTCATACCAATGTATTATTTGTTGTTTATCTGAAATTCAAGTTTAACTCAGCAGTCTGTATTTTGATTTGCTACCATGTTGTAAGCAGTTTCAGAATTGGTTTGACAGACTCTCAGAGTTTATGATAAACAGTGGAAGAACAGCATCTTCCCATGTCATGATCAATGCATGCAGTTCCTCTCTCAGCATGAAGCAAACCTTGGTCCAGAAGCAGGAAATGGAATATTCTAGAAAATTCGGTGTTCTCAACCACAATGCCTGCCATTACATTTTTGTCAAAAGCCAAATTTGTAAAGGGAGATAAATTACTGACATCGTCATGCCTGATGGGAATCAACTGTCAAACTCTTTTTGTTGTTGTCCTTGAAGTCTAAAGAATGTCAACGTAGAATGAAAATGTGAGGAGAGATTTGCCCAAAATGTTAGCCAGCTTGTTGAAGACTTGGATCATTTTCTCCTTTGAAGCTTCAACTCTTTTAATATCTGCTAGAAGAAACACTGTAAGAACGATCTGGGCTAGGAAGCAAAGCAGGTGAATGTGAAAATCCATAAACACTGAACATAAAAATATTTACCTCATCAAATGGATAGGGAGAGAATGTGAACTAGGGATGACTAAGCTATTAAAAATATAAGGTTAAAGCCAGGCACTGATTGTTCATGCCTGTCATCCCGGCTATTCAGGAGACTGAACTCTGTGGACTGCCAGCCTGGGAGGGAATGTCCATGAGACAGAAAAAGCAGTAAGTGGCACTGAGGTTCAAGAGGTAGAACACTGGAGTACAAAGAGGCTCAGGGCCTGGGCGCTGCCCCTGAGTTCAAGTCCCACTACCAGCACTATATAAAAAATAAATAAAATCATTATATAACATTAATTAACAATGTAACATTAATTAAGGCAAGCTGAATTCCAGAGAGGCTGTTGCTTGTAGTTATCTATCAAGTGGCTGGGTCTGGATTTGAACCCAAGCAGTTAAACTGGCTTCCTCACCATTATTTTCTGGGTGATTTAAGTACAGCGCCTGGCCGCTGGAGATAATTATTTTTGTCTTGTTGTAATTGACTTTAAAGGCCATGAAAATGGAATTATACTCAAAAGCTGTTAAGTACTCTAGAGGTACAAAAAAACGAGGAGGGGGCAGATTTCTTGCAAGTCTCTGCTTTGTTTTTTCTTCTCCCTTCAGTAATTATTCTTGGGGACCAAAGAAGTTCCTTTCCCATGGGAATAGCTGTGGTTTTTTTTTGTTGTTGTTGTTGTTGTTTTTTTTTTTTATAGCATCGCTGTAAATTGAGAATACTTTCTTCTCATCTGAAGGTGGGTGTTCACAGTCTTATTCTGACCAAAGAGTGAAAATTGGACTCACTCATTTTGTTTTTCTTATAATCAGAAACACCCCTAATCACACAGACTACTTTCGTAACGTACACAGTTCAAAATCTTAGAAACAAAACTAAATAAAACCCCCTTTGCCGTTTACAGACTCACTAAGTGGCTGGAAGCTCAGTGATAAAGCCGGGTCTCTTTGCTGGGTCAGCTTGCAGGAATTCTCTCTTACTGCCAGGGTTGTGTTACCAGAGTAGCTCGTTATCTTTTGCATGGCAAGAGCTGGCTTGGAAATGCAGACTCTCAGCTATGTAAAGAAAATGGAAGTCCCCATTCCATGATTTTTAATTAATTTCCAGAGAGCAGAGCTTGCTACTGGTTAGGACGGTTAACTTAAAAAGATTGAAGGAAGTGTGGCTGGATGCCAAATGAGAAGCAGGGGGTGCGCGGGGGTGGGGTGAGGGGGCTGCTTGTTTGAACAGCAGTTTTGAAAGAAGAGTATGTATGAGCAAAGCCATGAAGGTAAAAACCGTCCAGGATGTGGTGGGGTAATGAGAGAGCCAGCCCGGACAGTGCAGGGGGCAAGTCAAACTGACAGGACGGGGTGTTGAGACTCAGGTTCCAGAAAACAAGGCTCGGGTGGGTCTTGGGAAGGGAGCCGGTGGTTAGGTTAGAGGACAAAGGAGTCAGAACTGGGATCTGGGCTATGGGGCCTAATCCCTAGGGGCCTGACCTTCACTGCTAACACTTGGTTAAAGGGGGAGGAGAGCTATTGTTGTAGGACTGAATGGGCTCAGGCACCAACGTTTAGATAATGTAAACACTCCCTTGTTCCTGTAAGCAATACTCGCACACTTACTCTCCCAGTCAGGTGGAAAGAAGAATGGGAGCTGAGCAAAACCAGGCTCCCGGGAAAGAGAAAGGAGAGCAGAGAGCTGTGAAAAGGGAGAGAGGGGAAATCCACTGGGAGGGTTCAAGACAGCAGGGTGATGTAAATGAAGGGAGGCCTGGGAATTGGTGAATGAGCTGAGCCTTGGAAATGTTAAATTTGAAAAAGAGAAGAGGTTGGGTGTGGTGGTATGCGCCTGTATAATCACAGAACCCCGCTAAGCTAAGCACTCAGACTGGGACTTCTCAGTGTGGAGAGTAGGCTAAGCTACTTAGTGAGACAAAGAAGGAAGGAAGGAAGGAAGGAAGGAAGGAAGGGAGGGAGGGAGGGAGGGAGGGAGGGAGGGAGGGAGGAAGGAAGGAAGGAAGGAAGGAAGGAAGGAAGGAAGGAAGGAAGGAAAGAAGGGTGAGACTTATTTACAAGGGGTGGATCCGGGGATGGTCCAAGAATTGGGTGTTTAATCACTGAATTGCAAAAGCTAAGTAAGATGTTTAGAGACCTATTTGGTCTAAGGTATTTGGAGATGTATTTTGGTAATGTGTATACCTCCAGGAGAAAACTTAGTGAAGTTGTAAAGTAGTTAAAGCCAAGAACTGCAGCCCCCACATATAAACTGACAGTAGAGAACAATCTGGAATTGCTGTTGAAGTAGTCAGGACCAGAAAATCTAGCTCCCTGGAAAGAGGGTCACTTTTGCATATAGTATGTATCTTCACATCCTCTGTGCCTGGTGCTGCCATAACTCAGGTTTCAGGAGAAGCTTACTGGATATGAAAGCAATCCATAATATAATTCAGTGCTATCAAGATAAATACATCTTATTGGGGGGTGGGGGAGGGAAAGGGGACAAAAAACGAGAAGGGGTATCAAGGTTTGAGAAATAATGTATCCATTACCTGATGAATATAACTGTAACCCCTCTATACATTATCCCAACAGTAAAATTTTTTTAAAAGAATAAATACATTTTATTCTACCACTTTGTCCCTTGAAGAATTTTTTTGGGGGGGAGGCTGGAGGCTGGGGACCAGTGGTTCACATGTATCATCCTAGCAACCAAGAGGCTGAGATCTGAGGATCACAGTTCAAAAACAGCGCATACATACAGTCCATAAGGCTGTTATCAACAATTAACCACCCCAAAAGCTAGAAGTAGAGCAGTGGCTCAAATGGTAGAGCATTAGGCTCAGAAAAAAAAAAAAAAAGGAAAAAAAATAGTGCACAATGCAAGTAAGTCCCCCACATTAAAAAAAAAAAAAAGGTTGCAGCAATTTCTGTATTCGTAAGAACAAGTGAATGATGAGTCCTGTCAATAAGTTTGATGGGATATTTCAGGTACAGCTTAAGGATCTGCTCCTTAAGGTACTACAGATATTATTGCCATTAAGCCTCACAGCAGTCCTGTGGCACAGAGTATGGACCAGTATTCGTACTATTACTCCTCATATGGACTACTACTTGGGGAAGCTGAGCCATTTGTTCTAGACTTGGGTTTTCAATGAGAAAATCATGCTGCAATGTCTCAGTTTTGATTTTTACCCCAGTTTACAGATGGGCAACTGAGGGCCAGACCAGCTAAATAAATGCTGTGTCCAGGTGAAGATGCTGGTTTGTGCAGTCCCCTATTGTTTCTACCATTCAGTGAAACTGGACAATTTCAACAGTGTGTGAAATTTCTTCAGCCAAACAATCCCTGAGGAAACTACCAGGAACCAGAAAAAGTTCAGGAATGGGTCTGGATTAGGCTGGGCCAGAGGTCACTAACCAAGCTTGAAATCCTAAGGCTGTAACTACAAAGGTCAGGTTCCCTCAAGGAAGGTTTCTGAAAGCCACCTTCTGCCCCAGGCAAGGGATGCTCTCTAAAGAATCCAGGTGAAATCAGCCTTTCCCTTTCTAGACTTTCTTCTTCCTACCCATTTTAGTTGTAACACTTCACAGATAGCCAAGAGACCAGCCAGGATTTTGCAAATGATGGTGATGAGGAATGTAATGATGTTAAATTAATGATAATAGACCAGGTGCAATCAGATCTTACTACATCCCAGATACTGCCCAGGGCGATGTTTATACACTTAATTCTTCCCAGTTTCTGAAGAGATGGAGGGTGAGATGTCTGTCACCTGTTTGATCACAAAATAGGGAAAGGAGGATTCGAAATCCACATATTTTAAGAGCCCTTGAGCCTTCAGACCTCATTTACAAGTGAGGTCTTACTAAGTGACATCAGAGTCACACCATCAATGGGGTGTTCCTTGCATGTCTAAGATTCCTGAAAGGGCTCAGTCCTGATCTAGAAACGAATGCATTCTTTCCCACCTTGCCACATTTCTTTTCTTCTTTTTCTCCTTTCCTTTTTCTTTCTTTTTTTTTTTTTTAAATATTTTCATTGGTTTTATTTTCAATTCTAGGATCAGATAATATTTTCCCCTATTTTATTAAATAGAATCTATATTCCTATTTTCTTTTCAATTAAAAATATCAATCAAGGTGTGTTCTTTGCATACATTGACATGTCTAGATCAAACCTCCTTCATAGTTTCATTATCATGTCCTGTCAAGATGAACTTAATTGATGCTAATTTACAAAAATGGGAGAACCAATGCCAGTGGCTCACAGTTGTAACCCTAGCTCCTCAGGAGGCTGAGATCTGAGGGTCACAGCTTTATTGGGTGCCTCCAAAGGGCAGGGTTACTTAAGAGGCTGGAAGCTATCAAACTAGAGGGCATCATTATCGGGTATGTTAAGGAACACTTTATGCACGATTAGAGTAGCAGGTGATATGGAAATCATCTCTGGGTCACAGTTATAGGAGTCTAGCTTTAACATGCTGGAGGTCAGGACTGCAATAAGTCATTAGTTTGTGTGCTGATTCTAATCAGAGATCACCCTTCCACCTTCAACCATTTCTACTTCAGCACCTACAACTAGGGCATTGCAGGGCAAAAATTCACTCATAAACACTCCATGATGTCTAGTTAAAGCAGTAAGTATCTGAGCAGAGACAATACAACTGTTAGGTCAAATGCAGGAAAGGCACTGCCCTGCAGGCAGCTGCAAAAGAAAGCCCTTATTAATCCCTTAACTAAGCAGCTGATGGATTTAATCTTTTTTTTATGCATACATTGTAACTTTGTAGACACAGGATCATTATAAGTTTTCTACAAATCAGCACAAGCTAAGGCAGAGTTTTTTTATTTCTTCACCTCACTAACATGACAAGAACCAGGACTTTGAAAAGGCTTCTGATTAGAATTCACTGTCACTTTGGGTTGAGAAATTCTGAGATTCATTCATTCACCCACAGAATAAGTCTCTTTTGAAGAGGAAGGGGTCTGAACCTCCAGTCTCAGAATCAACTTTCTTTTGCTTTTTTTTTTTTAACATCTATTGTTATTTAAAATAACACATACTTGGAGAGAGTTATTTTGCATAGTAATATCAGAAAAGGAAACATTACCTGGTATAATCTCCTTTAGCTTCCTGAAAATAAAAAAAGACAGACGATTACTATGTATTTATAAGCTCATAAAGTTTTATATGGAAAAACGTGGCTATCACCAAGAAAGTGGCAGTGATAAGAAGATATTACTATACATTAATATATACAAATAAAGGCATACGGAAAGGTATGTATTTCTAAAAATATTTCCATTTCTAAGATCACAAGATTAATATTTTTCCATTGAAGTGGCACTTTTTTTTTTTCTGGATAGACCTTTGAAATCATGACACAAGTAAATCAACATACACTATTTGTTTTCCCTTTACTTTTTAAACCAGTACAGAAATAGACTGCTTTTCCTACTAGTGCTTTTCAAAATTAAAGGGTTTTTTTATACAAACCTCAAGAAAATGTATACAAAAGTTACTAAATTTAAATGAAAATTACAGCTGTTCTAACAACTGCTGTCTTCCAAATTCAAGTAACTCAGAGCAGTCCCTCCAAATACAGTGTGAATTCTTTTCACTCAGAGCAGTCTAAATTTCATTTTTCTTTTGAGATATACAGTATCACACTATATAGCTCTGTAATGCCCAAGTCTCAGGACGACCACCAAGGAGACCACCGAGAGCCAGACGTGCCGAAATGCAAAAGCTCATGCAGATGACTTTAAGACAGAATTTAGTGGCTCACTTTTTTTTTTAAATTGGCAAGCAACTATAGATTTAAAAATCCACTGGATATTGGTACATGCAAAAGTTTCAGAGTTGCAGGCAGTCAGCAAAAAACAAGAAACAGGAAAAGGGCTAGTGAGAGCAGTCAGCTCATTCTTACCTGTAAGATGAGTGCTGCTAACTTGAAGATGGTTTCACTGTCCACTTCGATCTGCCCCTGTTGGTGGGAAAAGAAAACTTCATTGAATACAGCTCTGCCTTAGGCTGTACCAAATGGCTATGGAGTTGGGGAAACTATCACAGCTTGGCACCTCCAGGTTAAGATCAAATGTAGACTATACCACTGCAGAGGAAGAGGGGTGTTCAGAGAGACACGTTGTAAAGATCAGGGGAACTTGTACTCTGTGTGTGTGTGTGTGTGTGTGTGTGTGTGTGTGTGTGTGTGTGTGTGTGTGTGTGTGTGTGATGTTAGCTGTGGAGAATTTTGTTTAGAGAGCAGTACATGGGATGAAACACAATGACTTTAAGGCTGAAAATTCAGACTTCAAAATGAATCATCTTTATCTCTGGAAATTCATTTTTTAAGCTGGGCAGATTTTCTTTGTGAGGACTTCTTTTTTCTCTCTGTATCACAGCATGGCTGTTTCGAGACATAATGCAAATATTATTAACGCATAAATTCCCTTCTGTGCCAATGACACATTATTGAATTAGTATTTTTTTCATTCTAGATCAAATGGAAGGCCTAAAAATGAGTCACAATAAAAGCTTAGCAGACTGAAATTCTGTGGCTTTACACTGAGGAATAATGAACTCTTGTCACATTTTCATCATTTTATTTTATTTTATTTTTTAATCCTTCAAGATCCTAAATTAAAATTGGAGTTCTGGGCCTTAGTTAAGAAGAAAAAAAATATTTTTTCAGTAGCTTATAGGTGATGTATAAGTAGATGTATAAAGACATTTCCTCTATAAATAACATACCCACCTTTGTATCATTAAATACAGTGACATACATAAATATGGTTATTATTACAAATAATAAATTACTAAAGATTTTTTTTTTTGGCCAGTCCTGGGGCTTGAGCTCAGAGCCTGGGCACTGTCCATGACCTTTTTTTTTCTCTCAAGGCTAGCACTCTACTACTTGAGCCACAGCACTACTTCCAGATTTTTCTGTTTATGTGGTACTGAGGAATCAAACCCAAGGCTTCATGCCTGTGAGGCAATCACTAAGCCATTCAGAAATAAACCACTGAAGCTTTTCCTTGCTTGAGTGTAGCATAACTAACACTTGAAAGTGCATAGGATCCAGGGCCTGATGGTTCACACCTATATTCCTGGCTACTCGGGTAGCTGAGATCTGAGGATCAAAGTCCAAAGCCAGCACAGGCAGGAGAGTCTAGGAGACTCTTTAATCTCCAATGAAGTGACAAAACCCAAGAAGTTAAAGAACAATGCTCAGGACTTGAGTTCAAGACTCAGTATTGCTCCTTCCCCCAAGTATAGTACTAGAACTTAGAGCCAGGTACTGGTGGCTCATGATTATAATCCTAGCTACTCAGTAGGCTGAGATCTGAGGATCGAGGTTCAAAGCCAGCCCAGGCAGGAAAGTCTGAGAGACTCATCTCCAATTAACCACCCGAAAACCGGAAATGGTGTTGTGGCTTAAGTGATGGAGCACCAGTTCAAAGACAATGCCCAGGCTGAATTCAAGCCCCACCACCAAGAACTCAGGGTACCTAGTATACTTTCTTCCTCCCTCCTACCTGCTGAATCTGAGCTGAAATATTTCTACTTATCCCAAGTGAATCACTGGGGAGTGATTACAAAGTTTTAAGTAAGAAAGGATTTCTGAAAAGATTAAGCTTTTCTCTCAGGGTTCCAAGTGATTGATTAGAATTCTTAACAAACAAATCTTATAAAAGGCATAAAATGAAACCAAACCAAACCATCTGAGTGTTATAATAGTGTCATTTCCCTTGTGTTACAATGCTAAAACAAATTCTCTTCATTCTCCAGCTAACCAGCCTCCCTTCTGAGCCCTGAGTCAGAGGATCTAGTTCAAAGTTCTCTTTGTTTTAAAAACTGACAGACTTCCAAGCCTTGGAATACAGGGCTCATCTATAATCTCTAGAAACAGATTATAAAAATCAAAGAGAAGCCAGGTTGCTATGCCCATGGCCCCTGTCTTTCAACTAAGAAATGGTGGTTTGTTTTTTTTTTTTTAACCTGATAACAAAAGATGAAGTAGTTAATTCAACAGGAGAGGTAGGGTGTTGACTGGATTAAATTTTAGGACGGTTAAATTCCTTAAATTTCAACATCAACAAAAAAGGAACCAGGAGAGAAGAAGAAAAGAGAAGAGGGGAAACTAGAGAAACATCTGAAAAATATCATTAGTCTTGAAAATAGGTCAGACCTCCAAGTTAAATTTGCCTTGACATCTTATAGAAAACAAAAGGTGCATTTGGTGGGCTGTTGAAAAGTGAAAGACGAATCAAATAAATAGAAAGTTACTATCCCGGGGATGGGAGTTTGGCCTAGTGGTAAAGTGCTTGCCTTCCATGCACGGAGACCTGGGTTCAATCCCTTGGTACCACATATATAGAAAAAAGCCAGAAGTGATGCTGTGGCTCAAGTGGTAGAGCTCTAGCCTTGAGAAAGTCCAAGGACAGTGCTCAGGCCCTGAGCTCAAGCCCAGGACTGGCAAAAAAAAAAAAAAAGAAAGTTACTATCCCTACTTTCCATGCCCAGTAACCTTATTAGCCTCACTAGAACCTTAGATGAGTGCTTTGACAGAAGACATGGGCCTTTTAATTTAGTAAATGGAAGGTCACAGACAGATCAAGCAACCTAAAGCAGATACTCTTCAGAATGCTGCCTGGGAAGGTTCATTAAATATTAAGAGTGATGAAAGAAGGAAGAGAAACATGAACTGTACCAGGCTCAGACACTCCAAGATGATACAAATGTTCAGCTCACCTGTGGACTGGTGAATCTAACTGAAATACTTCTGGAGGAAGAAGCAGAAAATGGGGTGAAAGAGTGGAGTTTCTCAAAATCGTGTTCCAGGAAGACGCGAGACCATACTACTTAGCGGAGCCCCCACATTCTTTTATGGAGAGGGGCTTTCGTACCTCCTCCTCCATGTAACAACTACTGCTCAAGGAATTCAAGGTAGCTGGGCACTGGTGGCTCCTGCCTGTAATCCCAGCTACTCAGGAATCCAGCCTTGACAGGAAAGTCCATGAGACTCTTATTTCCAATTAACTACCAGAAAGCTGGAAGTGGAATAGTGTCACAAAGTCAGCTTTGAGCAAAAAAAAAAAAAAAAAACCCCAAGGACAGTGCAGAGGCCCTGAGTTCAAGCTCTAGTATTGGCATGAAAGGAAGAGAGGAAGAGGGAAGAAGGGAGGGAGGAAGGAATGGACAGAGACAGAGACAGAGATGGAGAGAGAGATGGAGAGAGAGGGGAGGAGAGGGAGATAGAGAAGGAGAGGGAAAGGAGTGGAGAGGAGAGGAGAGGGGGAGGGGGAGGGGAAGAGGAAGAGGGAGGGGGGGAGAGAGAGAGAGAGAGAGAGAGAGAGAGAGAGAGAGAGAGAGAGAGAGAGAGAGAGAGAGAAAAGAAATTCAAAGTAGCACACACTTGAATTCGAATATAGGTTGCCAATGATATCAAGTTGGTTCATGGAGTTCAATCAAGAATACTATTTGTCTGCAAATTCACTTGCTGATATTTAGTTAAGCCTTAGAAAGAACTCTAGAAGTTCAGGCTTGAAGTTTCTATGTTCTTTGGAAGGTACACACTGCCCAGGACAGAAGATTTCGTTTTTCCAACCATGGCAACAGATGTAACCTTATAGGTCCCGGACAAATGAATGCTTCACGGAGGGATCTCCTCAAAGAGAAAGGCAACCCGAGCTCCTCCAGTGGTTTCCACCACTCTTAGGGATGAACAAAGAGAACCAGAGAAGTGAGTCAGGTGATGTGGCTGAATGCACAAAGGTAACGTGAAACAGTGTCAAGTCTCCGTGCTTCACCCTCATGCCTACTTTAGCTGAATTCACTGACCAGGTCAGTGGGTGCAGGCTCCGCCCATAACACTTCATTTCTTTCCTTGTGTATTCAGCTCAGTGGACAGACACAACATGGGGAATTCTAGATTCTGATTCCCAAGCCAAAGAACCCACATAAAGTTCTAGAACTTGTAAGAGACTATGTAACAACATGACCCTTTGCTTTACAGATAGCTGGTGGTCTACACTGGGAAAACAAGAGGTGCTATCTATCATCCAATCTCCCTCCAAATGGCCACTTCAGACATCCTGTCTCCTGCTCTACCATGCACAGATACATGCCTACGATTCTCACCCGAATCTTCCAAATAGGCCATGACTGCACAATACTGACTAAACTGCCACCTCCCCTGGTAATGGGACAATATGCTATCAACAGACACTCTCATGGCCAATGGGACGATTCCTGAAGACTCATTCTGCTCATGCTCTATTGATGCTATACTCCATGGAAACTTACTGTATACAATGGCAATGCATGGCAACCTGCTACAGACTGTGTTTAGAACTACTTGATACACTTTTGGGAGATGACAGTGTGGTTTGGAATCTATCACTCCCTATTTTAGGATTAAGTTTATATATAAAAAATTCACTTGTAGACACCAAGGAAATACAAGAAATGAGTAAATCTGGGAGCTGGTGGCTCACACTTGTAATCCTAGCTACTTAGGAGGCTGAGATCTGAAGTGTATAATTTGAAGCCACCTGAGACAGGAAAGTCCATGAGACTCTTTCTAGAGTTAATCACACACACATACACACACACACACACACACACACACACACACACACACACACACACAAAGCTAGAAATGGAGCTATAGTTCGAGTGTTACAACATTAGCCTAACAACACAAAGGAACAAAGGAAGGAAGGAAAGGAGCAAGAGAAAGACAAAAAGGCAGGGAGGAGCATAAAAATTACCACTTTCAACTAGCACAGTACTAATTCATGCAGGCAACACTTCTATCACTGCTTTTTGTGGCATTGGGAATTGAACCTAGAGCTTCAGTACCACTGAGCGACAACCCTCCTTCTCAACCTTAAGCAATAATCTTTAATAAATAAAGCCACTGAGTGAAAATCTGATTGCATAAACAAATGTATATTCAAAATGCACCACTCCTCTCCATCAATTAATATTAATTATAAAGGGGAAAAGCCTTTCACCTTACATATGAGAAAATGCCCAGGCCTATAACTGGATAGTACAGTACCATGTACCTTCAGATGGCAGGCACCAAGAAGAACAAACATTCACATATGTATGCTGTTGGAATATTTTATCAGTTATATTATGTACAAATTATATAGCCCACATATTATTGTAATATGTTTCTATCATCTTATCTATCGATCTATCTATCTATCTATCTATCTATTGTGCTGGTAAATGGAAATATTTCACACTTGGAAACCAAGGGTGGAGGGAGCTCTGATTTACAGCCTTTAGTGCAAAACACTCGCACTATGCTTGATTTCAAGCTACCAGCAGAACTTCATAGAATGGAGAAGCTGGGAAGCGATGTGAGAATTGGCTCTCATAAGCTGATCTAGGCTGGCTCCAGCACTCTGCTGTGTAGAATTCCTGTGAAAAATAAATCACTCTTTCTACTCAGGAGGAACCACGAGACAAACTTGAACTGAGGGAGATAATCTGTGAAACATCTGTCTCCTATTCTTCAAAAGTGTCGGTGAAGTGAGTGCCAATAAAGCAAAGGAGGCAAAAAGGTCATTATGACTGAAGGCAATGTTTTATTTGGGAGTGGGGGAATGACAAGAGGGTGGGAATATTGAGTGGGTATTAGGCAACATCAGCATGGATTCAGGGTTACATTTTCTGAATATGATCACGGCAATATGGCTACCCAAGGGATCTCCTTGACTTTAAGAAAGTACAGCGAAATATTTAGGGGAAAATTGTTATGATTTCTTTCATATGTCCAGAAGAAAAATTACATATATGAAGGGAGAAAGGAAGTAAAAATGTGACAAAATGTTAAAAAGTGATGGGTTAAGTTTAACAGGCATACACTGACATTTGTGATACTATTCTAACCACTCTTCCATAAATTTGACATTATCTCTAAATAAAAAGTTCATCTTAAAAATAGACCTACTTTCTTCAAGTCGTGAATAATCTATTTTTTGTATGTGTTTTCTGACAAATCTCCCTCTCATTTTTTTTCTGGACAGAATATTATAGTCCTTTGGCAAATGGCTTTTTTTTTTTTTTGCCAGTCCTGGGCTTGAGCTCAGAGCATGAGCACTGTCCTTGGGCTTTCTCAAAGTCAGAGCTCTACCACTTGAGCCACAGCACCACTTCTGGCTTTTTTCTATGTATGTGGGACTGAGGAATCGAACCTGGGTCTTCATGCATGCTAGGCAAGCACTCTACCACTAGGCCAAACTCCTGGTCCCCTTTTTTTTTCTTTGTCAGTCCTGGGCCTTGAACTCAGGGCCTGAGCACTGTCCTTGGGATTTTTCCTCAAGGCTAGCATTCTACCACTCAACCCACAGCACCACTTCTGGCTTTTTTCTATGTATGTGGTACGGAGGGATTGAACCTGGGTCTTCGTGCATGCTAGGCAAGCAAGTATTCCACCACTAGGCCAAACTCCCAGCCTTTTTTTTTTTTTTGCCAGTCCTGTGGCTTGAACTCCAGGCCTGAGTATTGTCCTTGGACAGTATGTGGTACCAAGGAATCAAATCAGAGCTTTGCGCATGCTGGGTGAGCACTCTACCACTAGGCTATGCTCCCTATCCAGAATGATTTTTTTCCTCAGTTGACTCTACTCTAAACACAATCTCTGTTTTTTTTTAGGGGGGGGGAAGGGGCAAGTGATAGAAGCTGGTCCAAAGACTTTCCCTCAAATTGTTCCATATTAGAACTAAGGGAAAGATGTGTCTATGGTCTTTGGCAACAACGTTGGGAGGATGTGACCCAGAGGGGATCAATGACCACAGAAAGAGCCTTCTTGTCACCGTTAGTCATTTGATTCAACTACTGAGTGGGACCAGATTTCACAGTCTGGTTAAAATTCCCCAAGTGGCAAGACTGACAAGGTGGCTATTGCTTAGGATCATATGGATTTATCACAAAGTCAGAAAACAGTGCAACCCACAGATGCTGTAAAGACACAAATGAATGAGAGTATGAAGTCTCCTGGAGTTTCCCTAAGGACACGCCTACAGTAGGGAGGAATCTGCCACTGCAGAGAAGAGTGAGCTGCTTTGTCTAGCAGACAGGCTGGGACGGCCGTGAGAGCCAGGAGATACCATTGTTCAATATCTATTACAGGTAATGCCATGTAGGCAATAGAAACCATCTTCTCTGTGCTAGTTCCTATTTTCTAGAGATTACTACTATACCCTGACATGTCAGGTCATAGCATCTGGGTACATGAGTCAATACTCTCCCAGCCCCACTTTTGTTCCAAACTGGTTGTCCCATGTAGTATTTTAGTGTGATATTCTCAGGGCTCAATTATTTCTGCTAGACCAAGATTTTCAACTTCAGAGCACAAGGTATTTTGAATTAGACAATTCTTTGCTATGGGTGAACATCCTGTATATCACAGGAAGCTAGGCACAATCTCTGGTCTATTTATTATGTGGCAGTGGTCACCTCTCCTTGGCTGTGACAAACCTGTGTGAGTAGTCACAGTGCCCCCTTGACTTTGGCCATAAAGGAAGGCTGAATGCTTTCTTTTCTAGGAGCCATGTTTTATTCTGATGTTGCTCTTAGTAGCACCTGGCTGCTTTAACTTGATTATTCCTCACTTAAAAATAACCCCAAGCTGACACGGTGGCTCACACCTATAATCCTAGCTACTCAAGAGGCTGAAATCTGAGGATCAAGGTTCAAAGCCAGCACAGGGCTCTAAAAAGTCTGTAAGACTCTTATCTCTAATTAATCACCAGAAAACCCAGAAGTGGTACTGTGGCTCAAGGGGTAGGGCAGTAGCCTTGAGCTGAAGAGCTCAGGGACAGTGCCCAGGCCCAGAGTTTAAAGACCGACAACAGACAAAAAAAAAAAAAAGAAGGAATGCTTCTAGTGTTCCTTGGTTCACTATATACTCTATTTGCCTTGATTTTTCAACGCAAGAGTAAGAAATTCCTGTTTCTTGATAGATGATAATCGAGGCCCGTCTTCACTCTATAAGAATAGTAACCACAGTACCTAAACAGAAACTCTACAGGTGTGCGGTGTCAGAAAGTCATTTGCATCTCTGCCTGCATTCTCTGCTATACTTTTAAGAGGAAAGTCATAATCATATCTGTCCTACATTTGTTATGTACTTCCAGGGATGAAGAGAAAATGACACATGAAGATGCTTTGGAACAATGAGTAGCTGTACAAGGATATCAAACAAGTGTGGTACTTAGTGGGTGTGTGTCAGAGTTTCAAAGACATAAGCATAATAACCAAGCATCTGGGCAAACAGCTTCTCAGAAACTTGATCACAATCAGATAGGTGTTGGGAGAGAAAGAGAAAGTACAAGCGAGAGCATTTGTAGTATCTGCATAAATGCTTGGATTGGGAGAATAACACAGGTGAATATATGCATATAGAAATGAGAAAAAAAGGGGAACTTAACCAGAACATATACCCTTTGGTTCAGCCCATCCATGTTTGTGTCATGTGCCTTATTTTTAGGCAGCTAGAGGATGTGAATTATTATTATTATTTTTTGCCACTCCTGGGCTTGAGCTCAGGGCCTGAGCCCTGTCCTTGGACTTTCTCAAGGCTAAAGCTCTACCACTTGAGCCTCAGCACCACTTCTGGTTTTTTTTCTACGCATATGGTACCAAGGAATCGAACCCGGGTCTTTGTGCATGCTAAGCAAGCACTCTACCACTAGGCCAAACTCCTGGCCCAGGATGTGAAATTTTTTTATATATTTTTATTGTAATTAATAGAAGGGTTACATGATATTTGCCAGATAACTGGTGCATTAATTTCCATACATTAATACCCTTTCACATGTCTTGGTCCCCATTTCCCTTTCCCCCTCCCCCACCCCTCATCTTGTTTTCCCCCGTTCCCTATCCAATAGGATGTGAAATTTTTAAAATGGAATTCCAACTAATTTAAGACAGAACCAAATCTGAGTTTCTAGATACATTCTTCCCTCAAAGGAAAAATGGCTGACTTCAAAACTGTGGCCACAAAAGTACAAAGAGAGCCTGGACTTGTCTTCCTCCATCATAAAATGAAGCATTTAAAAGTGACGAGGGGGCCGGGAGCATGGCCTAGTGGTAGAGTGCTTGCTTAGCATGCATGAAGCCCCAGGTTCGATTCCTCAGTACCACATACATTAAAAAAAGCCAGAAGTGATGCTGTAGCTCAGGCCCACAAGGCTAGCTGTGAATGCTAGCCTTGAGGGGAATGTCCAAGGACAGTGCTCAGACCCTGAGTCCAAGACCCATGACTGGCAAAAAAAAACAAAAAAAAAAAAGTGATGAGGAAAGATGGGTGCCAGTGGCTCAGTAAGCAAGAGTTTCAGACCTGAGTTCAAATTCCAGTAATGCTACAACAAAACAACCAAACCCTAACAAAAAATGAACCAAGACAATAAAAACAACAAAAGTGATAGGGATAAGCCAAAGTGGATGCAATTTGATCACCAAAATGAATGACAGAGGACAAGTTAAGCGTCACACAAAACATATGGATACCGTACTCTACTTCTGAGACCCCCTGAGTGGGTCAAGATGCCATCTATGGAGCCATCCTGCAGTGAGGACAGAAGTAAACCACTGATTCTCAAACTTTAGTGGGGTACAGTGCCAGTGTTGAATAATAAAGTCTAGGGGACAGTGCCCAGGCCCTGAGTTCAAGTACCAGTACGGACACCGAAACAACAAGATATAAATAAAAACAAACAAATGAAAAGCCTTTTGATGAGAATGTCCTACAAGTGACACATCATCAGAACTCCAGTCCTCCTTTTCTCAACTCTACTTCCAGTTCTTCCCGCATCTGAGGTATTGAGGCTTTGTGTTTCCCCAGGAGGAAGAAATGGTCACACGGTCAAATGTCAGGGCTTAGCTCTTCTATTGTGCCAATAGCTGAGCCTTCTTTATAAACTCTTGTGCCAACACATTTTCAAAGCAAAAAGAGAGAATGTTTATGAGGCTGCCCTAGAAATTAGAGGTGTGGTGATCTACAGTCAAATTGTTATGCCATGCAAGAGAGGGAGGGATCCCAAATAGGTCAGCCTTGCTAATAAGCTTGGAGGTTCCTGGGTGCTCTCATCTGATACACATGAGGGCGACAAGTGGAGAAGAGACAAAACCCATTATTAAACAAACACTTAGAACCCAGCTCTGCGCTTCTGTACTCATCCTTGCACATTATAAGATTACATACCCAGCAGACTTTAATTACAGTGTTCTAATTGCTTAAATGCACACTGGCACCAATTTACAAGTACAATTTCAATTTGTAGCAGCAGCAGCAGTGCATTCTGATGGAAAAAGTCATTTAAAAAAAAAGGAAAGAGGGCCGGGAGTTTGGCCTAGTGGTTAAAGTGCTTGCCTAGCATGCATGAAGACCCGGGTTCGATTCCTCGGTACCACATACATAGAAAAAAGCTGGAAGTGGTGCTGAGGCTCAAGTGGTAGAGCTCTAGCCTTGAGAAAGTCCAAGGACAGTGCTCAGGCCCTGAGCTCAAGCCCAGGACTGGCAAAAAAAAAAAAAAAAAAAAAAAAAAAAGGAAAGAAAAAGGGGCTGGGAGTTTGGCCTAGTGGTAGAGTGCTGGCCTACCATGCTCGAAGACCAGGGTTCAATTCCTTGGTACCACATACATAGAAAAGCCACAAGTGGTGCTGTGGCGCAAGTGGTAGAGCTATAGCCTTGAGGGAAAAACCCAAGGACAGTGCTCAAGCCGAGTTCAAGCCCTAGGAGTGGCAAACAAACAAACAAACGAAGGGGGAAAAGTACAAGATGCTCACAAAATAATCAAGGATGATTAGAGGGAGAAGAGGATGAAAGAAGAAGCCCTTGGAGTAAAGAAGTCTCACTCAGGTTAGTCTGCTACCTGTACCTTCAACATAAAAATGTAGAGATACTTTGATTTTCTGGATTATTATCTGATGAAGCCTCGTACTTACTAATTTTTTTTTCTAGTAGTACATACCAGGATAAAACTTTTTACTAGCATCTTCCTTTGTGTTGTCAATGTAATTAGTATGCTTAAGAATTTCTAACAGACACAATTTGGTAGATGGCTATAAAACATATAGACATGGAGAGATAGGATGTAAATAAGTCTTAAAGACAGCAGTCAATTAAAAGCAAGAAGCATTTCATGGGACTGGATTTCTAATAAACAGGAAAAACAAAAACAAAAACCTTTCATCTACTGACAATCCAAAGTCCTAGATTTAAATCTTCTCTCCTTTCTAGGACTTATCATAGTATTTCTTTTTTTTTTTTTTTTTTGCCAGTCCTGGGTTTGGGCTCAGGGCTTGAGCACTGTCCTTGGATTTTCTCAAGGCTAGCACTCTACCACTTGAGCCTCAGCACCACTTCCGGCTTTTTTCTATGTATGTGGTACTGAGGAATCGAACCCGGGTCTTCATGCATGCTAGGCAAGCACTTTAACCACTAGGCCAAACTCCCGGCCCTCATAGTATTTCTTTATGAGTTTATTTCTGAACCACAATTTAGCTGTAAAAGCACGTATATAGCTCATTTCTCATAGGCTCACTTATCTAGCTCATTTCTCTTAACATACCAGAAAAACATGAAAACCATTAAATATTTTAGGAGGATTCATATTAGATCACACTACCATGAAATACAAGCCTTTCAACTGGGTTTTTAGAAGCTTTGTCAAGGTAGTCAACAAATATTTAAAGTCTGTTCCTGCTGGTGATACACTAGTAAGCAAATAATTCAGACTTTGTAAATGCACCCTAGCTAAGGCAACTAGAGGGTATTTTTCTTCTTCTACTGTATGATTGGCTTCTTTCACATTGTTGGGCTTCAGGGTTTTATCTATTTCCTTTTGCACAACTCAGGGAAGTGATAAAGACAAATGACCCTGCACAGATGAAAAGGCCCTGAGGAGACAGGGTTCAAGATGGCGTGTGTCAGAAGCTATTATTCTGGAAACTTCTGTTCCCACAAGTGTACAAAGTAGTGTGTATCTGAATGCTTACCACTGAACAAATACAGTTTCAATGTCAGGAAAACATAAAGGGGAAAACCACATGAAACAAGAAAAGGTGAGATCTTTATGACAAAACTTTGAACAGCCCTTGCAAATAGAGTATTAGATTTCTTTGTTCCTTGTAGACTGGCTAGTCTTTAAACCAACTCTGATGTTTCATTTAGTGACTTCACATGGTAAATACAGGTCTCTGGATGACTGGTTATTATTGGCCTTCAGGATTAACTAGATTTCTTGCCCATCATCCCTCTGTTCTGGAGGCACTCAAAAGCTGAAGTCTTCTTTTCTTGGAATGCTAAGGAAAATGGTTTGAATCTAAGAGCAGAGAAGACTATCAGCCTATTTTCTTGTAGCTGATTTTCACAGTGACTCTTTTGAATGTCTCCAAAAGATACTGCTAGTGAGTAAATCAGCAAAGGGTATGGCAAACATGGTGAGATGCCAGCACCTTACAAGCTGGTCATGCAATTTCAAAATTATATTTAGATAAGTTCCATGTATTAAATTTCAAGGTTGAAAGTACAATAGCAACCCTGGAAAATTGAATTGAGGACCAGTAGCTCAATCTTCAGTAGTAAAATCAAAATAAGATTGAAAGCCAAACATGATTCATTTTATCGTTGTTTCTCAGAATTGATTTTCAGTTTGCTTGATTCTTTTCACATGCTCATTGTACAAAATTTGATCCGTTTAGTTGCTAGTGTAAACTACATTTATTTTGTTCACTTGACAAATAGTTACCAAAGGGCCAAATTGTGATGCCAGGCTCCAGGCCAGCAAGAGAGAAATAAAGAAGAACCCTAATCTCAGGAGTTAATCAAGAAAGCAGGGCACAGAACAGTACTCACTAGAACCATTGTCACTGAGCAGGCGCTTCAGTTAGTGGGCTGAAACACTTCCACACTACATTCGCCTGACTTATTCCAGTAGGTTTTTATAATTGGGCCCTTATGTTATTAGTTTCTATTGCTAAAGGATGTAGAGGCATGGGGTAAGCATGGATAATACAGGGGAGGTACCACTGAGTTCTGAGGTATGAGCAGATGTGTAAGAAGGAAAGGAAAGGACAGGGTGTATTGGGTACAGACATTCCCTCCTAAGGGGTCATTGTCCAGGGATTCTTGTGCCCACAGTCAAGTGTAAAAGTCTTAAATAGAAAATTCTAGCAATAATGATTAAGCTTTATTTGAATTTATTTTTGTGATACTAGGGCCTCACACTTGCAAAAACAAATGTCACTTTCTACTTGAATACCAATGCCATTCCTTTTTGTGTCCATTTGTTGACTTCTCAAGATAGGGATTCATTTTGTGCCCGGGGCAGTCTGGGTCCTTACATTTCTGCTTTGCTTTGTCATTAGGATGAGGGGGACACAGCCCCACACAGCTCTGGGTTGAGGTGAAGTCTCATGAACTTTTATGCCTAGGCTGGTCTCAAACTATGATCTCTTGACTCTGTACCACTGTGTTGTAGAGCTCCTCTGGCAGACTGCAGAACAGCTGCATGCAGGCAGAGGTATGAAGCTTTGCAAATTTAATTTTTCTTGGTTTTGGATTTTGGGGATTAAACCCGCAGTCTTGCCAGGTACTCGTAGCTCATATCTGTAATCTTAGATACTCAGGCGTCTGAGGGTCTAAGAATTTTTGGTTTGAAGACAGGCAAAGAAGAAAAAAAACACAAAATAAAATGAAACAAAAAACAACCCCCCCCCCCACAAAACCTCAGTAAGACATTTATGTCTAACTAACCAGCACAAAGTAGGAAGTGGAGTTGTGGCTCAAGTGGTAAAGTGCCAGGCTCAGACAAAAACCCAAGCAAGAGCACGAGGCCCCAAGTTCACCTCCTACTACCACCTCAAAAGGAATAAAGAAAGAAACAGCCCTAACAACATTTTTAACAATAGTAATAAAGTTCTATGCCAGGTGTCTGTTAATAGTGGATCTTTTGCCTTTCAAGAAAAATAGAAATTTCCAACTCTTGCTGACTTTTGACAGTGGCTAAGGTGATAAAATATTGTTCGAAGGAAAAATAGCATTATTTTTATTTTTTTCCATGCATGCTTGAAGAGGTAAGGTAAAGTTTAAAGAATATCCTGATTTTTTTTTTCTGATTTGAACAAATCCCAACTTCCTGCTTACCACACTGGAAAAGCAGGAAGGGACACAGCTCAGTGGGAGAAGGCTTCGTTGTTCTGCTTTAGCAAGGCTTTTCCTACATTTGATCTCCAGAACACACACACACACACACACACACACACACACACACACACACACACACACTTTACAAAGCATTACTTAGGGAGTGAAAGCTTTTTCATTAAACTCATTGTTCTCAATAATAGACGTTTCTACCATCCTACGCCTTTCTCTATTTGTTCTGAGTACATTTTATATTCAGAAATAAATAATGAAGTTACAGCAAAATATGCTATGCTCACTGTTCTGTAGCCTGATCTTATTTAAATGGAACACCAGAATTTAGAAAGGTTTTCATTTCATGTGAGGAAGAGCAGCCACCATTCTTTATTATAGCTACACAATATCCCACCACATGAATGAAGCTTAATCTAAATCATTCATTCTAATGTGCGTCTATGCAGTGTCCAATTTCCTATTCCTAGAAACAGAAGTATGAAGGACTTTTTATTTTTATTTTTTAGAAATGTTTTGCAAATCATTTTTATATGGGTCTTTTCATATCTCAATGAATATCCTGCAAGGAATAGATTCATAGATTTGGTGTAATGCTGAGTGAAAAGATGGACTCTTGCATTTGAATGGAAATAACCAAATTGCCCTCCAAAGCTGCGCAAGCTTTTAAACCAGCTTTGAAGCCTCCAGATTCACACGCTTAAATGCAAATGGCATTAAGATTCTAAGGGCATTATGCAATGCTCCTATCGCTCTAACAGTGGTGAGAGTCTGTGCAGGGATGGCAGGCTCTGTCTCTCACCCAGTCTGCTAATGAAAGGGCACACCTAATAAGAAAAGGGGTAAAAGAGAGGCTAAAGCTAAATGTGATCCCTTAGTCTTGCAATAACTCTGTCTTTTAATAGGGTTACTAATGTTTGCTCACTTGTATTTCAACATTTAGTCAAAGTACAAAGAGATGAACACTAAAGATGTGTGTGTGCGTGTGTGTGTGAGAGAGAGAGAGAGAGAGAGAGATTACAAAGTCATAATTCTGTTTGTGAGATTTCTCATACTGCAGAGCAAAGAAAATGTTCTCACCTTCTTCTGTCATTTTAGGAAAGTAGTATTGGGGGAGACTCAGCCTCTGTAAGGTCTTTGGCATCTTTCAGAAATATTATGTCTTAGAATTTGGATGCACTGCCTTTAAAATAATTATTATACATAAACATACAAGTTTAAAAATCCATATGCCAGGATTTTTAGACAGTCAGAAGGTGTGTTAAACATTATAATGATAAGACAAAGTTCTAAGTCGTCTGATGAGTATTTTAGGTAAGCTATAATTATTTGAATAAATGAATAGTTTCTGGAGCCAGAATGCCTAGGTCTTCTGACTTCATTAGTAGGCCATATAACTTTGGCTATGTATATATTAATGTCTTCATTTCCTCATGTGTCCAAGTAGTAATAAATAACAGTATGAGTGGTTGAGAGGGTAGAGTCATAGTGAGGGTAAAATCAGCTGCATTTGTACCTACTACTTACATAGTGAATTCTCAGTAGTAGTCAATTTTCCACACCTATAACAAAATAGTGAAGAGAATCATATAATAATGAGAAAGGGCTTATTTAAGCTCATAGTTTTGGAGATTCTAGTCCATGACTGACTGGGTTTGTATAAGGCAGCACTTCGTGGCAGAGTAAAACTACTCTCCTTATGGCCAGGAAGGAGAAATGGAGTAGGGGAAGAGGGAGAAAAAGAGAAGAGAGAGGAAAAAAGAGAGAGGGAGAGAGGAAGGGGAGGAAGGAAAGAAGGAGAGAAGAAAAGGGAAGGAGGTGTTGAGGGGAGCAAGGAGTGTTAAGGGGAGCAGGGACTGGCGCCATCCGGAATGCCTGAGTTCTCCGCCCCATTGTGGAAGGTCGACAATGATACAGCCCAGCCACCTTTGCCCTTCCAGGGATGGGCGACCTTGACCTTCTCCCCACCCTCCATGAGGAGGGATATCCGCTTGGATGGGGGTGGGCCTGCTTTGTGTGGTGACCTTCCCAATTTGTGCACCAACTCCAACTAAGGTGATAGGTAAATTCAAACTCTGGGCTGTAACCCTATTGGCTACCTGCGTGTGGCCGGAGCTGGCTATGGTCCCTCTGTGTATGTAACTATCCCATTGGCCACCTATGTGGCAGGCTCCACCGCATGGGTTTGGCCCTTAAAAACCCAGCGTGAGCACTGCTCAGGGTCACAGGGTCAGCTCCCGAGTCTGCAGTTTGTCTCTGGCCGGTCAGTTCACCATCTACTTCCCAATAAATTCACCTTTTTCTATGAGACTGTCTCTGTGTGGTGGACTCTGGTGGGACGTGGAGGGATGTGGAATCCCCTCCTCTTGACCCCATAACAGAGGGAAGAAGAGACAGGAGAGAAAGAAAAAGGAGAGAATGCTGGTGTTTCACAATCCCCATTCAAGGACATGCTTTAACACACAGACCTTTGGGAGTCCAGGGAGTTCTGCCATCCTCTGGGATTTCGCGTCTCTGCAGGAGAGGGGGCCTCGGCTGTGCCCTGGTCTCTACCACAGAGCACCTCATGAGACCTACTTGTTTGTTTCCATTTTCTATCTTTTCGCCATTATCAGAATTTTGTACACACCAAAAGGAAGAAGGTGGCCAATATCCATCCTGTGTTCTGATGATGGATTTAAAGAAAAAAACAAAAATGGTGAGGGCTGCCAGGGTGCCTCTAGGTCAGTCTTAGCATTTCCACCTCATCCCCACCTGGCAGAGGTGGTTGTTTGCGAAGGCAAGGTGTGCCCCGTGCACTCTCACTGGGGAAGCCAAACAGGTGCAAGGGCTGGCACTTGAATGACAGCTCAGACAAGAGCCTGGTTCCTCTGAGGAAGGTTGGTCACTAGGGGCAGTTTCTTCTTTTCCTGTAGATTCTGTGTGAGCAAGAGTGCGAATGCCCCCCTTAACTGCCACTGCAGTGGTGCACTGTCCTGTGGTCTGGCCTAGAGAAGCCCTCTGAGGCCTGATGTACAGAAGCACCATGGACTAAGAGCATAGATGAGAACAATGTTTGCACTGCACCCAGGAAGACAGGGAGCCCAAATTCAAGATGCCATGTGCCTCTCCATGGGGCAGACAATTATTATCCACCAAGAGGCAGGGCGTCTGTCAGCTTAGTGGTTAGTGTCCCTAATCCTAGCCACTCAGGTGGTTGAGATCGGAGAATCACAGTTCTACTGCCTAACAGTACAGAAGAAAATAGGAGAGACTCTTATCTCCCACTGATGAGCAAACTGTGGAGAAACAGTGCCTAGGCCTAGGGTTCATGCCTTAATATCAGCACAGAAAGAAAGAAAAGCAGAAAAAAGATGGAGGAGAGGTTATCTGTCTCATAAGAAGAAGTGTATATAGGGGCTATAAGAGGACTTGGACATCTTCTGGAGGTAAAAACGTCTCCTGAGAAATGTGGGAATGTCCCCGTTCAATCTCATATGTAATAGTCATCCTGAATCCAGAGCGCCTACTACCATCAGTGAGTCACCTTATCATCAATAAATCCACCTACATCTTCTACTGCTGAGCTATGTTCTCATAAAACTTATTTACTCCTATGGCCATTGTTGAGATTACACACACACACACACACACACACACACACACACACACACTTTTTTTCATGCCTGGGGCTGGCTTTGAACCACCATCTTCAAATCTCAGCCTCCTGAATAACTAGGATTACAGGCATAAGCCACTGGCATTGGACAGATGGTATTCTTTATATGGAATATCAGTACATCATTAAAATTTCTTCTAAGCATCCCTGAATAATAGCTGCCTACCTCTGTTATCATTTACCTGATTCTCTAGGATCTGTTTGGATTTTCTGTGGACTGCTGTGTGTTGGGTATAGATAAACTATACCCAACCCTGAGTTCCTAGTACTAAATTCAAAATTTATATTAGCAAGCAATGTGTCTCACAACACTGATGTAGGACAAAAGTAATGTTTTGCGAAATTTGCTGGGCAAAAATTCCATTTATTTTTTGTTTTATGCCAGTCCTGAGGCTTGAACTCAGGATACTGTCCCTGAGCTCTTTTGCTCGATTAGTGCTCTACAACTTAAACCACAGCTCTATTTCCAGTTTGTTTGGTTTTTTTTTTTCCTGGTTAGTTGGACTTAATTGGAGCTCTTAGTCGTACTGACTTTCCTCTGCTTCAATCATGGATCATCAGATCTCTGCTTCCTGAGTAGCTAGGAACTACAGGCCGGAGTCCCCAATGCTTCACATAAATTCTTTTGACATAGGCACCAGATGTTTCTGTTTAGAAAGGAGTTCCTCACAATTAACATTCATAAGAAGAACTAAGAGTTAAAAGGCTGGCTTTTCATTGCTTCCTCCAGGCACAGTTTAGGACATAGAGCTCTAAGAGAAATAGTTAAAAATTTGCCTGCTAACTTTCTTTGTATTTGCAACAAAGCAAACACGCAACCAGGAAGCAATTTTATTGGACCATAGCCCACTACAAAGTGAAAAATACCACAGGGAGGTATTGTATTCCTCTTCATAGGAAAACCTACTCTGGTTGAGGAAATGTTTTCCTGACTCAGAAAGTGTTGCAGCTATGTTGGAATATATTCATCCATCGACCCTTTTAGTTCTTAGGGAAACTTGGCTCTCAAAAGAGTGGGCTATAGGGACCAGGACTGTGGTGTAGGGGTAGAGTGCTTGCTTAGTATGCATGAAGCCCTGCGTTTGATTCCCCAGTACCACATAAACAAAAAAAGCCAGAAGTGGTGCTGTGCCTCAAGTGGTAGAGCACTAGCTTTCAGCAAAAGAAGCACAGGGATAGTGCCCAGGCCCTGAGTTCAAGCCCCAGGCAAAAAAAAGAAAAAAACAGTGGACTATAGTGAAGGCATTGGTGTCTAGAACATTTCCTTTCTCCTTAGAGTAAACTGAAGATTCTGTTTCTGCTGTGGCTAAGATGGAGTAGCAGGGATTAGATATCTTTGCTCATAGGAACATCAAAAAACAAAAAACGAACAACTTATAAATATTCAGGACTGTGAACCCCACAATCCCCCCCACTTACTGTTCCAAGAGGGTTCTAGACTGTGGATGGGAAAAGACAGAGAGGATCAAAAAGAAAAGACAAAAATGAACAGAAATAGGAGAATGTGCAGCACCAAGTATCAAACTGAGAACCTCCAGAGAGAGAACCCTACGTGTCTGGAGAAAGTTTCCTACCTTGTGCACACAGGCCTTGGCATTCAGGAAGAACAGCTCCACCGTGCTCTTCTCTTTTAGAAATGATATGCTCTCAATGTAAAACCTGGAAGACAGTACAGGAGTTTGTAGTGTCCCATTTATCTCTTTCCCAAATGTGAGACATTTTATAATCCTTAATAATTCCTCATAACTAACAGTCCCTTCTTCCCTCCCTTCTGGTCCTATAGCTCTTTTGTGCAATGTAGCACTTTACCACTTGAATACCAGCTCTCCTTCCAATCTTTTGCTGGTGAATTGAACCTAAGGGTCTCACTGACTTTCCTATCCAGGCTGGCTTTGGGTCTCATTCTCTTAAGTAGCTAGGGTTACAGGTGTGAGCCACCAGAGCCTAGCAAGAATGCTTTCTTTTCCTTACATGCATTTCCTCAGGGTCTCTGCTACTTACCTGCACATAAAAGCTCATATAGAATTTTGTGCGTGTGCACGCTCACGCACGTGTACATATGTGTGTTGAATGGTGAGTTAGAAGGGCACTTAAAATAGGTTCAGGGATAGGAGTAGTGATTGAAGTGGTAGAGTGCGTGTCTAACAAACACAAGGCCCTGAGTTCAAATCTTGCATCATCCCAAAGTACAAAATTACTAAATTAAAAAAAATGCTCCTATGAAACATGAATGTATCAGCGTGGCTCATACTCTCACATTCTGGGGACTCTATAACACCCCACACAGCTCAGCCTGGGTGAGCACTCTGAGTTAAAAGCTTTAGGCTGTTGAGCCAGCCTAGCCGGGCCTAGCAGAACTTGGAGCCCTGCTGCTAGCCTAGCACTCTCCAGACTTCTAGGGCTCTTCTGCATCTAACACCTACTTCCCACCTCCTGGGGAATTTCTGTTAAACCATTCCAGCATCCCCTTTTTTCCATAAGCTGTGGGGTTTTCCCAGGCAGGAAGCCAAGTTCTCAGGAGAGAGCCCTGTCTTTCTCATGCAAATCAGAGTATGGGGTAGGGGCTTCCTCCCTTATTCCCCTTGCGGGTTCTTTGGCTGGTCCAGCCTCTGAGTTCACAGGCTGCCAGCCTCTGCTTAAGCACAACTCTGATCCTCTCTCTGGGGTCAGAAAAAACGAGGAGCCTGGGTGTATGACGGCATCTATTTTCCATGGCGGGGGGGGGGGGGGGGGGAGGGGGGGGGAAGCGGGCGGGGGGGGGGGGAGCTTTTTCCTCAGATTCTAGATCCTCCTAATGAATAATTCATGAATAGAAAGAAGGGTGTCAGCCCACAGCTCCCAATTTGCTTTCTTGCTAGTGAGAGTCAGAGTACTCCAGAGCTTGGGTGGAGGACTCTCCACAAACTCACCCCAAGGCTCTGGCATTCTTTCTTTTCTCTTTCCTCAACAACGATATGTTTGGTATGCAAATTGAGCTGATAAGGCTTTGGGAGATTTTTATCTCAGATGAGAAAAAAACATTTGAAGAATTCCACCCCATTAAATGTTGCATCATTAAGGCAATTCTAGAAGTAGAATTCATCATACATATGATTATATATTATATATGTAAATATATATACTTATACAAGGGTTTATCTCCTATATATATATGTGTGTTTTTTTTAACTTACAAGGGTTTATCTCAGTGATAAAGATTAGTGAAGGTGGTAGAAGGTTAGGTATTGAGAAATACAAAATTAGGGAAGGAAATGAGCTGGGTGAATATAGGCTGTGGAATTAGAAAGATCTAGAATGTGAAAGACTATCTTTACCACTTATTAGTAGCTAAATAACTTGTAACATGGGCAAGTTACTTAGCTACAAAGATGAGTGCCATAACTGCACTCAAGAAATAGTAATAGGGGGGCCGGGAGTTTGGCCTAGTGGTTAAAGTGCTTGCCTAGCATGCACGAAGACCCGGGTTCGATTCCTTGGTACCACATACATAGAAAAAAGCCGGAAGTGGTGCTGTGGCTCAAATGGTAGAGCTCTAGCCTTGAGAAAGTCCAAGGACAGTGCTCAAACCCTGAGCTCAAGCCCAGGACTGGCAAAAAAAAAAAAAATAGTAATAGGATTTTGGAAGGATTAACTTAGATAGCATATGTAAAAGGCTTTTCTCTCCTGGAATTCATCAATGACATAGGAAATGTTACTCTTTTTGTACCAAAGGTCTTTTGCTTACAAATTGTAGATAATGTTTACCTAGGAGGTCTATAATGAATTTAATTAATACAAGTTAAATGAATTGTGTTATAAATAAAGTACCAGGTACAATGCCTGGAATATGAAGGAATCCACTAAGTTTTAGCCAGAGACTCAGCAAACCTTACATTTTGTCACAAAGGCTTATAGGTAGGATATAGTAAAATTTGAATTGTAGCTGGAGCTTAGGGTTCTGCTGAATAAAAAGGAATCCAGTTGGTACAAATATTGCAGATAAACAGCATTTGCTTTTT
Source organism: Megascapheus bottae (assembly GCF_031878675.1). Classification (NCBI taxonomy): domain Eukaryota; kingdom Metazoa; phylum Chordata; class Mammalia; order Rodentia; family Geomyidae; genus Megascapheus; species Megascapheus bottae. The sequence continues at coordinate 35,690,387 of NC_143510.1, forward strand.
TCCTTTTTTACAGTGGGATAAACAGTTGGCTTTCACTACGACAGAACTTATAATCTCTCATCAGTTGAGGTTGCTTCTACTTTGACTTGGGGTACCATGACCAAAGATAGTTTGTTCAAAGGCAGCCAATAAGCTGCTGGGAGAAGGTGCTATCTAACAAGATGCTTTGGGCATTGGGAGATGAATGGGAAACCAGTCATGTGTGATCTCTTAGAAAGATGGAGAGACAGGTCAAGAGGAACTCAGAGGAAGCAGAGAGGGGCACTAAACAGAATCCACGAAGCAGCAGAGAAAGAGAAGAGCCAAGAAGAGGAACTGATAGAGAAGACTGGAGCGTGGCCAAGCCCTGGTGATATTAGATGCCAAAGGCAGAGGACCAGGGACAAGTTGCCACTTGCATGTGATAGAATGTTCTAGTACAATCTGAAAGTGATGGCTGCTTCTTGCTTCACTTTCTTGCTTCCCCTGTGATTTTTTTTTTTAATTCCCATCCCTGCAGCCTCTCCATGATGTCAACAAACAGGCAAAGAAGTAGACTAGAGTGATCTGCAGTTGCAGGATGACATGTCATGTCATGTATGAAGCATGAGAATAACTTTGATGAAGCTGGAGTAGACGTAGAAGGACAAAGCTTCCCCAGTGGATAGGCCAGAGTTCCCAGCCAGAGTTTGCTTTCTTCTTTTCCTTCTCTTCTTTTTCCTTCTCCTTCTTTTCCTATGTATGGTCTCACTTGGTGGCGCAGGCTGGCCTTGAATTTGTGATCCTCTTGTCTCTGAGATTACATGCACATGCCATCATATGCCTCTTTTCTACTTTGTATGCTTTTTATTTATTTATTTATTTATTTATTTTTTTGTGCCAGTCTTGGGCTTGGGCTCAGGGCCTGAGCACTGTCCTTGGACTTTCTCAAGGCTAGAGCTCTACCACTTGAGCCTCAGCACCACTTCCGGCTTTTTTCTATGTATGTGGTACCGAGGAATCGAACCCCGGGTCTTCATGCATGCTAGGCAAGCACTTTAACCACTAGGCCAAACTTTTTATTTTTGTAGATTTCTTTCTCTATTCAATATTTAATGAATACTTGCTATTTGAAAAAAATGATCTTAGACATGGTTGGGAGTACATCAATAAATATGATAGAATGAACAGACTACTCAATTAATCTAATTATACATGATTATATATAATGTACTCATTCATCAAACATTTACTGACTACCTAATAGGACTCAGATATTGAGATACCAAGAGCATGAGATCCTGAGTTCAAGCCCCAGTACACACACACACACACACACACACACACACACACACAAACACACACCAATGACACACAAATGTACTAGAAAATAAATTAAGAACCCTTTCTCCAAATGACAAGTATTATAAGCCAAGATGGTACAATGCCACCATCACCTATACCCAATACCGTGGGTACCAACCACTGGGCTGGGATGAACTCAAGAGAGCAAATATTGCCCAGATGAAATCCACCACACTGAGTGGTACAGGAGAGAGGAAAACTGAGCTGAGTCTTAAAGAATGCATGAGTTCACCAGGTGACAAAGGTAGGGAGGCCATGCCAGGCAAAGGACCTATCAGTCTGACTAATTCTTTGGCTAATCTTTGAGACAAAACCACATGGGGGTTGCTAGGTGGCCCAGCATCAAAGCCAGTTCATGACTCATCCAATCCTAAACAGATGTCTGGCAAGCAGACTCAGGGTCTACCTGGGTTCTGAAGTCTAGGCCTCTGGCTGTTTCCCAGTTCCAGCAAACAGGTCCCTATCTCATTCCCCGCTATCCTCTGGCCATCCGTCCTGGAGTTTACTTCTGCCTAGGCATCTGATTACAGGCTCTCCGAACCTGCCATTCCATCCCAGAGTCCAGGGGCATGACCTCAAGTTTACTGGGAGTATGTCCACAGACTGAGGCTCTCAGGCCACACCTCTCCATAGGCTTCTGAGTTAAAAGTAGCCCAGGGCTTCTCAAGGAGACATCCCAGGCTCACAAAAGAAAGTCCTTGTGTTTCAGTCTTTTACCAAAGGCACTTTCTTTGGAAAGTGCTTACTTATTGTGAGCATTTTCACTAAGATGCCCTGAGTTAAATCTTCTGCAGCTAACCAGATGTTGGTGGCTCACACCTAGAATCCTAGCTACTCAGAAGCTTGAAATCTGAGGATCAAAGTTTGAAGCCAGATGGGGCAGGAAAGTTCATGAGACTCTTATCTCCAATTAACTACCAGAACAACGGAAGTGGTGATATGGCTCAACATGGTAGAGTGCCAGCAAAAAAAAAAAAAAAAAAAGCCAAACAAACTCAGGGATAGTGCCCAGGCCCTGAGTTCAAGCCCTACAACTGAGCAAAAAGAAAGAAAAGAAAAGGAAGTAGGATCAGAGTTGAGAATGGCTTTTAGAGGATTTGTGTGTCTTCCTTTGAACTCCCATGATCCTTAGGGTAATGAGTTCTCATAGGCGATGCCTCCCCCTGCCCCCACACACTGGGTCATGGCTGACTTACAGCTGCACTTTCTGAGACATTGTGCATCCATCCAGATGGGAGTGTGGTGGGTGGGTAAGGTCTTGGCTGACTCACAGGCCCAGTCCTGTCAAGCAGTCTCTGAGGGGTCCGAGTAGGAGGAATGGGTTATTACTCTGGGCTTTTAAATCACATTCCTCCCTGAAAAGATGAGCTCCTCTGTCTTCTTCTTATTGTAAATCAGCTAAGTTTTGAGGGCTTTAAAATAACTCATGCTTTCCTATCACAGGCATGTGATGGCCTCTTGCTTTTATGGATCTTCATAGCTGCATTCAAAGAAGATTTACTCAAGTAATATGTTCATTTCAGGGGGGAAAAAAGAAGCAAGGAAAAATAGAAAGAAAGAAAACTCATTCCTACAGTCATTCTACTCAGAGATTAATTCGTGTTAACTCTGTAAAGAATTTTTTTTCTCGGCGTTCAAGTGTTTGATGATGGGGTTTTCATGATGGGCACATCATTCTTTCACCTAGCTTTCCACAACAGCTCTCCATTCAATTCTTTACATGTTGCTTGGATTTGGTTCTCTTAAGAAAAATGATGGTAAAGATTGGGGAGAAGGATGGAGGGGCAACCAAGCAAAATGTACTATCCTCATAACTGACATGTGAAACTGAAGGCCTTCATACAACTACTTGAAAATCCTGAGCAAAATGTTCCTAAAAAGGAAAAGTGGTGGAATATGAGGCCTAATTAGTTGTAGTCATGATGTTTCTTTGAGTTAGTCAATTCTCTTATTTTTCCCTCCCTCCTCCCCCCCCCCCCCCCCCCCCCCCCGTCTTTGTTTTTGATTCTTTGTTTATTTTTTGGACAAGGTCTCATATAATCCAGGCTGCTCTTGAATTTAGAACTCATGAATCCTGCCTCAAGCTTCAAGGGCTGGGATTACAGGCAATTACTACATACACGCCCAAGTTAAACTCAGTGTTGCATCCTTCCAGGCCATGGGGATGATGAGAAGAAATTCACTGTTTTCAAAGGCTCCTCACTTTTAGGAACCCCAACAAAAAGGCAGCAATCTGCCTGGTGCTGGAGGCTCCCACCTACAATCCCAGCAACTCAGAAGGCTGAGATGTGAGGATCAAGGCTCCAAGCCTGCTAGGTCAGGACAGTCCATGAGATTCTTATCTTTAAAAAAATTACTCAGAGAAAGCCCAAAGTAGTGCTGTGACTCAAGTGGCAGAGAGCTAGCCTTAAGCAAAAAGAAGCTCAGGGACAGCATCCAGATCCAGAGTTCAAGCCCCAGGACTAGCAAAACTCCAAAACCAAAACAAAACAAAATCCCACAGCACCAAGTATCATAGTGTTTTAGAGGCACCACGGGGTACGGGGTGGACATCTACAGTTCAAGAGCATAGAAATGTGGCCGGCCCAGTGTGAGGAAGAAATGGAAGGAGAAGGAAAACCAAAGGGGGAGAGAATGGCTGAGCTCCTGGGGGATGGAACTGAGTGGTACCAGGCTGAGCCACCCCTGGCTGCCCTCCCAGTGGGAATGGAGCATTTCCAGTGGGGTCAGGCCAAGTCCTGGCACTCATAAGTGTCTGTTTGCTTCCTCACTATCAGGCTTTAAAAATGCTCACATCTGGGCTGCATTACCAAAGAGGCCCATGTGTTTGGTGAAGATAATTTAGAGCTGTGAGACAGCCAACTCCCCCAGCCTGGAGCAGTCCCTAGAACCACGGGGGAGGCGTGGACTCCTAGGAAAATGAACAACTGACTAAGTGAGGGTACAGAAGTGAATTATTGCCTTTATGCACAGATAGCCCTCACAAGTATTTACTGTGTATCTCAGAGATTTTGTAACTGGGGAAAAGGCTGATGTCAAGGTTATAAAGGGAAGGAAGGCATGGCTTCATCTTCAAGGGTTTCCCCCCCCCCCCGCATTGTGCATAAAAGTGCTTGTGTTTCAGAGCTGAAGCCTGTATTATGGGACCAACCACACACTTATTTACCCCTTAGAACAGTAGTATAGTAGATATAGCTCAAAAACTGTCAAACATTCAGTCCAGTACATATTACCATTATTCTACATTAAAGTAGATAGCAAACTTCTTTTTCTTTTTTTTTTTGCCAGTCCTGGGCTTGAGCTCAGGGCCTGAGCACTGTCCTTGGACTTTCTCAAGACTAGAGCTCTACCACTTGGGCCTCAGCACCACTTCTGGCTTTTTTCTATGTATGTGGTACCGAGGAATCGAACCCGGGTCTTCATGCATGCTAGGCAAGCACTTTAACCACTAGGCCAAACTCCCGGCCCCTCCTGGCTTTTTCATTCCAGGCTGAGCCTCTACTATATTAAGCTACAGTTCTACTCTGCCTTTATTTTGGGTCAGTTGTGGGGCTTGAACTCTGGGCCTGGGCACTGCCCCTGAGCTCTTCAGCTCAAGACTACTGACCTACCCCTGGAGCCACAGCTCTACGTCTGGTTTTCTGGTGGTTAATTGGAGATAAGAGTCTCTGGTTCTTTAGTGCCTGGACTGGCTTTGAATCTTGATCCTCAGATCTCAGCCTCCTGAGTAGCTACGATTACAGGTGTGAGCCACCTCACCGGGATACTTCTGCTTTTTTTATGCTTAGTTGGAGCTAAGAGTCTCACAGACTTTCCTGCCCTGGATGACTTAAAACTGAAACTTCACATCTCAGACACATGAGTAGCTAGGGTTTGCAGATGTGAGCGCCACTGGTGCCTAACTTATTTTTGATTTTTGAGCTTGAGCTGTCTTAAACTCCCTTATCCCAGCCTGACCTTCCTAAGTGCTAGAATTACCGGTGTGTGCCTCCATGCCTGGCTTTCACCAATTTATTTTCCTGGGCCATTCCAACAGCTTCCTATCTAGTCTTATAGTTGTCCTCCCATGCCTGTTCCATGCTGTCCTCAGTGTTGAAGTCAGAATGAGTCTGTTTCAAATGCCAACCTGATTACTATCCCCATCTCAAAGCCCTCGTGCTCTGCAGTCCAACCCCACAGTACCACGCTCCTCTTTTACAGATTCTCTCCAGACACATGATTCCTTCCAGGGGCTACTTTGTGCCAGGCCTGGTTCTGCCCCATAACCTGTGCAGGTGCACTGGCTCCTCAGCTACCTCACCTCCTTGTCTTTGACCAGGTCAACTTCTCCATTAATATTTCTGGGACCACTCTACTTAAAATGCCACCCTGGCTCATTTCCTTTCCCAGAAGTCCTTCTTTCCTTGGAATCCCTTCCATACGGCACCTTGTATGTTTATTTCACGTCAGCGAGCCCTCCACAGACTATAAGAAGGATGGGATTCTGTCACTCTCTCATCACTGCTGTGTCCCCAACAGCTACCAGGGGACTAGACATGATCGGATCAGATCCCATTAACTATTTAGCAGATGAATGGATAAACTGAAAGGATAGAAGTTGTGGATTTAGTTGTCCATTTGCTGACTATGAAACAGAGACTTTTGCCTGGTTCCCTATAGATCTGGGACAATGCAGAGATGTAGGTGTCTGATAAGGAATGAAAAAAGGAAGTGAGGAAAGTGAGGGAGAAGTTGTTTTTTTGTGTTTTGTGTAACTTGTTCTAGACATTTTCTCTGCTTTTATAGGTTTATATAGACTTACAAAGCCCCTCAACTTGCTGGGCACTGGTGGCTTACTACTGCAATCTGAGTACTCAGTAGACTGGGTGTGGGTAGCTCTGCCTATTATCCTAGATGCTCAGGAGGCTGATATCTGAGGATCATGGTTTAAAGCCATCTAGGACAGGAAAGTCCATGAGACTCTCACTTCTCCCCAAGCCCCCCAAATAACTCCTACAACCCCCAAAACTACCAAAATCAAAACACATAAACCTCAAAACCCAAACCAAAAAACAACTTGCAAGTGGAGCTGTGACTCAAGGGGTAGAGGCCTGGAGCACAAAAGCTCAAAGACAGCGCCCAGGCCCTGTGTTCAAGCCCCAGGACTGGCACGTGTGCACACACACATACACATCCTCAGTCTCAGCAGTGCATATTCTTGAACCTTGCGACCATGGGAAGGAATCCTTTCTCATTGTGCAGGAAGTACAGGGTGACCGCACGCCTCAGTTGTCCACCAAGGAGATGGACACACATGTGACCCAGCACACTGGGAAATGCTGTACTGCCGCAAGAGGGATGGTGACCACATCTAAAGTAAGTCCTCCAGGCTCCCTGACCAAAGTCAAGACAGTACCCCCATAGGACATGTTTGTAGCTCTTTTCAGCCCATGCAACATGGAGGGTGAAGTTTCCTGACATAGAGGAATCCCTGCAACTTTGTTTCTCCAAGTCAGCTGTGTAAGACCTAGAGAGACGAGGGATTGCACCAGGGTATGTGACAAGCCTAGAACGACTGTCCACTCGCTGACTTGTCAGGTCACTCAGTTCTTTGGTGTGTACTTTTGCTTTATCATATCATTTTATTTAATTGGAGTAACAACAACTGCTTAATTGAAATAATAAAGACTATAATGGACTCACAATCCAGTTGGGAGGAGGAATTAAGAAAATAATTAAAAATAAACTGATAAGGATTTCAAACAGGCAAGCAGTTAAGGGACAGTAATGCCAGTGATGAGGATTGCTGTGGGCATGAGGCTTGGAGGAGGAAATGAAGCTTCTGGGCCAACAGCAGGTTACCCTGGAATTCCTGGAACCTACTAGAAAGATCTAGGGGCTCTGGGAATGTCTTCAGAGATGGAAGACTGGGTTCTATCCCTTAGTATTTCCAAGATTTGAGACAGACCTGACAGCAGCTGTCCAAGAATTAGTTGTAAATCTGGTTGCGAAATCAATGGGCAGGGTTAGTGTTTCAAGGACATACTGCTTTCAAGGAGTCATTCCATGATGGGCAGAGCACACGTGTGCACAAAGATGAAAGACACAGGTCTGGTTCTGTTGACCGAGTTAGCCTTCAACTCACATCCTCCTGCCTCAGCCTCCTGAGGGCCACTTCCAGCTCTTTCTGAGTAATGTATAGGAGATGAACATCTCACAGACTTTCCTGCCCAGCCTGGCTTCAAACTTGTAATCCTCAGATCTTAGCCTCCTGAGTAGCTGGGATTACAGGTTTGAGCCACTTCTACTTCCAGCTTTTTGGTGGTTAAGTGAAGACAAAAGTTTCATGGCCTTTTCTGTCCAAGTTTGCTTGAAACTATGATTCTTAGAACTTAGCCTGAGAAGCTAGCATTATAGGTGTGAGCTACCAGTGTTGGTTTCAGCTTATTTTTTTAAAAAAAATCCTTTGTCTTTAGAGGGTACAGAACTATCACATGAGGAGTTCTCAGCTCAATTGTTAATATTTTGTAATGACTTACTTCTAATATTCTATTTATCTCAGATTACTACTACTAATAAGAAGTACACATGCTGGGTAGACTCAGAAATCACTGATTTAGTTACACACACTCATATTAAAAGGCAAAGGAGTTATATGATCTGAAGAGAAGCCAGAGTATGTACACATTCATTTTAGGATAGAGTTAAGTGACTCCCCAGCAGAGCTCAGAGCCTAAGTCAAAATGAACTCCAAGAATTGGAAACAAGAGGTTATTATGTTTGCAGTTCTTACTGTGTTGGCAGTTATTTCTATTTTTTCTTTCTGTTTTAGTTTTCTGTATCCTTTGTCTTGTATATACGCTTATCTGATCCATGGAAGGGAAAAGGGATCACAGAAACAGCAGGACAAAGGATGAACTAATACAACAAGGATACAAGACACTACATTGGAAATGAGCTTTACAACTTGGGTGGGGGGAGGCCTGGGGAGGGGTTAACAGGAGAAAATGAGGGAGGGATATCAGTGTTTAAAAGAATTATACTCATTAACTTATATAACTGTAATCCCCTGTCCATCACCTTTACAATATTTTTTTAAAGGAGAGCTTGCATTGTGCTTAGATCTCTGAGCTGTTAAGATAATACATTCCCTGATTATTTGTTTACACTGTCTCTTCCTTTCCAGTGAAGACAGTGTGCAAAATTCCATTATTCCCAAGTCTCTAACGAAGTGTTATTCCAATATAAAATGTCATAACAAATGTCTGTCCAATTTCAAACACTTAGCATCCTCCGAATATACTGAATAAGCAACAGGCTTATATATTAAAATGTATTGCTCAGATATTTTAGCCTTAAATTGATGTAAGAGGCACTGAGAAATAAGTGTTTCAATCTTTCATCTTCAAAGAAAATAGCTCCATGTGGTGTCTATGGTAACAGGATCAAGAAAGTAAAGTCTCTTTTACATGATAATGTTTGAACAGGTCTCTTTCTTTTTTTGGGTGGTGGGCTCATGGGGCTTGAACTCTGGACCCGAGTGCTGTCACTGAACTCTTCAGTGGTAAGGCTACTGCCTTACCATTGAGCCCCTCTTTCCATTTTCTAGTGATTAATTGGAGATAAGAGTCTTATGGCTTTGTAGTGCCAGGGCTGGCTTTGAACCACAATTCTCAGATCTCATACTCCTGAGTAACTAGGATTACAGGCGTGAGCCACCAAGCCTGGCTCCTTCCTTCCTTCCTTTCTTTCTTTCTTTCTTTCTTTCTTTCTTTCTTTCTTTCTTTCTTTCTTTCTTTCTCTCTCTCTCTCTCTTTCTCTCTCTCTCTCTCTCTTTCTCTCTCTCTCTCTCTCCTTCCTTCCCCCTTTCTTTCTTTCTTTCTTTCTTTCTTTCTTTCTTTCTTTCTTTCTTTTTCTTTCTTTTGTTCTCTCCCCCTCCTCTTCCTCCTCCTCCTCCTCCTTTTTCTGTTGGTCCTGGGACTTGAACTCTGGGCCTTGGCCCTGAACCACTTTGTGCTCAAGGCTAGCACTCTACCACTTGCGCCACAGTGCCACTTCCAGCTTTTTATTGAGTAGTTTGTTGGAGATAAGAGTATCATAGACTTTTCTATCCGGGCTGCCTTTGAACTGTAATCCTCAGATCTCAGCTTCCTGAAAGCTAGAATTACAGGTGTGAGCCACTAGTACCTGGCTTCTCCTCTCTTTTTAATTCTCTCTCTCTCCCTCCCCTCTCCCCAACTCTGATCACTAGAAATGTAAAAAAAGAAAACTCCGCACAAACTAAAACAAGGAAAAGAAAACAATGAAATGCGAGTCCCAGCACACACCTGACTTCAAAGGACAAAGCGGCTGGGCCAGGCTTCTTGGGCAAGTCGTGGTCAAGAACTCGGTGATCCAGCTGGAGCCAGTTCTGCTGACCTCTGTGGAGCAAAGCAGACATTGAAACCCCAAAACCAGTAACACACAGCTCTGGCAGAGCTTCGGGGTCAGGGAGGGGAGCGGAACCCAAGGAATGGAGGGGCTGCACCCCCCCAAACTGAAGGCAGGAGTTGAACCTGGGACCATCCCTTCTAAGATGCATCTTACAATTTCCATCAGAACTACCTCTGCCTCTGAACCACCACTTCCAAGCGTGTACACCGTAAAAATGATCTTTAGATCAAGTTTCTCACTATTAACTACTAAAGCAGAAAGAGTAGAAATAACCCAAGTGTCTTTCTGTAGGGTATTATCAAAATAATTGGATTAAAAGCTAGACAGGGAAGTACAGTGCAGCCATAAAATAGTCTAGAGAACCTGCTTCAAACATACTTTGGACAATTTGTAAGATGCAATGTTAACATTTAAAAAGTGTAGTATAAGCCGGATACCAGCAGTTTATAGGAAGGAATGTTGTAGAATACCACACACAGCACACCCCAGTTAGGTTAGGCACAGAGCACAGTACTAGTAATATATACAGTACTAGTTTTAGAGAGCAGAAGTAACCCAAAGGATAGGTCTCAACCATGATAATGCTTTTCTAAAGAGATCTTCATGTGTATGTAACATGGTGTTATGTTATAGATGTGATTATCACATGTATTATATTACGTAATATTATCTGTATATACAATACACACTCATATACATATTAGTATGTGTGACACAGGGAGGGTCTCATTGTATAGCCTAGGCTTGTCTCATGTTCTCCATCTTGCTTTCACCTCTCAAGTGCTGGCATCACAGTTATGCATTACTACAATCAGCATAAAGTAACTGTGTATGTATGTGTGTGTGTTTGCTGGTCCTAAAACTTGAACTCTGGGTCTGAGCTTCTTTTGCTCATGGCTAGTGCTCTTCCACTTATGCCACAGTGCCTCTGGCTTTTGAGTAGTTTATTGATGATAAGAGTCTCAGGGACTTTCTTGCCCAGACTGGTTTTGAACCTTGATCCTCAGAACTCAGCCTTCTGAGTGGTTTCATTACAGGCATGAGCCAAGGGACCCTAGCTAACTTTTAAAATTCTCTAATTAAAAAATAGTTTTCAAGGGCCGGGAGTTTGGCCTAGTGGTTGAGTACTTGCCTAGAATGCATGAAGACCTGGGTTCAATTCCTTGGTACCACATACATAGAAAAAGGCCAGAAGTGGTGCTGAGGCTCAAGTGGTAGAGCTCTAGCCTTGAGAAAGTCCAAGGACAGTGCTCAGGCCCTGAGCTCAAGCCCAGGACTGGCAAAAAAAAAAAAAAAAAAAAAAAAGTTTTCAAAATGCCAATAATCAATAGGAGCAAATTCTGAAGAATAGTGAAATAAAAATGGTCCATAATTGAATTATGGTGATAACATGACTGCTAACTGCTCATAATCTGTTTTTTTTTTCATGTATTTTCATTAGCAAATACAAGCATTAATCAATTTGGAAAGATAGGCATATCTACACCAAGCAGGCTAGGCAGATTAATTATAAGCCAAAGTTTTCTTTCTGGCCAGAATTCTATCATCTCCAGCCCGTCAGATGTTGACCCAAAGTCACAGTTGCTGTAAATTCTGTTTGTTATTTCTTCATCAACAAAGCTTGCTCAGTGATGTCTTTCAATGCATAGGAAGGGGGAAGATGAACTTGGGCACAGAGGGGAGTGAGTGTGTGTGTGTGTGTGTGTGTGTGTGTGTGTGTGTGTGTGTGAACTACTGTTGGACAACTAACAGCCCCTGACATAGGAGGGCCAAGACTGCCCTCTAGGGGAGAACTACAGCACTGCATGTAGAAATGAAAATGGTTGGAACCTCTTATTGCATGTGTGTGACCCTCAATTATTTGATTCCTCTCTGTCCAGCAAGGCCATGGATGTTTCCCCCACATTGGTAATCAACAGGACTTTCATTATGTAACTGCAATCTAGTTGTCCACTTCTCTTCTTGCTCAGAGGACTGGGGTGCAGACAGTAGTGAGTCTCATTGTCAAAACATTCTCTTTGCCTTTCTCTGTTTACCGAAGTTCACCCAGAGCGCAGGCTGGAAAATGCAAGTCAGCCAGCACTCTGCCCAGTGCAGAGTGTGTGTGTGTGTGTGTGTGTGTGTGTGTGTGTGTGTGTGTGTGTGTGTGTGTGTGTGTGCGCACATGCATGTGGTGGTGGGGTGTTATACAGAAAGAAAAAACTTTCTAAAAATATTTATCAGACAAAGAAAGAGAACTAAGCTTGTGCCAAAGACATTCCAAGGCGACAAACTTAGAAGCAATTCTGCAGGCTTGTGCTTGAGAAAGGTGGAAATGGCCTAGTTCTTCCATTCCGTCCTCCTCCCCACCAACAGCTCAACTCATATATTTTCTGAAAATAAATGCAGCCAATACCAGAAGGTATCTTTGCCAACTGCTCATCATTCTGAGACAGGCAGTGGAGTCACATAAAGAGGAACACAAGGCAGGACAATCCTCAGATCTCAGCTTCCTGAGTAGCTAGGATTGCTAGCGATGGCTGGCAAGTCACTGGCACCTGGCTGGTTATTTTCTTTTTATAGAAACCAAAAAAAAGTCAAGGGAAGTTCGGCCTCATGCCCTCTGCATGGGCATTCATTAGGATTGGTTTCCCCAAACTTTGTAGAGCTGGTTCTGGCTTTTCACTAGAGAAAGCCATCCTGACTCACCCTGCCTAGAACTGTGCCCACCCAACAAGCTTTTCTTCATATGATCCCTCACTTAGGCTCTGCAGTACACCTATAATTTCCTCTATTTTGTCATTTAGCATTTGTTTGCTATGCTGTGCTAGACAATACCATTGCAATATGGATCCAAGTCGGCCAGGATCTTGTCTGAGTTCTGCAAAGATGAAATGCTGGGACATACAACAGCATCTGGCATTTAGTGGGCATTCACGGAATATTTTTGGACAGATAAAATTACTCCATTATTCATGCTTTTAGTTTTAAATCTATGTGACCTCCTAAATTATAGTGATTATAGCAATTTGAGTTTATACCATATAACTTAGCCATTATGCATTTATGGTTTGATGTTATATATTGCTTGCTATTCTTTGATTTATATCCAGATTCATTGTGTGTGTGTGTGTGTGTGTGTGTGTGTGTGTGTGTGTGTGTGTTTCATATAAACTGTGGCTGTTTCTTGGACAGAACTTGTGGCCAGAGGGCACTTGCATTTCCTGTTCTGTCCAGTAGAGGGCAGATAGAGGAGTCTCTTGTTTCTCAAAGAGTCTGTAAGTGATTCAGAGGTAGGTGGCATGCCCAGTGTATTTTTTTCCTCCTCTGTTGAATCCTTGGAAGCAAACTGAATCTAGACTATCTATGGGCTTTTCTATAATTCCTGACAATTCCTGAGTTTTACCCAGCTCAGGCCTTAAGGATTTGTCCAGCCAGCTTGGAGGTCCCAGGCTGTTTACTCAGTTGAAAAATCACTTTAAGGCACAAAATGTAAAAAAAAAAAAAAAATTCCTTCTTGAGATTATTTTCCACTGGTTGAATTGAAGAACTGAATAAAAACCCCATTTAAACAGAGTTATGGAGAGAATGCTGGATGGTTGGCCAATATGTTTTTGTGTCTGGAGAATATTTTCTTAAATTTAAATATTTAAGGAACAGTTGGGAAGTTTTCTTCAGAAAGAGTAAATGATTTCTCTAATGAAAATAGGCTGCATATAATGTAAACAAATTAGACTGACATAAAACAGATAGATACCTATACACATACATGCACAGAGAAAGAGAGAGAAGAGCTCATAATTCCAGATATATTTACCTATGTAGTTTTAAATGATCATTAATTTATTTTTATATACTGTGCTTATTTCATTTCAGAAAGTGCCTTGCTGACAAAATAAACACCTAACACTCTACTACAACTTAGCACAAAAATAGAAGTAAAAGAAAACAAAATGGAAGCTTAAAGGCTTTCAACCTACGTTGAAATTATAAAGTTCATTCTATAATAACTGATGTATCTTTCACATAGATCACAGATTTGTCCTGAAACTTTCTTTCTACCCACCCCAAATCATAAATTCAGTTTCAAGATATAAACAAAGAGTATTTTTTTTTTTATCATTGACACGGAGCTATAAGTTAGCCAAGCAAGTATAAAAGACAAACTGCAATTAAGAGAAAGGAATTCCTTACCCTTAGGTTTCTGAAACACAAAGAACAATATTTTAAGTTATTCAAACAGTCAGAATTCCTTTTCTTCTTCCTTTTGCAATACTCACAGGAAAAGTACAGAGACACCATGAATTAATAAGCAGGACACACTCAGATAGCTTCCTTTTTGGTTAATCATATAAAGCAACAAGCAGGGAGTTTAAGTAAAAAGGCAAAGAAATAAAAACTATGAACACTTACGTGTCATCTATAAATGTTATCCCAAAGTATTCCTTTTCCTTCAGGTTGAAATGTGAAGCCACCAGGTCCAGCAACTCTCTTGATAAGAGTTTGGGCTGTCAAAATAAAACCCTGATTAACCGTGATACGGCGGATCCTTTCTCTGTTACCCTTTTCAGCCCTCAATAGTTTCTAGTGGCTCTGGTTTGTTCGGAACAACTCTTAAGACCACTCTCTATGAGTTTTGGGAAGGAGAGGAAACAGGAATAGAAGCATCAACAAGATATTTTCACTTTCACATATTATTAATTTTGTGAAATACCTTACATTTTCCTCATGTGTGCTTACTAAGATGTGGATGTTTCAGGAAAGAAAATAATTATATGGATCATAATGCTAGTGGCCAAGAATAGAATATTAACTATCTCACTGCCTAATGGCCTAGGAAACTCTAAAAGATTATGGGAATCATTTTGGTTGGTGGTGACCAGTGGACGAGGCTCAAGGCAGGAGGATGAGAGATAGAATGAACATTAGCACTTAGTATTTACTGTTAACAAATCCTTGCAATAAGTCTATGCAAAGGAGCTTTAGGTTTCTACCTTAATGCACCAACCAAGGAGACATGAAGGGCTCGTGATCACTGGGGTGGTCATTTGTTCTGGGGTTTTCAGAATCCAGTGCTATCCATTTCTCCCTAAGGTTCATTGCTGTGCCTGTCCCATCAACACTCCAGAGGATCTTTTTATGTCTAGGACCTTTGGGGAAGTTCTGGGATTGGTGAGAAGTGTGGCTTAGAATGTCCAGAGAGCTGAGGGATGCTGGATTTGCTAGAAGTGAGGAAGAAACGGGGAGCTGCAGGAGGGTTCTTTCTAAATTGAATCTAGTAATTTAGGATACAAGGTAGAGGTTGGCTACTGGAGAAGGAGAGAGGAAAGGAGGAAAGAAAAGAAGAAGGAAAAGAAAAAGAGAAAAGCAGCAGGCAGAATGGGGCTAAAAGCTGTAGTCTTGTGGAACTCGTAGAGCCCGATCTATTTTCATTCTAATTGAAGCCTAAGCTTAGTGGGCCAGGCACAAGTCTCAGGAGGAAGAATGCAGGTTGGTCTAGAAGTGAAGTCTAGCCTGGCTGGTTTCCGGCCTGAGAGAGGTGTGGTCTGTCTGCAGGGATTGCCATTTCTGACACTTGGTCTGGGGGTGTTGGGGAAATAGAAAATCAAGCAACAAGAGCTAAATCACCATGGTTCCTCCAGTCCCACAATCTAACAATGGAACTGCACTCACAAAGACAATCCAGCTTGACTTTCTTCTCTATGAGAAAGACTAAGGATACTTACTTAGTCCCAGTTCTGCCATGCAGCAGGAAAGTGGTAGACTACAAGGTCTAGCCTCACCACAACCAGCTTTACCAGCCCAGGTTGCCCACAAGGGAGAGCCAGGATGGCTCTACCTACCTGAACCAGCAGCTCCAGTCTTCTGTCATCTGGGAGGTGCACCTGGCAGTGCCGGCCTTCTGTCATCTGTGGGGACAAGGGGAGAGCAGTGTCAGGGCTAGGTACGACAGCCACTTTATTATTTATTGGACTACTTTATTATTTATTGTCTATGAAATGTGTTCAGCCTAAAAATGTCTTCGCTGAGTTCACCAATAGGCATGACAAGAACTAGTCACCGATATGTAAAAGAAGAGAGCGAAAAGCAAAGCCCTCCATACCTTGAAAATAAAATAAAATAGAGCCTATACAGACTGCCAAGTTCAAGCAACACTCACTTGTTTACTCTAGGAAAAATAGGTTTCCTTCCAGAAAAATCAGAAAAAGAAAGCATCATGTTTTCCTTTGAATTAGTATTTAAGAAATATATTGAATTAGTATTTAAAAATACATTTTTGCATTTGATGTTTTAATTTAGTATGAATATATTAGATAAAATGGATGTTCAAATAAACTGTTCATATTTTTTTGTGCAAGTGACCATCCAAAAACACAAGACACATGTGTGCAATACTTGTCTGTTCAGTGTGTGTCTTTTCAATTTAAGCAGGGCCATATTCCATTCACCATTTTGCTTTCTGCATATTTACTTCAGGATTTCTTGGAGCTCTTTTCCATGCCAACACATACCAATGGAGCTCATTCCTTCAAAGGTTCTAGAGCGTCGGCCTTGAGGTTCTATAACGTCAACCCAATGGCTGAACCATAATGCAGTGAGTCATCTGCTGAGAGTCACCTGCTGAGAAACACCTAGCTTGTCTCCCGTGCTGTTCACCCGGCACTCTGAACTCTAAACTCCACCCATGAGCATGAGCTTCGCCCATGATGTGGCAGGCAGGGTCACGAATACACAGCCACTGGACAGTTCACACAGAAGAGAGACACATGCTTGAGTGTGCCCTGATGGTGGCTGGAGGATCATTTTAGCCCAAGAGTCGGAGAGCCCGGTGTCCCCTGAACCTGTCCACTGCAGGGTTCTGGGGATGCTTTGATTGTCACCAGCAACAGAAAAGCTGCCTTTGTTACTTCTTCAAACCAGAGGTTGAAGAGTGGTGGATACATTTTATTCTTTTTTTTTTTTTTTGCCAGTCCTGGGCTTTAGCTCAGGGCCTGAGCACTGTCCTTGGACTTTCTCAAGGCTAGTGCTCTACCACTTGAGCCTCAGCACCACTTCTGGCTTTTTTTTCTATGTATGTGGTACCAAGGAATCAAACCTGGGTCTTCGTGCATGCTAGGCAAGCACTTTAACCACTAGGCCAAACTCCCGGCCCTATATTTTGTTCATTAAACAAAACCTATAAACTGCAGTTGATGATATCAGAAATCAGGAGATTCCACATAATAAAGACTTAGATAAAGAGCTTAAAAAAATTTTTTTTGAATAATGAGACCCCAGATTGTGGGCCTTGATTTTCTCCAGAGCAACATTTGGCCAAGGTTAAAGCAGGAAGGGCCCTGCTTTGATTTCTGAATCCGGGCCATCCTGGCTGTCTAAGCTAATATGTGTGAAGTCTGATAACTACCAATAGCTAAACTTTTCTATAATTTGCATGCTCTTATTAAGACAAACAACAAAAAAAGGCTTTTTCATAGGAAGGATGTAACGCATTGTAAACAAGACGAATGAAAGAAAGTTATAAGCTGGTTACCTAACACATACATACCAGAAAAGTTCTCCAGAGTTGAGGGAATACACACACACACACACACAAAGAGAGAGAGAGAGAAAGAGAGAGAGGAGAGAGAGAGAGAGAGAGAGAGAGAGAGAGAGAGAGAGAGAGAGAGAGAGAGAGAGAGAGAGAGAGAGAGAGAGAGAGAACCTGCTGCTTCCCACCAACCCTCCATGATTCCAATGCTGTGTTGGACACTTTAATAACATTAATAGCAGGCACCCTCTGAAGTCCATGAATGCTCATAGTACTTGTAAACAACGATGGGAAAGCATTTGCACCCTCTTATCTTCGATCTGGCCCAAAGCTACACAAGTTAATGCTGGACCTGGCCTTGAAACTCACAACTCCGTCTCCTGGATCATAGCATGGACAATGTATACAAGGTTACTGCACAAGTAAATACTATCTAATTCAAAGGAACCAATTCTTAAGATGTTCAGCTAAAATTTTTGTTGAAATGATCTTAACAAAGAGCTGGGCACTGGTGGCCTGTAATCCTGGCTATTCAAGAGGCTGAGATCTGAGGATCACGATTCAAAGATAGTTCCAGGCAGAAAAGTCTAGGAGACTCTTATCTTCAATTAACCCTTTCCACAAAAATATCCCCCCCCAAACTGGAAGTAGAGTTGTATTTCAAGAGCACAAGGCCCTGAGTTCAAGTTGCAGTACCAGCACAAACCAAAACAAAATCCTGACTCTCACCCATGCCTTCTCCTCTAGTGCCACACCAGAGTTTCTTCTCCTCAGGGGCCTAGAATGATCACAAGTCTAAACACAACGTAATGTTTGAGTCCCATAGAAACCACAGCAAATTTCATTCCGACCCCTTCCCAGTGCCAGTTTACAGCAGCAACACCTGCACGAAATCGTGTAAAAAGACCCCGCGGGAAAGTTGATTGCACACACCTTCTGCTAGCACTTTTCCAGGGTGGCGGCTGCTGAGGGTTAGGGCTCCCACCTCAGTCTGGGATTTCCCTGCGCTCTTTCTCTGCAGCTGACCAGAGCAGGTCCTCAGAGAGCCAGTCCTGATGGCGGCTGGCACAACTGTGTCCAGCTGGTCAGCTGTCAGATGAGGAAATGCTACAGGGAAGTGACAATTCGGGTTCCTAGAGCTTGTCAATGCAACAACTTACAGTGCAGTTCAAGTTTGCACCCCACCCCCTACCCCTGACCCCAATCCCACCACCTGACTTAGAAGATGGAAGAGGAAAGAATGGGTAGGTGAGAAACCCAAAGGAAATTCCACATCCGAGTGGAACTGGGCCATTCATTAGAATAATGACAGTCTAGTGACAAACAACTGTAAATAAAGACTGAAACCCCCCAGCTTCAGTCATGTCTTGGGAAGAAAGTGGGAAGCTGTAAGTCCTTTTTATATGCCATATTCCCATTTGACTTTCCTGGAAACTCAGCACACGTGGGCCTGCCTGTGAAAAGTGACTCTTCAAGACTTTCTGGGCTGACCCATCCTGAGGTCTCGCACCCATCTTGTGCCAGGTCTCCATCCAGGTCTGTTCGTCCCACAGAACCTGACTGTGGTCCTTCTCACTGCAAGGCCACGCAGAGTGGTGCCTTCCCGACACAGAAAGGGCCCCTTCCCTGTTCTGCTTACGATCTCCAGATCACAGAACCCATCTCCTCATTCTGCGGGCAGACAGTACCCGCATGCACTTCCTGACTGTACTTCACTCTGCTTTTCCTCTCACACAGCTGACCTCTTCTTCTTCCTCAAAATTAAACTGGGTTCCTACTTTGAGAATTTGCATATGCTGTCCCTTCTGACTGGGGACCTTCCCCCTCCTCCCTCCCCCCGCCCCAGATCGCTGTGTGGTTGGATTCTTTCACCTCTTTCAGACTTGACATCCAGTGTCACCATCTTAGGGAAAACAATGGGATAAATCTGGCACTCTGCTACAGCAAACTGCTTGCTTCTGTGAGTAGTATTCTTCATTTGCATTTATATGCCTATCGGCCTCTGTTATAGCCATGAGAATGTGATTCTTCAGGACAAGAGCCCTTGATTGTTTACCATCCCCAGATCTAGGTAGGAATAGGTACTACAAATACCTGTGTGAAGGAATGCCTTTGCCATTCAGAGTCTGGATGTGCACACACCCCAATGACTTAAATTACAGAACAGAGTCCAAAGACAGCCTATCCCAAAGCCCTGGCCCAGAAAAAAAAATCAAGCTATCCACCCAGAGAACAAGGTGAGCTATTAAAGTCCTCATCAGATGTGGAGTTCTGTAGGAACTGGAAGGAGAGGGGATGTATCTAGGCCAGCCTCACTTAGGAATCTATTGAGGGGATGGTTTTATATTTCATTCAAATGATGTCAGCCTGGGCTGAACAGGGCCCTTTTATATCATCTCTGGGTGGTGACTAAGGATGAGCTGTTGTTACCCCCAGACAGAGAATGGCCTAGACTGACACAGATGTCGCCAGATGAGCCAGCTGTGATTTTCCCTCCAGTTCTCTCAAGACGATGCCTGCCCTCCCAGCATGCAATGGACCACTTGGAGTCACGTGAGACCTGGGTGTTTCATGTTTAGTTTCTTCTCGAAGGCCATTCATAGGCTGCTGAGGTAGGAAGCATTAAAGTTAGTTTTCACAGATGGCAAAACCAAGAGGGAGAAAGGTTAACATGAGTCAGAACTCTAATTGTTGAGTAGTTTAGGATTATGGGCATGAGCCATTGGTACCAGCTCCTAATGCTGTCTTTTACATACTTACTCATTTATTTAGTGCTGGTTCTAGGGTTTGAACTTAGGGCCTGTGCTTTTTCTCTTAAGGCTGGCATTCAACCAACTGAGTCATACCTCCACTTCTGACTTTTTGCTGGTTAATTAGAGCTAAGAGTCTCAGATTTGTCTGCCCCGGCTGCCTATGACAATTCTCAGATGTCAGTCTCCTAGCTCTCCAGTGTCCAGCTCTTTCATTTATAGGATCCATTGAAATGAATTTTCACAACAACCTTAGAAGGTGCATTACATTTCTAGCTTCAATCTGTGGATGAGAGAATTCATCAGTAAAGGTTATTATTCGCTCTAGTCACTCTGTGGGGTCACAGAGCTAGGAAGAAATGAAGTAGGATTTTGACTACAGAATCTGTGGCTCTTATTTGCTACATGCCATGACTTGTTTTACAACCTATTTTTCTAGCTATGACATCCCCAATGTATCCCACAAAGCATCTTCATTGTAAGTAGAATACGGCTCTGGAAACTAATATAGACTGAACCATGTTGAGCTGCTTCAGGCTACTCTGGAAATGAGGCCAGAGGAGGCATACAGTTTTTTTTTTGTGTTGTTGTTTTTGTTGTTGTTGTTTTTTTTTTTTTTGCAGTCACTGTTCACTGCTATCTCACGGCCCCACTTTGATAATGCAACAGCTCCAGAAATTGGAGCCTATGTTTGACAGTGGTTTCCACCGAGCAGTTTACGATGAACTAATCTCCACTGGATGGCTGCCTCCCTGGCTCTGTCACACTTACACGGACACACAGGAAGCAGGATGGGGCTTGTGATGTGGCCCCCTGAGTTTGTCCACATTAACCTGGGCTGACAACGTGGCCTAGCACACACACCATTTATAGCACCTGGGAAAGCTCTTTGTCAGGTGCTCTCTCAGTCACTCCACAGAGATCACAAGTAAAAGCCGTTCTAAGTGCTAATGCAGATCAACTGACAAGCCCTACCTACATGTTCACTGGTTCTGGAACTTTTCAAGTTCTCAGTCTCAACATGAAGGACACTTGTGGCTGGGTGATTCTTTGCTGTTCTATGCTTGGTAGGGTGCAATACAATGCTCATGACAGCCATTCATTAGATGCCAGTGGCTAACCTTTCCAGCAATGTGACACCACATACATCAGCCAACATTGCCAAGTGCTCCCTAGGGGGTAGAATCATCCCTCTTAGAAGCAACCTCTCCACGGATAAAGAAAAGAGAAACAATGAAAAAGCAGGCTCCACTCAGTGTGTGGTGGTGCAGGCCTGTGGGTTCAGTACTCAGAAGCAGGATCTTGAGTTGTACACCTTTCTGGAAGATGAAGTGAGACCCTGTCTCAGACAAACAAATGAAAGCGGTCTTCAGATATAACAATGACTATGAATTGGAGTTCCCTGGAAATGAGTTCTTCCTCAGAAGGCACAGGGAAGGGTACCATTGGAGAGAACAGTTAGCGGCCCACTGCGCTTGGTAAGTGGCTACCGGAAGAGCTAACCCTACATTGGGGACATTGGCATTAGATTGTAAGCTTCTTCCTGCCTAGCAGAGGGTGGGACAAGACACATAAAAAAAGGTGGCCAGGCAGGGAATGGTCACTTCTCCTACCAGCATCAACCAGGGAAGCAATTCCAGCCAGCTTCAAGCAGATGCGGTCTGGAGGGGTGATCTCATAAAAGATAGCTCCTTATCAGATAAGATTGGCAAAAAGAAAAGCCATGTATGAGAGGAAGGAGAAAAGGAAGAAGCCAAACTTATTAACTCCAGAGCTAAAGCCCATTTGGCAAGGTCAGGTTGCTGACATAGGAGGATGGCTAAGATTTAGTCAGGGGGATTGAGTTCATCCACTCATCTGAAAGTATGGCCTGGCCTATCAAAGTATCTTTCCAGCTCTCAGTTTCTACCCCAGCAAAAATGGGGATGTTAAGAATCAGTGTCATAAAGCTTTCTGTTGTTTTCTGTGATCACAGAAATTGAACCCAGGATCTTTTTTTTTTTTTTGCCAGTCCTGGGCTTGAGCTCAGGGCCTGAGCACTGTCCTTGGACTTTCTCAAGGCTAGAGCTCTACCACTTAAGCCTCAGCACCACTTCTGGCTTTTTTCTATATGTGGTACGGAGGACTCGAACCCGGGTGTTCATGCATGCTAGGCAAGCACTTGAACCACTAGGCCAAACTCCTGGCCCAAGAACCCAAGATCTTAAGTATACATTCTACCACCAATCTCATTTCTGGCCCATGCCTTTTCTTTCCTTTCTTTCTTTCTTTCTTTCTTTCTTTCTTTCTTTCTTTCTTTCTTTCTTTCTTTCTTTCCGTCCATCCATCCATCTATCTATCTATCTATCTATCTATCTATCTATCTATCTATCTATCTATCTATCTATCTATTTGCCAGTCCTGGGGCTTGAACTCATATCCTTGGCCCTGCCTAGGATTTCTCAAGGCTAGAGTTCTATTACTTGAGCCACAATACCACTTCCAGTTTTTTCTGGATATGTGGTACCGAGGAATCCAACCCAGGGCTTCATGCATACTAGACAAGCACTCTACCACTAGTGTACACTCCCGGCCACTTCTGGCCCCTTTAGGTTTTTCTCCTCTCATAGGAAAATAAACTGGACCTAAAATTAACCAAATACATGAATAATAATCAGATCACTGGTAAGATCCTTAAGTTATGGAGCCCTGCTCAGTGAAACTCAGTGGCAGCCATCCTTATCCACATCATCAGTATATGAGTGCTACGAGCTCTGTTGCTAGTGGAGATGAACTGTAAACTGTTGAGTTTCTTCCCCTTCACCCTGAACAGTTCCATTACTAAAATGCCCCCTCCCTTCCTCCCACCCAAAGGTTTCTTCTGGATCAGAAAGATGCCAGAAAGATGTCACCTTTAGCTGGAAATCAATCCGCCAATTACTCTGAAGAAGACGAGCCAACAGCTGAAGATTCTTTCCATTCTGATTTCCCAGTAATAATCCATGGACAGACAGGAAAGCACTATTTATAGCTGTCTCCATGCTCCAGGTCAGGGAAGGAGACATCAAACTCTTGTTTCTTATCTATTTAGGACAAGATTGCGTCTGCAGCCAGGTGACTGTTACTCTCACCAATAAGAAATGACTATTAATTGAGACAGCTTCGTTATACTATAGGTGCTTGTTTATATATTTTTCATACAGCCACCCCAGGAGATAGACAGTTTTCATTGTCCATTTAAAATGGAAGCACCTGAGCTTCTAAGAGGTTGAGAGTAATTCACTGGAAGTTCTGTTGGTAATGAGCATTTGGCCAATCCCAGCAGGGGCAGGAAGGCATGAGAGGTACAAAAACTCTGGGTAACTTTCTGGAAGAAATTGCAGTGAAAACCAAATATAAAAAAAATACTCTTTTTGTTTGGTTCACTAATGAAAATTGTAAGTGATGTAAAGTCCTAGTCAATCTCACTGAATTCTGTGGTTGAGTTTATCAAATGATTAGGAAAATAGGGATTTTTTTAATGCATTCAGTAAACATTCACGTCTTATCTCAGGAAAATTGTCTTTTCAGTCAATTGTCTATATTTTGTACTTTTGTTCATATTTTTCTCTTTGTTGACTTACAGAATTTTTTTTGTGTGTATCATGGGGCTTGAACTGGGCCTGGGCGCTGTCCCTGAGCTTTTCAGCTCAAGACAACCCCTACTCTGGCCTGGGTGTTGTCCCTGAGCTCTTCAGCTCAAGGCTACCACCTACCCTTGAGCCAAGCCCCACTTTCGTTTTCTAGAGGTTAGTTGGAGATAGGCGTCTCAGCTCCTTTTGTGTCTGGGCTGGCTTTGAACTGGGATCCTCAGATCTCAGCCTCCCAAGTAGCTAGGATTATAGGCATGAGCCACCATGCCCGACCAACTTACAGAATTAAAAAAAATACATTTTACCAATCTATTACATATGTATTTCAGTTTTTTTATCCTGACGCTTGACAAAGACTTAAATGAACAGAATTAATTCATTCAAAACTATTCTATATATTTTTCCTTTTGTTACTTGGGGTGTTAGTGTTATATATTTTAAGACAATTGATAATAACTATGTTGTTATGTTTTAAACCATTTTTCTTCCAAATATTTTATGCTTTGTTTTTATGTTATATCTTGTATTTATTTTAATTTTCAAATATATTGTTAGAACAAAAAAATACTCTATACTTGTTGGGTGCCTGTGGCTCATGCCTATAATCCTAGCTATTCAGGAGGCTGAGATTTGAAGTGTGAGGTTCAAAGCCAGTGTGGGCACCAAAGTCCAGGAGACTTTCATCTGAAATTCATCACCAAAAAGCAGGAAGTAGAGCCATGATTCAACCATTATGCTAGTCTAGCCTTAGCAAAACAAACAAAGAAACAGTACCCAGGTCCTGTGTTCAAGCATGCAAGTGCGTGTGTGAGTGTGTGTGGGGGGGGCGCACCATTCCAAAACAAAACAACAACAAAAAAACAAAGCAAAACAAAACCTCCTAAGTTTTCCAGTTAGCAACACATTCAAATGAATGAATGTCAAACGTACTTTTGTTTGTTTGGTTTTACAAAGCCATGCAGAATATTTCTGCTGCTTCTTTCCAGAAAGAAACATCCTTTTTCTTTCTCCTAAAAACCAGTTGTTAGGTTGTATTTTTAGACATCACAGTACAGTATCAATGAGTCACTCCAAATAAGGAAAGGTATAAATACTGTCAACAAGAAAAGCCATTTAAAAAGAAAAAGTATGACTGAGGATCTGTGGATTGTTAGGTCTTTTCTATTTTTTGCCTGTAGATGGGCTAGTCAGAAATCATGTTTTCCAGTCAACGTGGAGAAAATGGAAATTTTGGCTTAGGTCATTATGGAAGTAACAGACGCCCTGTGGTTTGGAAACTTTCTGCTTTGCCAACTGTCCGTTTTCGCTTTTCCTGTGAAAAGCAGCCTAGAGAAAGGAATAGAAGTGCTGTGTCTTTCAAAAAATTAAAAGTTAAAGACAAGAACAGATTGGACGATGGGATTTTTGAAATAAATTGCAGTAGTTTATAATTTAACGGTATCCTGGATACTATTTCTGAATGGTTGGAAATCCTGAATAGGAGTCACCACAGAGTAAACACATTCATTGCTCTGGGAACTGAAAATGTTAATTTTTTAAACCAACAGATGTTCACCAGAAAACTGGAGTCAACGTAACATGGATTTTGGAGTACATGTGTGCTTGTTGTCAGATTTTTAGTTTTCTATTCTTAATCAACCCCATCGATGTCTCTGATTTATGCTCTTCTCCATGTCTGCTGCATTTTGAGCCCTATGTAACTGGAGGCTGCAAAGGTCTTCAGAGATGATAGGCTGTATTAGGATGAGAGTCTAATTAAAAATGGACATCTATCTTTAATTGATTGGTAGAAATGACATATTTGGGTGAAGGGGTAGATTTAGAAAAACATGACCAAATTATGAGAAGAAGTCAGACTTCGGATATAAAGTCAAATGGTTTAGGGGTGTGTGTGTGTGTGTGTGTGTAATTTTTCTTGATATACTGAGGACTGACTCTGTGGTCTTGTGGGATGGTAAACCCTTTGCAACTGAGCTACATCCCCAGTCTAGAAAGTTCCTGACCTTCATATCTAGCACGTGTCACCATAGAAGAGTCTCCCCTCTCAATCAGTATATTTCTAATATGTGGTCCTGAAGATTCTTCTCCCCCATGTATATTTTATATTTTTGAACACAATTCAAGAATATATGTGCCTTCTGTGTTCCGAGAAGGCACAGGACATGGAGAAGAAGTATGAAAAGGTTAAAAAACAAACAAACATAAAAGGATTCCCTCTTTATCCTCAATTCTATGCTAAGGACCCAGTCTCCTACCAGAAGGACCAAATCCTTTGAGGAGAAAAGAGTGTGAAAAGGCGTCCACACAGCAGCTCCAGTGAGCCCAGCATAGTAGTTTCAAGGTGTCTCCTCTCCCCCAGTGAGATATAATCCATTCTAAGAATTAAGGACTTACAATGATATTACACTTCATTTAAAACAGTCTAGGGGCTGGGAGTTTGGCATAGTGGTATAGTGCTTGCCTAGCATGCATGAAGACCCAGGTTTGATTCCCGGTACCATATACATAGAAAAAAGCTGAAAGTGGTGCTGAGGCTCAAGTGGTAGAGCTCTAGTTTTGAGAAAGCCCAAGGACAGTGCTCAGGCCCTGAGCTCAAGCCCATGACAGGCAAAAAACAAAAAACAAAAAACAAAACAACAACAACAAAACCCAAAGTCTAGTACTTCATACTATTATGTCTGATCATGTCTGTTCATTCTCTCTCTCTGTCTCTCTGTCTCTCTCTGTCTCTCTGTCTCTCTGTCTCTGTTTACGTGCTTATAAACACATGCTTGTGCTTACATGCTAGCTTACATGCTAGCATTCTACCAATTGAGCCACATCTTCAGTTCTGGCTTTTTGGTGGTTAACTGGAGATCAGACTCTCTCAGATTTTTCCCCCCCTCAGGCTGGCTTTGAACCTAGATCCTCCAGTCTCAGCCTCCTGATTAGCTAAGATGGCAAGCTGTTCTCTCTGTTCTTGAAGGTATTTATGTGTACTGAATTGGCATGGAAGCAACAAGTAGACTCAGTACTGAGGGATGTTCTGCTTCAATACTGAGTTCCAAGATGGAAGGATGCTCATCTCTTCCCCACACAGGGGATGAACTGGTAAAGATGAAGCAATCTCATCACAAAAAAGGACTGATACCACAGTCTGTGGCCTGCCCACATACCACTAGAGAAGTTCAGTGGAATCTCTTGAGTCTGGGGACATGCAAGATGCTGGAGCCACTAAGGGGCCATGTGACAGAGATGGAAGATCAGGGGCCTCAGATTTGGGCAAAGCTTATATGTTCAAGTCCTGGCTTACTTTATTTTTTGCAAAGCTTACTGCATTTACATCTTTAAAACTGGGTTAGTAAAAACTATGAGCAGGACTGTTGTGTTCATATATGGCAGGCACATAGCATGGCAAGCAGAGGTTATCCTAAAAAATGAACCAGTATTGGGTTGGGAACATAGCCTGCTGGTAAAATGCTCGCCTAGCATGCATGAAACTCTGGGTTTGATTCCTCGGTACCACATACTCAGAAAAAGCTGAAAGTGGCCCTGGGGCTCAAGTGGCAGAGCACCAGCCTTGAGCAAAATGTATCCAAGGGCAGTTCCCAGGCCCTGAATTCAAGCCCTAGGACTGGCAAAACAAACAAATAAACAAACAAACAAACAAAACCAAGCCATTATCTTGTTTTGTCATACTCAAGAAGGTCACTGACCTAGGGCTCTTCCTTGCATAGCAAATTTTGTGTTTGTCCTTTGGATTCTCCTGCCACTGAAACAAATGTAAATTGTTAGAAGATAAGAATCTATCTTATTTGCTGGGGTATACCTAGGTCCTAGTCCTGGGTGGTAGTAAATACTTTTCTAGTGAATGAATAAATTTCCTATCTATCTCCTGCTTCTCGTCTGAGTTTTCTATTCCTTCTTACAGTTCAAGTCACACTGTGAACTCAGCACTTCTGCTGGTAGCTCACACCTGTAATTCCAGCCACTGAAATCTGGAGGATCACAGCTTAAGGCCAGCTCAGGCAGACAAGCCCATGAAATTCTATCTCCAAAATCATCAGTTAAAAAGCCACACTAGAGGCATCACGTTAAGTAGTAAGCATGTCTATCCAGCAAGTCTGAGGTATGAACTTAAAACTAATATATACCTGCCTCCCCATCCCCAAACAAATTGTAGGTAATCAAGGTAGACAATATTAATAGCTCAATTCCTTTGGCTTGAATGGTCAGAACCCTCCCAGCTGTGCTTCTCCTTCAAAATCCTTCCCTGGCTATCCAAGGCTTTTGTGACCTTGAATAAACTGTGGAAGATGTTTCCAGGTTTTTCATTTGGAAGCAGAATTGAGCATGTGCTATACTGCTCCATCAGCAAGTCTCCCCCACTTCAGTTCTGCCCTGCTCTAGTCTCAGTTCTGCTATGTCTCTGTCAAAGGGACTCATCTTGTGAAAGGAAGTCTCACCCGACACTTGGGGTTGTATCCAGGGAACCAAATATTGTCCCCGTGGCCTGGCCTCAGCTGGGGCAGAGTGTCCTGGATAGAACAGTTATGTAAGAGCACTGCAAACTCAATTCTAGAGTCAGAGTTTTGATCCCACTTGAGGCAGGTTCTTTGGTCAACTTGACCAATTCAGTGGGAGGCTAGTAAATCTGTAACATGTTTCCAAGAGTAAAGATCCGTGGTTATTTGGTCTGTTTATATTCTTCCCCCCCTCTTTCTCTCTCTCGTCCCTCCTTCCCTCCCTCCCTCCCCCTTCTATCTCTCCCTCTCCTTTTTTCTCCCATTTCCCTCCCATCCCTTGCTCTCTTCCTTCTCCTTTCCCTCTCCCTTTTTCTTTCTTAGAAAGATTTCACTGGTAGTCTAGAAAATGAAATTCAGGGAGTACACGGTAATGTAAAACTCAAGTTTAGGGTTAGTGCCATTATTAATTGTGGCCAGATGTGACATCTAGAGACAGGGGACATGTGCTTACAGTTAGGGGTAAGTGTGGGGTTTGGCTTACTGGTGCCTGTGAGCCAGCCACACTCTGTCTTGAGCAGCTGGGACCTTGCTCAAGTCACTAGATCCTTTGAGATCTGTTCTTTATCTGACAAATATAAACACTGTTTCTTCATTTACAGCAGCTGCGATGGGAGATCTTGGGTACTGTATCCAGCCTGCTGTCAGCCATTCAATGTCAGCCTTAATAATTATGATAAATAATAAATAAATAAATATTGATGACTCAATCTGCTGTAGGAAAAATAGCTACATAAACCAGTAAGGAAAATACAGTTTTGCAGGTCTCAATACACACACACACACACAAACACACACACACACACACACACACACACACACACTAGCTTTGAGAAAGAAAGATACAACAGACCAAACACCCCCAGATTAGCATCTCTTTGAATACAGGGTATTAAACTAATCTAAAATAACCTCAGCCATCCTGAGAGAACAACCTTGAATGTCTCCATATCACAGGCACACAGCCTGCTGAGAGCCTCCTTTTGACAAGGGGGCATGGTTAGCTTCAGAACTTAACTTCATCCACTGTGAGCACAGCTGCCATCCCAAATCCACCCTGCCAAGCCTGGCCATGCTGCATCGGATTCCCCTTCATCCCTAGGGTCTTCTTCTATCCTCTTTCCTATAGTAACTCACGCCAGCTAGGGGAGATGCCTAGCTAACCTTATTTATTCTTTTTATTTTTTCCAGTCCTGGGCTTGAGCTCAGGGCTGAGCACTGTCCTTGGACTTTCTCAAGGCTAGAGCTCTACCACTTGAACCTCAGCACCACTTCCGGCTTTTTTCTATGTATATGGTACTGAGGAATCAAACCCGGGTCTTCGTGCGTGCTAGGCAAGCCCTCTACCACTAGGCCAAACTACTGGCCCCTTATTCTTAATCCTTAAAAGTCATTTTCTGGGCTGGGAGTGTGGCCTGGTGGTAGAGTGCTTGCCTAGCATGCACAAATCCCTGAGTTTGATGCCTTGGTATCACATATACAGAAAAAGTCGGAAATGGTGCTGTGGCTCAAGTGGTAGAGTACTGGCCTTGAGAAAGCTCAAGTACCTGAGTTCAAGCCACAGGACTGGTAAAAAAAAAATCATCTCCTTAGAGATACCATTATGGAGTGCTGGTAGATGAAGATTGAAGTCTGATCACCAGCTTCAAATCCTGACTGAGACATGTTGCTGAAGTCACCACAATGAGAAAACTATATCCTCTTTTTGTTTCTTTGTTTCCTAATCTGCTTAACAGAAGTAAAAGTCAGGGAAGTTTAAGTGCTGGAAGACCTTGGGACTCCCTAATTCTCTTTAGGGCTGTTAGGATTTGTTCTCCCTCCCTCCCTCTCTCTCTCTCTCTCTGCTTCTATTATACAACACTGTTTACAACTGTAATAAAATAATGATGTGTTTTGTTTATTTAATATCTGCTTCCAGGTATAAATGCACCCCTAGCTTGTAGCTTGTGCTTTGCAAAAGAGAGACTCAGTAAATACATGTGGGAGGAAAAAAAAATGGCAGTTGCTTATTCTATGTAAATTGGGAAAGTAATGAAATACTCCTCTGACATAAAAATATTTTCAAGTATCACTAGTTGATTTAGTCATTTCTTTTAAAAGGAAGGGAAATAGAATAACATAAGAAAGAGAAATGGTGTTACATCTTTAGTTTGTGTCTAATAATGAAAAGTGCTTAACTGAGCATAATAGTGCATACTTAGAATCCCAGCTACTTTGAAGGAGAGGCAGAAACATGTCCAGATAAACACTACAACAAACAAATAAAATGGGGACCTGGCTCAGTTGGTAAGAATGCTTGCTTAGCAGGATGGAGGTCCAATCTCAAATTCTACAAAACAACAACAACAAAAAAGTACTTTCATCTTGATGGGGCACTTAGGGACTGCATAATTACCATGAACAATCTCCTATTCTTCCCACTCAAATACAAATGCAACAGTTCCTGAGGAAACTCTGCAGGTTCACAGGTTATTCCCCGAAGTAGAAGATGGCTATTTTAGTGCAGAACAGAGCAATTACTTTCAGGTCCCACTAGAGTGACCTTACTCTCAACTCAACACAAGGCCAGGTACCAAGAGAGAACCTGCCTCAGCCTCTCTACCTGGTTACTGCTAAAGGAATGGTTCGGGCTCCCAGAGGTACAGCATAAATAGTTACAGAAGGGAGGAGACAGGGCTTACTGTGAGGTTCCAGATCAGTACTGAGATGCACATTTCTAGCAGGTATGAATAAGCATAGGTGTTGGCTTTCCAGAAAACCCTCATTTCTACGCTTTGCTATGGTTTGAAGGTGTTCTCTCTGCTTTCCAGATGTTGTCCTTGTGGTGAAGGAACAGGTAGCATCTTTAAGAGAGGAACAAGCCATGAGGGCTGGTCACCTCACAGAGTGCCCCTTTGACCTCTTCCATGTAAGGATGCACTGAGCTATTTGTCCTATCATGTGCTTGCCACCTTGACCTTGGCTTCTCAGCCTCCAGAACCAAAAGAAATCCATTTCTTGTCTTTATAAATTACCCAGTTTCAAAGCTGGGTGCTGGTGGTTCATGCCTGTAATCCTAGCTACTCAGGAGGCTGAGCTCTGAAGATCGTGGTTTGAAGCCAGACGGGGCAGGAAAGTCCATGAGACTCTTATCTCTAATTAGCCACCAGAAAACTAAGTTTCAAAGTGGTAGAGTGCTCAAAGTGGTAGAGTACTAGCCTTTCGGGGAAAAAAATGCCCAGGCCTTCACTGACAAAAAATAATAATAAATTACCCAATTTCAAGTATTTTGTTGTACTACAACAAAAGGAATTAAGAAAGGCTTCACACAAAAGTTAAGCAATTACTCATTGTTTTCTGGAAGAGAGATACAGTTTAGTTAAGATTAATTTTCTTTTTCTTTTTTTGTTGGTCATAGGGCTTGAACTCAGAGCCTGAATGCTGTCTCTGAGCTTTTCTACTCAAGGCTACTGTATGACTTTAAGCTCCACTTCCAGTTTTTTGGTAGTTAATTGGAGATAAGAGTCTGATGGACTTTTCTACCTGGGCTGTCTTTGAACCTCAGCATTCTCAGGAGCTAGGATTAGGTATGAGCCACCAATGCCTGGCCTGGACAAAAGTTTTGGCTAGGTGTTGTGGTACGTGCCTGTATTTCTAGCCTATGCAGGAGGCAGAGGTAGGAGAATTACAGGATGAGTTTGACACAGGCAAAAACACAACATCTAGCCTGTAAAATAAATGAAAGCAAAAAGGGTTGGGGGGCATGGCTCAAATGGTAGAACTAGCAAACTCCTGCTAAGTGTGATGCCCTGAGTTCAAATACCAGTACCATTAAGAAAAAAGAAAGCAAGAGAAAGGAAAAGAAATAAAGGAAGAGAGAGGAAAGAAAAGGAAGGAAGAGAAAAGAAAGAAGGGAAGGGGAAAGGGAAGAAGGAAAGACAGAAAGAAGAAACAAAGAAAAAGAAGGAAGGGAGGGGACAGGGAAGAAAGGGGAAAGAAAGAAGAAAGAGAGAGGGAAAGAAAAGAAAGAAAGATAGAGAAAGAGGGAGGAAGGGAGGGAAGGAAGGAAGGACAAACTTCAGTTCTTAAGCTGAGAGTTTTTTCTTATCTATTAAAGAGATTATAACAGTTTGCAACACTCTGCCTTCTCCTGAAACAGAAACAAAACATGCTGGTAGAACTCCTTCCAGGACAGTTTTTTTTTTTTAAATAATCTTCATCAAATTTCTTTTGGTTTCATGTTACTCAAATGGCTGGGAACAGATCTTTAAAACATAAACACCTGACTCAATCCAGGATTGAAGACTGCAAAGGACATAGCCATCACTGGTGAGTGACTTCTGCCCAGTGAATCCATGTGTGTGGGATCAAGCGTCACATGTGTTTCAACTACCAAAGGCTGATGGAGATGAGAGACCTCCAAGATGAGAGACCACAGTCCTGTAAGAGCCACTGGTCCCTATTCATATTCTGTGGACAGTGTGTGGCCTGGAAACAAACCACCTGCTCATCAGATGCTCAGTCTTAGTATGTAAATGTTTTCACGATGTCACTGTCTTCATTTGGTATATTCTGTGAATGTGTGCATGTATATAGGTGTCCTGGGGCTTGAACTCAAGGGAGCTGTCACTGAGCTGTCTTTGTTCAAGGCTAGTGCTCTACCACTTGAGCCATAGCTCCACTTCCAGCTCTTAAGTGGTTAATTAGAGATTGAGTCTCATAGATTTTCCTGTGCAGGCTAACTTTGAACTGCAATTCTCAGATCTCAGACTCTTGAATACTTAGGATTATAGGCATGAGCTAGTGGTGCCCAGGCTTGTTTTGACACTTACACAATCTGGAATTGAAAGTGAACTAATATGAGTCATATCTCCCACTCACACCCTGCTTTCTTTCTAGAGGACATCTCAGCCTCTGGTTGCAGTGAGTAGGTAATCACAGTCATGTCTCCATCCCCAGCCCTGCCTGACTCAGCCTGCTCCTAGCCACACTATGTCATTAGCTCTGAGTCCTGATGGTCCTCACCCTTTCTAGGTGAAAAGGAAAGTCAATGAAAAGGAAGAAAGACAGGAAGAGGTTAAACAAAAAAGAAATGATAGAGATGAAGGTAACACAGAGACAGACCCAGCTGCAATTTAGAGGGTTACCAGCATTTCTAAGCTAAAAATGAACCTTGGCATTTAGTGTAACCTCTACATACATGTGCAAGATGGAGATTGAGTAGGAAAATGCAGCACCTATCTGCGGTATGTGGTAGCACCACACAATTCTCTCTCTCTCTTGTGTGCTGTGTCACAACTTCACAGGATGAATATCCCCCAAGAGGTCAGCTTCTGGACCACTGTGGAAATGCCCGAATCCAAAACTTCTGTCTTAGTCTGTTTTCTGCTGCTATAATGGTTATCTGAGAAATAAGTATATCTGACAGTTCTACTTTACAAGTGGTATCTCTTTCCTCAACCCCTCATGCAAACTCTCTCTGCATTCTTTATGTCAATTGGGGGATGAAGTTCATTGTAACAGAGTGTAACCTAGAATAGCTAGCAGGTTTGAGACTATTTTAGACCCTCTGGAAAGGGATACATCACAAGATGTCTTATGCTAAAGAGACAAAGCCACTCAGAGCTCCAGGGTCACAGTAATTCTTAAGAGTCTAGGCCACAGGACTGCATTATGGAAAAGACTCTACTCCTCTCCATACCTGCAGGTATTAGATTCTTTAGGTAGGACTGACCGAAATACGAGTTCATTTTTCATTTCTCAGGCCTCTTTTCTTTGCCAGTCTTGGGGCTTGAACTCAGGGCCTGAACACTGTCCTCAAGGCTAGCGCTCTACCACTAGAGCCACAGCACCACTTCCAGTATGTGGTACCAAGGAATCAAACCTGGGTCTTCATGCATGCTAGGCAAGCACTGCACTACTAGGCTAAACTCCTAGCCCCTTGGGCCTCTTTTTTGTGTAACTGTAGTGGTGAATTCTGTCCCAGTGTCCACTGCAATGCATATTTATTTCCTTGACCCTCTGTTCTCTTCTAACCCACTTCCTCACAGACTTCCTTCCATCTCCAAGAGTTCTGAGTCCACTCGATGAGACAATTTCCTTTATTTCCTGCAGTCGATACAGATTTCTTTCCCTTCCCCCTTGGCCGACATCTACTGATCAGTAAAGAAAAAGATGGACACCCGGCATTGGACTTAATGAGGTTACCACGACCATATTACAAGGGCGGAAGGAACAAAAAGCTTCCCTTTAATAAGGATGTTGGACTTCCTCAGACTAATCATAAAAGTTTTATTCATTAATTGGGAGCTATTCCCCCAAATGGTATTTCCGAGTCTCTACCTCAAGTGCTACTGAATTGTCCTCACACAGACACTTCACAGCGAGCTAGATCAGCAGCCAGAACTCCGTCTCCCTGTTTTCCCGAGCAAAACAGGGTCGCACATTCTAGAGTCCCCCAGGAAAACTACTAATCAGTTCTGGTACATCAGATCTTGCTGCCAAGCACACACAAGAATGGAGGCAGTTCCTAGGCTGCAAACTTTGCTAATGTGATTAAGAAGTACAAGTCTAAAAGCAATTTAAAAATGTTTGCTACTTACTGATAGCCTTCTCAGATTCCTTTCCACATTTGTAAAGGAGCTGTGTCTTTTCAATTAAAAGAAAAATAATTGAAAAGAAAGAACTAATAGGGGGAAAAGGTGTAGAGGGGTGGTGAGTGAGATTATACACTTCAACAGTAACCGCCAAAGTTCTAAAGTACATCAACAAACCACTTTACTACCTTTAAAAGAGCAAAACTAGCACTTCAGACAATAGCAGGAAACCCCATCCAAGAGATGGGTGTGAAGAAGAACCCCATCTAGGCACCCATCTGTACTTTATCCAACTCTGTTTGGGAAACACAGAAAATAAACATTTCTTGTAACTTCCTTGTTTGAAATATGGTTTCTGAAATAGTAGGCTGAGTTTAGTCCATCTCAGCATAATGTTAAAAACCCGTCCTAGATTTTGCTATGAAATGCCAGTAAAAGCTCCCACAGTCTCGTAAATACAAGATGAAGAAGATAAATTATTCTTACCTCCAAACCATGATGAAAGCTCATTTAAAGGGATGAGAGAGAGACTGTGCAGGACAAAGGATGCATGCAGCAAGCACCATGGCATGTGTGTGTGCTGTGCCTGGGTGTTTTCCAACTCCAAGCTGGTGGAAGTTGGGATCTAAACCCCCTGACGCCTTCCGCTGCCATATAATCTCAAGGAAATGACCTTACTGTTTGTTGCTTTGATTAGAAACAAAAGCCTTCAACATGAGTCAGGGAACCAATGCAGGGATAGGGGAGGGAGGGAGAAAAGCAACTAAAAATGTATTGCTTTTGGTCCCTCAAACTCTTCCTTGATTACCCATTTAAATGCATGATGAAATTATTTGCTGTTTTCTCAGCTTCATTGATTAATGCATGGGAACAACAGGGCAATAATTCACAGGTGGGCTGTGACCTGTACCAATTCTAAGTCTAATGCTGGCTCTTCATTCAATGCATACTCTAGATAGGGATGGGAATTTAGTGCATGGAAATAAATGTAATATTTAACTCAAATTTGTGCCTCACAGACATTTCCTGTCACTAGCTTTTCCACTCAGCAATAAGGTCTGAATCCCATGGGGCCACCTTAGGAAAAAGAGTTAGTACTGTGATGCCAGGCATAACAAAACATTGTGGTGGGATGGCTAGAGGCAGACAGGATTTATTTCATCATTTGCATTTTGCAAAATCATCTACGATTGGAATTACTTGATGGTTTGAAAATTATCTAAATATATTACACTTAGAGGCAGAGTAGAAAAAAAAACAGGGAATTCAGGAGAAACAAAACATTCACTTGTTTTTGTGTTTTGCTAGGCAGGCATTCTACCACATGAGCCCTCCTCACCCCCCCCCCCCCAGCCCTTTTTACTTTTAGAATGGTTAAGAGTGAACTAGCTTTCTTTTGCTTGAAATTAAGAACCTCCTAAAATTTTGCACAAAGAGATGGAATAGGTACAAAGGCATGAGTTCTAGACTAAGCAAAATATGGTATCTTGTAGGTTGTGGTCTTTAAGAAAGTTACTTAATCTTTCTAAGAATTCATTTTCTCCTGTGTGAACTGAAGGAAAAAAATCCCTATTAAGTGAGATCATAAATACAAACACGAGGCACTTGGTGGGTGGCACATAAGCATCTACTGTCTAAAATCCCTAAAACTTATCCATTAGAAATGAAGGAGTGGCTTTATCTTCCAGTCCCTTTCAAAGAATTAAAATACTCCAAAGCACAACCCAGTGTCTGGGAAGATGTGGTCTAAACAGCTTTAATCAATGCAAGGCTGGATACAGACAGAGGCCACGGGGTGAGAGCAGTAAAAAGAATTGAATCCAGGTTTAATTTAATTTAGTAGGAAGAATTTAATCCAGGTTTAGTAATCAAGTGTGTGTCTGTGTCACCACAAGTGCAAGAATGGCTGCTAAGAAACAAGTTGCTTATACACCTAAGGGCTACACAGTGTGGCTGAGCAGTGGAGACCATGCACTTAGAGAAGCCATGAGATATGGTACACAGTACTGTGTGTGTATTTCCAGTGAATCTCCCTCACATGGGCTTCCAAAGTGGTTTGGCTCAAAAGGGCTTGGAACAAGGGTTCTGGTGGGGGGAATTAAAACTCCCTTATAGGTAGGCACTGGTAGCTTGCTCCTGAAATCCCAACTCCCAGCCCTAAATATGTATTAATTATTTGTTCATTTGTTGCCAGTACAGGGGTTTAAACTTAGGGCCTGGGTGCCACCTCTTCACTTCCAGCCTTTTGCTGTTTAACTAGAGATTAGACTTTCCAGACTTTCCTACCCAGGCTGGCTCTGCAGACATCAATCTCTTGAGTAGACAGGATTATATGGCATCTAGTTCTTCTTATTTTTTTTCTTTGCCAGTCTTGAGGCTTGAACTCAGGGCTGGAGCACTGTCCTTGGGCTTTCTCAAGGCTAGAACTCTACTACTTGAACCATAGCACCATCTTCAGTTTTTTTTCTATGTATGTGGTAGCAAAGAATCGAACCTGGGTCTTCATGCATGCTAGACAAGCACTCTACCACTAGGCCAAACTCCCAGCCCGGCCCAGGCACCTAGTTCTTCTTAGCATGCGTGATAATTCCAAACAAGGAGCCCTACATTTTCATTTTGCATGGGGTCTTATGAATGAGATGCTGGACTCTGCTTGGTATTGCTCTAGGTAGTGCTGGGTTCACAGTGATAAACAGGAGAACGAAAAAAAAAAAAAAAAACAAACAAACCCAGAGAGTGCCAAGAAATCATTAAAAAAATAAGTAACACACCAGATAAATTGAGATGAGAGTTGATCTAGGAAGCAAACGAAGGAAGATGTTATGATACAAAAGAGTCCCGGATGGATGCTGGGTGGTTGTAGGAAGATTCGGGGCTGAAATCATTCAGGAAAGATGAAGGTGACCAGTTTAGGGCTGAGCTCAGGGCAATGCTTTGCTTTGTTCATTGAACACCTGCGACACCTGGAAAGCTCCAGCAACTCTTAGGATGAATAGAACTTCTGTTTTAAAAAGAAAACCCACCAATCCAGAAGATTAATTCATCCTTTACTAGGAACTGGGACTCCATGATAAGGGACACTGTAAGCTTATTTCCGGTCTCCTTGCCATTGCATGGCTCAGCAGCTGGATGGGGGACATGATGTCCAGGAAAAACAGCCCACGGAAAAGTCCATTACTCATGGCCCCTGCAGGCAGAAGAAGAGGGAAGTGTCTTGTGCAGGCTGGATTCTCCTGATTCTCTCTCTTTCTGTGTTTGGTGGGTCATGGAGCTTGAACATGGCCTGGATACTGTTCCTGAGCTCTTCAGCTCAAGGCTACCACCCTACCCTTGAGCCAACCCCCACTTCCATGTTTTCTAGAGGTTAATTGGAAATAAGAGTCTCAGGTCCTTCTGTGCCTGGGCTGGCTTTGAAGCTTGATCCTCAGATCTCAGCCTCCTGAGTAGCTAGGATTACAGGCGCGAGCCACCATGCCTGGCTTTCTCTTGCTTTCTTAAACACAAATAGAAAGAGCAAAATGAAAAGATGCTGGGGACAGAGGTGGGGGTGGGGGTGGGGTGTTACAGGGTCAGTGCCTGACTTTTCATTGGCTTCACTATATGCAAGTGTAGCTTCTTGGGTGATGGATACAACTCTATAATCTCTTTCCTGTGTTTAGAAACATAAATGCCAAACTTTTTTTTTTTTTTTTGACGCGGGCTGGGAGGGTGGTGGGTACCAGTTTGGGGCTTGAACTCAGGAACGCTATTCCTGAACTGTTTTGTTCAAGGTGAGTTTTCTATCAGATTTTCCTGCTGGGGCTGGCTTTGAACCATGATCCCCAGGTCTCAGCTTCTTGAATAGCTAGGATTACAGGTATGAGTCACTGGCACCTAGCTGAAGTACATTTTTGAAGTTCATCATATATACAAGACATTGGTTGTAGTGTCTGGTTGTCGTGCCAGGGAGAGGATTAGAAGACTAGGATTTGAACTCAGAACAATGTCTGTCTTTCAGGCAGAGCCTTTGTATTTGGTTGCTGGGGACAGTGTGAAATGCATCATAGGGTTAACACTCAGACATGCGTCAGATTTCCTTCCTGTCTCTCTGTACACTCTGTTGGTTGTTTCATTTCCCTCTGTTTCCCTTTGCATTTCTTTAAAAACAAAGTGAAACCTTCCATGAAGGAAAATTTCCACTACACACAGAAACACAGAGCGGTGTCAGGAACGCAAAGTTACTTTTCACCATGTTAACTCTGCCCGCCTGCATTCCTCTACTCTCCTCCTCTAGGAGGAGCTGTTCTGAAGAAAAGCTAAGACTTCAGGTAATTGTTATAAACATTTCAATCTAAATCATATGAACTTGTTTTTGAAAGACGTAACTCCAAGGTTAATTGGAGATAAGAGTGTCACAGACTTTTGGTTCCTAGGGCTGGCTATGAACCGTAATCTTCAGATCTCAGCCTCCCGACTAGCTAGGATTACAGGCCTGAGCCACCAGCACCTGCTTAACTCCAAATATTTTTTTAAAAGAATACTCTTCCTATCTTCAGGTATATAGGGTTCAGCTTTACCACTGGATTGTTGTCTCTTTTTACATCCAAGTATTATCGATTGATTGACTGATTGATTGTCAGTTGTGGGGCTTGAGCTCAGGACCTGGGCACAGTCTCTGAGCTTTTCCACTCAAGATTAGCCCTCTACCACCTGGTGCCACAGCTACACTTCACGACAGCTCTACCTTTGGTTCCCTGGTGGTTAACTGGAGGGAAGAGTCTCACAAACTGTGCTGCCCAGGCTGGCTTTGAACAGTGATCCCCATATCTCATCCTCCTGAGTAGCTAGGCACTGCTCAGACACTAGAATCCGCTTCCCCAAAATATTGTTTTTTAAAAATGGAATTGGATTCTGAAGTTTATTAAAAGGAAAAACACATTCACTAAGAAAATTAATTAAAGAAGCGAATAGCAAAATCTTATGAGGCTCTGTTGAAACTGTATCTGGCATTAGGACCTAGAAAGTTTAACAGATAAGCCAGGTAAGGTAGCTCACGCCTGTAGTCATAGCTATTCAGGAGGTTGAGATTTGAGGATCATGATTCAAGGCCATCCTGTGCACCAAAGACCTCCAATTAACCACCAGAAAACCGGAAGTGGTACTGTGGTTTGGTACTGTGGCTCAAGGGGTAAGGTGGTAGCCTTGAGCTGAGGAGCTCAGGGACAAATCCCAGGCCCAGAGTAAAAGTCCTATGACTGACCAAAAAAGAAAGTAAGTAAGAAAGTTTAACATGTGAAAGAAGCTTCATATAAGAAAGGGTTTCCTGTGGTAAGCATGAGTTGACAGGTTCAATGCATGCGAAAACGGATGCTAGCTTGTTCATGAAAAGTACATGTAGGGCTGAGGATGTGACTCAGTAGTAGAGTACTTGCCTATCATGCTCAAGGCCCCACGTTCTATCCCCTGCACTGTAAGAAAATAAAGTGATGTATGAACTGTGAAATCTCAACAGTAGTCTAGTAAAACAAAATAACCAAAAGAAAAAACAACTTCATATGAAAGCACATGTATTTCCTCTTCAGCGGGATATGCAGTATAACAGTTTGTTCTAGGGTGTATAATTCCGCCATTATTTGAGGTTGATAATTAAACACAGTAACTCCAAGGGGTCAAGCTCTCTTCATACTGTCTATGCTTGCAGAATTTCAAAGAGCCTTGATGAAGCCAAAGAATTGGGAAAATTAATTAAACACTAATCAAGACCAGAAGAAAAGAGGGTTTGTTTTTGTTTGTAAGATTTCATGCAAATCAAATCAACCGAGTCCTGCAACTCTTTTAACTTTAGGAAATGGGAATGGCTTGAGACAAGGTTTGTATGATAAGCAATGTCCATCAAGTTTACAACCCCCCCCCCAAAAAAAAAAACAACCCAAGAAAAGAAAGCAATGCCTGTCAGCATTGGTTAGGAAAAACACAGCACTTCCAGAGCCTAACCACAGGGCCTTGTCAGGAAATAGTGATCACCTGACATTAAGAGCCCACAAGATCTGCACGACCCACCAATTGTCCTGTCCTGGCCTCGACATGGTGGTTTCTTGCAGCTGACAACATACAAAAGCTGAGGTCCTTGGGTGAGCCCACTTTTAAGAGGACTGAGAATATTCTGCTCAGATAGCTAACTGAGAAGCCCAGCACCTTGCTATTTACAATAATAAAGAGGAATAAACACATAGGCGAGTATAAGTATTTTAATATGCATGACATTTTTCCGGTTTGAGAAAATGCAAATGTTCCCTTTGGACAGAGTCTCATTAATGCAGCTTCTTCCTCCAGCAAATGCTCAGTGTCTTGCTGTACTGTCTGGGCTCTCCAGTTTCCATGTCTCCCACCTGGTTTGAAGAAAGTTTCCTAACTGCTTTCACCCCTCCCGGGCTATCCATCACT
Source organism: Megascapheus bottae (assembly GCF_031878675.1). NCBI lineage: Eukaryota > Metazoa > Chordata > Mammalia > Rodentia > Geomyidae > Megascapheus > Megascapheus bottae. The sequence continues at coordinate 35,731,490 of NC_143510.1, forward strand.
GTCTACCAGTGTAAAGCAGGTGAATTCATTTGTTCACTTCGGCCACAAGTATGTCTGCAGATCACAGATGGACACTGTGTTAGGTACTGAGGAGACCATGGCAAAGTTATCCACCTTCCACTAACAGTTTGGCCTGAGAGAGGTACAAACATTCCTATGAACAAAAATATTCATAGTATCAGCTATTCTTAGGGTTACAGAAAACATATAATATGCCAGGAGAAGCGTCATGGATTCACTGTGACCTTGAGACCTTCAGGAAGCAGGGGGAGCGCTTTGTCCATCAAGCTACCTATTATCACACCAACCATCCATCTACCCCACACCCAGCCAGCCAGCTAGCCATAGGCTATGCATCCATCCATGCCCAAGCACCTATCCATATGTCTATTTATTATCTATCCATTACCATTTACCCATCCATCCAACATTATTTCCAGTGTTTGAAGTGTCCATCCATTAAATTCTTATAATGATTTCAGGAAAATAAGTCTTTAAGGTAGATACTATTACTGTCCACATTTCACAGTAGAAAAACAAGTGAGTTTCAGAGAACTCAAATGGCACACTGCAGCTGAATTAGGATTTGAGCTCTTGAAGTATGAATTCACACATACCATTTTTAAGCCAGAGGCTGTTTTCTCCAATGTCTATTGAGTGTGCTTTACACAGGTGGCCCAAGTTTTTCTTAATGTTAATACTGTTACACATGTACTTGGTATAAGTACTAATATAGAGTATTTGCCTAATAATTAGCAGTATTAGTCAAGTTCAGACAGGACAGATCCAGGAAAGCATAAAGAGAAAATAGCTATTTAAGCAAAAAGCCTTCCCAAACACAAAATTCAACAAATGATGAGAACGTGAGGAGAAAATGGAACTATATAATTTGCCATATTTGCTAGCTTCTTTCATAGCAAAAGTTTATTCCAAGGATAGCTTTATGTAATGTGTATGTGTGTACAGTATGTGTGTACATATAAAACACACTGCATACACACATACCTATACACTGAACACACAGTCACATATGGATGCTAGTTTTATTTTTTTCCATAATGGCTTACTTTTTTCCCCCCATCTTTCTACTCTGTAAGTCATATGATCTTGTTTAGAAAATTTAGAACTGCAGATTTTATTCCTCATTCAAATCAAGCTTTTTCCACAACAACCAACCAAGATACCAAAATATAACATTCAGAATAAACCTAAGTAGAGGATGAACAAGGAAACTATTTTATGCTGCAGCTGCACCAAGAAGAAATGGAATGAGCATGCATTCACATTTGAACCATCAGGAGACTCTGCCCTTAACCTAGTGGTTTACCATGTTATGCAACAAAGGTTCAAAAATGCTTTTCAAAGATCCAGAGACTCATCTTGCTAACCCTACATATAACATGGTTCCTTGAGAAATGTATTTATGTCAAGTTATGGCATAAAAAAATAAGATGGGGCTGCTTTTTGGTGTTTGGTATTTGAGTATCTTAGTTCTTTATGATAAAAATCCCAATCTCTAGTCGCCAGTGCACTCTGCTTTCACATTGTAGTCATGTCTTCTGACTTCTCTACTAATTTGTAGCTGATGTCTTATAGGCCTCTCCTCAACCAGAGGGTTGGATGCAGCCAGGTAGGTGACCACTCAGGGTGGTGCCATTGTTTCCAGCTGAATTTAACATCATCCAAACAACATGGTCTCATTCCTCACTCCCTTCCGGTTGGTCTGATTTTTATTGGTCTAGCACCTGCCTGCTGCTGGCTGGCTTTTGTAGAAGATGCTGGGATGAACTGTTCAGAGCAATACCCTCTGCTGTTGGCAGAGATATGAGCTGACAGTGGTCCTCTCTGAGAACTGCCCTTCCTTAAACAGAGCTGTCCCCTCCAAGGTCACCCCTGCCTTTAAGTGCAGCATACCTCTAGAATGGGTTGATGAAAGAGAGCAAGGGCTTCACATTTGCCTTTGGAGTCTGCTGTGGCCTTTGCTGAACCCGAGCTACAGCTGAACTTATGTTATTTATTCTCACTCATCTCTCTTCTGGTGTGCAGGGCCTCTGATGTACTTCCTGCTTGTCGGCCCCTATTTCAGAGTTAGTTTCCTAAGGAGCCAGTCTGCCATTCTATAACAGGTAGAATTGTTTCTCCAAGTCCCTGTGGGTGATGGATGGCTCTGAGAAGTGACACGAGCCCATTAGAACTTGAAGAGCTCTTCGCTTTCTGTTTTCATTTTTATTTTGCTGGTCATGGGGCTTGAACTCATGGCCTGGAGCTCTTTTTGCTCAAGGCTAGCACTCTACCACTTTGACCTATTGTGCTACTTCTGGTTTTCTGGTGGTTAATTGGAGATAAGGGTTTCATGGACTTTTCTGCCCAGGCTGGCTTTGAACGAAGATCCTCAGATCTCAGCCTCCTGAGCAGCTAGGATTACAGGTGTGAGCCATCCATTCCCACCCTGTTGTACTTTAACTTTCAAACTGTCGATGTTCTGGAACATTCTGTGAAACCGAGAGAGGTTGATGAAACAAACTTGCAGCCAACCTGTGATTGCCTCTGTAATATGGGTGAAAACTAAGTGCCTTAACCCACTATGACTCTGAGGCTGTTTGCTGGCATGGCTGAACTGTGCCTAACCTGACTGATACACCATCATCACTGGCACAGCTCACTAACTTCTTTTCCACTTTGGCCTGTGCTATGGCTCTTTTTGGCAAAAGTAAATCGGTTCATCTCACTACTGCCAGAAATGGTCAAAATCAACTTCTCTTCCCAAAGGTCTGAAGTAAAACATTGTAGTTGTATAGGAGTCAAGTGAGTGGGCCCCATGTCTATAATCTCAGCTGTTTTGGAGAATAGGGAGGATTGAGGATTGAGGCCAACCTGGGTATAAAGTTAGTGAGACTCCATCTCAACCAATTAAACAGCTGGGAATGGTGACCCTCACCTGTGACTCCAGCTACACAGGAGGCATAAATGGGAAAGCAAAGTCTATGACTCCTTAGGCATAAACTCAAGAATCTGTTTGAAAAGTAACTAAAGCAAAAGGGCCATAGCTCAAGTGGCCCTGAATGCCACTCTTTGTACTTACAGAAAAATATTTTAAAAATATTCAAAAAGTACAGGCGTCATTCTCTTTCCGAATTGCTACCTATCTCTTTCTCTTCACCAAGTTATTTTATTCTTTTAAACTCTACTCATGTGACAAAAGTCATGCTGTTCCATGGCTGAAATACCCCTTTGCTTCTCTTCAGCTAGGTAGCTCCTACTTGTCCTTCAAAGATCTGCCAGAGAGTCACCTTTTTCTAGAGGCCTCCTTGGCTTTCTCCTTCTTTTTTTTTTTTTTTTTGCCAGTCCTGGGCTTGAGCTCGGGCCTGAGCACTGTCCTTGGACTTTCTCAAGGCTAGTACTCTACCACTTGAGCCTCAGCACCATTTCCGGCTTTTTGCTATGTACGTGGGGTACCGAGGAATCGAACCCGGGTCTTCGTGCATGCTAGGCAAGCACTCTACCACTAGGCCAAACTCCTGGCCCGGCTTTCTCCTTCTTTGTTTCCCTTCCATCTGCTGTAGACTCTGTGTGAGCATAGCATGAAGGTCAGTACTTTCCTAGGTATGGTTTTCTTAACCCTTCTTGACAGTCTATCTGTTCAGAGCAAACTCTTTGACTTGCTAACATGGTGCCACACTAACTGGGATATGATGAATAGCTGAAAGATGTTTTAGGCATGAATGAGTGAGCAAATGAACAAACCAGCCCAGACCAGGAGCCATTAGGCTTGCTGTACAATGAAGGGCTGAGTAAGCTGAATTCTTATCACGAATGTTTGCTTCTCAGTGTCCTCCTAAGTTTTTAATGAAAGAATCCTTCCATGTTTCAAGTTCTGTTCATCTATGACAGAATTGTAGATTTCTCTTCCTCTAACATTCTCTATTCCATTGCCTTTTTTTTTCCTTGTCTAGTCTAGTGGTTGGCAAACATTTTCTAGAAAGTGCAGAGCCGCAAAGGTTTTCAGGTTGGTATCAACAATTCAACTTTAAATGGCTGAGTAGCAATGTTGCGCCTTTCTGAACTGGCAGCATGAAAGCTGCCAGAGATATGTAAATGCATGTGCATGGCGGTGTGCCAATAAAACTTTATTTACAAAAGCTGGAGTCAGGCCAGATCTCAATGAAGAGTCATACTAAGCAAAGTGGATATGCTTTGAGATATTCACAGATCACTGAACAATGAATGGGAAATTGGCTTTTGGGCACATGGCCTCTGCCATCCAAGCTGGTAAGGTATGAAGGTCACATGAGATATGAAGGTCATGTATTACCAGTTTGCAAATCATCACAGACTATCTTCTCACAGCCAAGGGGAAGGTGTTTGAGGAGTTCTAGAGTAAGGCATAAATTAATTAAAAGAAGATATGGGTCTACTGAGATGAACACAGTCCAAATACCCAAGGCCTCAAAGGTCCATTCACAGATGTGGAAGTCAACATGTCTCTCAATCACCATCTGCCCATGGGAAAATGGGAATTTATTTTCCAGGGAGTTGGTTAGTCTCATTTATAGAAACAGCCAGGTGCTGGTGGCTCTTGTCTGTAATCCTAGCTATTCGGGAGGCAGAGATCTGAGGATGGTGATTCAAAGCCAGCTCGGGCAGGAAATTCCATCAGATTTTTATCTCCAATTAACTATCAGAAACCAGAAGTGGCACTGTGGCTCAAAGTGATAGAGCACCAATCTTGAACAAAAGAACTCAGTTCAAGCCCCACCATCCACCAAAACAAACAAACAATAATGATACCCTTAGCTACCATTATCACACACATGTCCTCTGAGCTCAGTGTCAAGGACTTTCCATAACCAAGAGCTAATGTTTATTGAGCATGTATTTGCTTTGTGCTCACAAGATTTCAAGTGTTGCCTGTATTGTCTCATGAATCCCTCACTCCATCCCACAATGCAGCTGTTACTTCTTTCCTCCCCTATCCAGAAGAAAAATGAGGCTCAGAGAAGGCAAGTGATTTGCCCAAGGTCAAAGGTCAATGTCTTTTGGATTGAGACTTCAGACTCTCCTAACTACCAGAGACTTGCAACGAGTACTCTGCCTTTGGTGCCAGCTGCCTGCCTCAGGGGAGCTGACCCAGCCTCTTCTGGTCCCTTAAGCATTCCAGATTCTGCCTCTTGCTGGAGACAATTCAGGGTTTATAGGTAATTCTCTTTCAGACAACGAGGATAAGAAAACACAACCCCAATAACAAACTGAGTACTTTATTATAACTTAATACACCCCCCCAATAATGATCTTTGGGAATAACATCCCCCCCCACACATCATTTTCTACTTCTTTTCTGTGTTAAATCCCATGAATTACTATAATGCCGCTCACCCAGAAAAGATCTAAATAGGATAGGTGCATGGCTAACAAATCAGCTTTAAGAATTCAGCTTCAATTAAAAAATGTGTTCTCATGTCAGCTACTTGGACCAAACTCTTTCATTGTAAATTAAGTCTTTGTTAGAGGCAACCCCAATACAGCCTCTATCTGCCTTTGATTTAGTCGCTTTGCTACAGAAAATACCTTATAGCAAGTACCTTAATTATTAATGGTTTGTTGGCAAATGAAATCACTTGCTGTTCCAATATCTAGGAGGGGAGGAAGAGTTCCATTCCAGAGAAATGAGGCCTTCCCAGCTTTGTTAGCCAGGCTGCCAACATGCCAGACACCTCGTGAATGGGTAGGAGATATTCTTTCACTTATCGTATATGAACAAACAAAATACCTCCCAGGGACTGCCAGGGATTGCGTGTAATCAATACCTCCTGCCCCGCCCTGGCTTCTCTCCAGAGTCCTGGAGCTTTAGATTTCCTTACAACCAAGACTATGCAGAATCCAGAAAAATGACACCTTGGAAAATTTTTCAATAAAATGACAAAAGACTGAACTCAGGAAAATATGTAATTCTCTTGTGTGTGCTTCTAGAGCATCACGTGCTGGGCAGTGGACTGTTCCCTCTGGTGGTTTAATATCCAGAGTCTGGGACAGCAGTATGGTTGTTTTCAGGCTGAGCCTTATACCTGAAACCTGAATTTCTGTGGCAAACCATAAAACAAAACAGTAACACAAAATTTACAATGGCACTTGGGCATTTAGTGGTTGCATTTACCTTGGAAAATAACTATTTATTTAGAATGCTAGATTTGAGATTCTGACATGATTGGTGGCATTATTATTATTATTTTTTTGGTAGGGGGCCAATACTGGTGGTTTGAACCTCCGAATCTGGGCCCTGCCCCTGAGCTTTTTCACATAAGACTAGTCCTCTATCACTTGTGCCACAGCTTCACTTCTGGCTGTTTGGGGGTTAAGTGGACATTGGAATCTCAAACTTTTCTGCTCTGGCTGGCTTTGAACTCTCAGATCTCAGACTCTCAGATTCTCACATCCCAGCCCTCTGAGAAGAAAGGATTACAGGTGTGAGCCAGTATCTGGCTTAGTTGCCTTTTATACCCAGCTTTCATATGCTTCTTCCTTTATTAAGCAGGAAGTTGTGGGGGGTTACTCTCCCTTTCCAAATCATTTTTTGCTCCTATCAGACCTTACCTCTTCCTTAGAGAATAATACACAGAACCTAAAATGCAAGGCCTAAGTTATTCTCTGTGAATTTATCTGGGAAATTTTCTCCATGATCGATAAACATAAAAAATTCTTTCTTTATATATGATAATATATAGATCTATTGTATACATGAGAGATGATACCATGCAAGGATAAAGCGAACAAATAAAAATAGGGCTGAAGCCGGGTGCAGTGGCTCATGCCTATAACCCTAGCTCCACAGGAGGCTGTGATCTGTGGATTGTGGTTCAAAGCCAGCCTGGGCACTAAAGACCTGAGACTTTTATTCCAATTAACCACTAGAAAACTGGAAGTGGTGCTATGGCTCAAGGGGTAGGGTGGTAGCCTTAAGCTGAAAAGCTCAGGGATGGCGCCCAGGCCCAGAGTTCAAGCCCCATGAAAGGAAAAAAAATAGAGCTGAAAGAATTATAGGAAATAAACACATCCTGATCAAACTACACCTATCACCCTAGATGACAAAAATGATAAAACATTAATTGAATACTTTCTAAGATCCAAGTTGTATGCTAATTATTTTGAGTGCCAATGAATCCTGTTAACCTCTGTGATTAGTATTATTATATTCCCCACTTTATAAATGATGTAATAGAAGCATAGTAAAATATTAATTTCCCCATGGTCATATTTTGGAAAAGGGTGGATTCACTCACTTGTCCACAGCTCACATACATTTACTGCCTTTTTAGTTTTATATAACTAAAGCCACTATTTCCTTACTCAGTACTTTTTTTTTTTTTTTCCGGTCATGAGGCTGAACTCGGCCTGGGTGCTGTCCCTGAGCTCTTCAGCTCAAGGCCACCACCCTGCCAAGTCCCACTTCCCACTTATTAGAGGTTAATTGGAAATAAGAGTCTCAGGTGCTTTTGTTCTCGAGCTGGCCTTGTACCTGGATCCTCAGATTTCAGCCTCCTGAGTAGCTACTTACTCAGTACTTTTTTAATGAAAGAATTTATTAACATTGATTTTTACATCATAATTCAAATGACGTATTTAACAAACAGGTATTCAAGAAGGAAATCTCTATATTCAATCACTGGCCTTACTCAGTACTTTTAAGTACTTTTTAAAATAATTTTTTTGGGCTGGGAATATAGCTCTGTGGTGGAGTGATGGTCTAGAAAGTGCCACATCCTGCATCCCATCCCCAGCACCAAAAAAGAAAAAAGTAAAAGTAAACAAAAAACCCCAAACAGATACAAGCACATACACACACTCATATGAACACATATAAACATGCACACACACAAATATATATATATACAAGGATCTTGCACATTTAAGATTATTATTGTTCTTTTATAGCTAAAAAGGTTTCTCCAATTTTTAGAGATTCATTTTCTTCTCCTCATGACTCAGTACCCAAACAAGACATCATGTTAGATGTTCTTTCTCATGACAATGAAAGGGCATGACTCAGTCACCACCCATTTTACAGAAGAGAAAAGGTATTTTAGTAGCTGACTCCTTTCAAACTATTGCTTAAAACAATTACTGATCAACCTTATGATGCCCTCACAGGACCTCCCTCTGTTTTTTGAGAACCTAAAATCTCTGAATTGGCTACTAACAACATTAGAGATAAGCCACAAATCCTCTGAACCCTTGGTGGGGGGAGCAGGGGGAGGTCCCCAGCTGTTCTGGTTGATTATGATATTTGTGTTTTCTTTTTGAAAATTTCTCCAACATGAAGAAGAAAAAGCAAAGTGATACATTATACTATATCCTATAAACCCAACTAAGAGGTGACTTGTCAACAGAAAAAGGCTTAGAAGGCTGACATATCTGTGCTTCCTAAGAACCAGAGGAGCTGTGTCCTATAGCCAGATGGGATGCATCCACACTGCCCTAATCTCCTCCTTCCCCCGAAGGCTGCTGCTCTCGACGTGGCTTTTGGATTCCATTTCAAAAAATGCACGATATGGCAGATGTGTTATACAAAGCAGGAACTATGTAAAAGCAGAAGTTAAAATGTTATAGTTTAACAAGGGTGACAAGAAGACATAGATACTTTAGACTTCTGATAGTCCAGCCTTAGGTTGGATTTTTCATTTTGCTAGATCGATGAAAAAAATAATCAAGCACCGCACTAGTGTGGGTCACAGTATAATGCCATGTACATTCTGCCACGTACATTCTACCACGTCAGGAATGGGGTTGGGGGGTGGGGGAAGACAGGGAGGAGAGCCTGGAACTTCAACAAACCTATTCTGCATCACAAGAATGATAGTGTATTTCCACAAACCCCTGGTATAGTCTTCCTACTTTAACAATGCAATTAGAAACCTCTCAAAGATTTTAAATCAACGCACAGTACTTTCTGCATGTGTACTGGCACTAGGGTTGATTTCAAGCTTTTTCCACTCAATGCTAGCTAGCACACTACCACTTGAATCACAATCCCATTTCTGGCTTTTTGTTTGTTTATTTTTGGTGGTTAATTGGAGATAAGAATCTTGTACACTCTCTTGCCTGAGCTGGCTTCAAACTTTGATCCACATATCTCAACCTCCTGAGTAGCTAGGGTTTACCAGCACTCAGCTAGCATAGTGCTTTTAAGTCTATCAAGTAGTGTTGAGGAAAACAACCCGGGTAAAGTTGCAGCCTCAGAGGGCAGAGGGGGTTAATGTCACCTAGCTGAGGGAAGTAGCCACACTGTTTGGCCTGTAAGATGGGACCCTCCCCCCCTCCCCCCCCCCCCGCCCCCGCCCCCCGCACAGAAAGAGGTCAAGCAAATGGAAAGGTAAGCACACTGCTGCTCTGCCAAGCCACCCTTCCCATCAGCCAGTTAAGAAACGGTCACCAATTGCGGTGGCTCCTTCCAACCCCCCCCCCCCCCCCCCCCCGCCCACACACAATCACATTTTCCTGGCTCTGCCTTTGCAAGTGGAGGCTACCTGACGGAACACTGAAATCAAAGGGGATGAGGAAGAAGGCACCTCAGGAAGAGTCGCTCTGACAGCCAGCGGGGGTGAACTAGCTTTCCTTGCTCAAATGCCACCCCCACTGCCAGGAAATAAAGGAAGAAGCAATCTCCAAATGCCACAGGCAGTCTCTGCAGCAGGGTCTCTAGGGCACAGCTCCAGGCGCCCCCCGGACCCTGTAATCACTGGGTGGAGGGGTCTTCCAGGGCTGGGCGCCCCTGGCATCCCACCATCACTGGATGGGGGGGTCTTCCAGGACTGGGCACCCCCCAGCACCCCACCATCACCGGGTGGGGGGGTCTTCCAGGACTGGACACCCCCAGCACCCCACCATCACCGGGTGGGGGGGGTCTTCCAGGGCTGGGCACCCCCCAGCACCCCACCATCACTGGGTGGGGGGGGGTCTTCCAGGACTGGGCACCCCCCAGCACCCCACCATCACCGGATGGGGGTGTCTTCCAGGGCTGGGCACCACTAGGTAAGCCCTCTTCCCCGGGCGCAGCCACAGGCGCTTGGACCCAGCAGTCCAGGGCGCAGTGGAGCCATCTCCCCCCCCACCTCGGCCCCCGCCCCCTGCCCAGACACCTGAGCGGAGTTGAACGAGCGATGGGGGAGGGGAGCGAGCCGTGCAATCCTACAGGTGGAGCCGGCTTCCCACCAACCCCGCCAGGGCCCCCTGGGCGCGCCGCGCCCCGCTCACCTGGTACACATCCCGCAGCCCGCACCACGTCCGCAGCACCTGGTGGCACGCCCGCAGCCTCTCCGTGTACCATCTCCGCAGCGTGGACACCGTCAAGTTCCACACGAAGCGGCTGCCGCCGAACACCAGGTCCTCCACGCCGCACATGAACACAGAAGCCATGCCTCCTTCCCTCCCAGCCTGGCAGGGGAGCGGAGGGGAAGGGAAGGGAAAGGAAGGGAAGGGGAGGGGAGGGGAGGGGTCCTCAGGCGATCCCAGCAGCTGCAGCCCCAGCCACCCAGCCACCCTCGATCCCCCCCACCAGGCGACGGACGACGCCGGCTGCTGCCTCCGTCCCCGGCTTTCAGGGTGTGCGCTGGCCGGGCGCGGGCGGCAAGCCCTGGGATTGGGCGGCCGCCAGCCAACGGCTGCGCCTGGCACTGGAGCCCGGTGTCCACCCCGCCCGCCCGCCAGCCCGGGGCCTGGAATGCCCTGGACCCTGGACGGCGCGGACTCCCCCGTGGCGCTCCGAGGCGGGGCGGGGGCGGGGAGCCCGGCAACTCCTCGCAGGCAAAAGACTGGAGCTGCATTTCAGTGCACTTGGCTTGCACGTCCCGCGTGCACGCACACACACACACACACATCCTTAGCCACTTAGGAAATCCCCCTAATTTTACCCTACACAGTCTTTGCTTGCCATCTTGCTCCGTCCACATTGGTGAAACACCTCTGGGGATGCCACCGATGCAAAAGGAAAAGGAAAGAAAAGAAAAAATCCTCCAGAGCATCCCTGAGGACTCCCGGCCCCCGGGGAGCTGCGGCGCACGTCGTCTCCTTGGTTCTGCCAAAGCCAGCAGCTAGAGACAGACGCCAGCCTCAAAGCAACAGGGCACTGCAGCAGCCAGAACTTGTCTTGGCGCCTAACTTGGGGGTCTGCGGAGGTGGCCAGGGGAAGACACGACCCTCACATCCCCACCACTGGAGCTCTGGATCTTTTAGCAAACCGCTTGAGGTCCTCATTTGAGACTGTCTGGTTTGTGTCTGAAAAAAAAATTACTAATCCAGCTTCTGGATAAAGCTTGGCTTCCATCAGCTGTCATGACAGACAAACATAAGCAGGTAGTTCCCTGTCCTTAAAAAACCCAACGTGTGGCTCCTCAGAAGGCTGATATCAGAGGATGGTGGTTCAAAGCCAGTCCAGACAGGAAAGTCCAGGAGACTCTTATCTCCAATGAACTAGCAAATAAAGCTGGGAGGTTTGGTTCAAGTAGTGGAGTGCCATGCCAGACTTTAGTTAAAAAGCTAAGGGACAGCATTCAGACCAAGTCCCAGGATCCATACCAAAGAAAACAATGTACCTCAATGTACCAACAAAACACAAAAACATCAACAAGTACGGAGTGGGGGTTGGGGTACAGGTTGGGGGAGGAAGGAGGGGAAGGAGCTGTTTCAAATAACTCAAGAAATTTTCAAGTCCTGCAAGGATCTTAGAGTCTGTCTCCCCCATCCCCTGCTACTTTACTTCTTAGCACTTTTTAGTTCCATGCAAACCAGTGCCATTTCTCAGGAAAAGCACAGTAGGGGATTTCAGGATGGAGCTTCTCCCAAAACCATCTCTAAAACAACTGTTTGGATTTTATTGTTGGTCGCACACCTGTGTTGTTATCTTTGTTATTAATGGTAGAAAGGGAAAGTACCAAAGCCTTTCTCTTTCTAAGTAGCTTGAGAGACTGCAGGACAGAAAAGCAACAAGTCAATCAGGTTTATTTCAGGTTTCAAATGTGCCTTTAGAATATGAATTCTGTCAAAGGGTGAAGGACACACAATCTGTTGTCAAAGTGCCTGTTGTTTTTTTAAAGTGAAGGTAACCAGAATACTTAAATGACGTTTCTTTTACAAGTAAAAAAAAATATTGCTGCCAGAAGTAGGTGGTACAAAAAAAATTCCTAAGAGTTCTTGCTGGATTAGTTTTCAAGCACAAGTTTGGTCAATCTTTCTTTTCAGTAAATCTACTCTACATGCACTTTTAGTACTAGCAGTCGAATGGCATTTTCCAAGACAGAATTATGGCATTTACATAAAATCTAAATACACAAAGTTTTACTGCTTCAAAGGAAAATGAATGATGGTTTGAATAAGAAATGCCATCATGTGGATGGAAAATTACTGAATTCCAAAACGGCTGCTAGGGAGAGCAAGCGGTGGTGGGTACATAGATGGTTTTTAATGATAACATTCTCGGAAGTGTCAGGCAGCCATGGAAATACCAGAATAACACCTCCAACAGGCCAATTATCTGTGTCTCATGGCACCGTTCTCTGAGCAGAGATGCTCAAGAAACACATTGGCAGGACCCCAAGGGGTTTGGGTGTAGTGTGTGAGTGGTCATTTCTAATCTCAGTCAGACACAGGACAGTTCCAGTATCTGTGTTGTACTGTTATGTAGAAAATGGGATAGAGCCAGCAGATCAGTACCTCCTGGGAACTAGAGCATCAAGCCCCCAGGATACTCCAGAATCAGAAACAGTGAAGCTAGGGAAGTTAGCAAGCTGAGTTTTCATGGGACTTGGGAGGATTCTGACTCGCTCCCAAACTGGAGAGCCAGGGAGGTACAAGAAGGAGGCAAGAAGGTCAATCTCCTCACAGAGACACATGTGTTTTCAGTGGCTCCTCAGGACCCATGGGCTCTCAAATACTACTGGGAGGAGGCAGTTTGATGGTACTTTTTAGGCAAGTATTCTGCCACTTGAACTATGTGACTAGTCCTTCCCCCCACCTCCCCAGTTCTGGGCTTGAGCTCAGAGTCTGAACACTGTCCTTGGACTTTCTCAAGGCTAGAGCTCTACCACTTGAGCCTCAGCACCATTTCTGGCTTTTTTCTATGTATGTGGTACCGAGGGATCGAACCTGGGTTTTCATGCATACTAGGCAAGCACTCTACTACTAGGTCAAACTCCTGGCCCAAGTCCTTTTGCTTTTAGTTTGTTTTTCAAATAAGGTCTCATGGTTTTGCTTGGACAAGACATCTCTCAAATAGCAGGGATTACAGACATGCCCTATTACTTCCAAACCCTTGAATACAATTCTTAAATCATCAAAGTCTCAGTGACAATATTGACAAAATCTCAGGGACACTATTAAAACCTCCTACTGGCTTGGAGTTTGGCCTAGTGGTAAAGCGCTTGCGTAGCATGCACAAAGACCAGGGTTGAATTCCTTGGTACCACATACATAGAAAAAGCTCAAGGATAGGGTTCTAGCCTTGAGAAAAAAACCCAAGGACAGTGCTCAAGCTCTGAGCTCAAGCCCTAAGATTGGCAAACAAAACCAAACCAAACACCTTCTACCTTGGTTCAGAAGAAGATAAGGTGAAATTCTTTGAGCCAGATGTTGTGCATGGCTATTAGCAAGAATCAGCCTTCAAGGGAAACCAGCCTCTTGTAACTACTGACATTAGGAATTGTTTCTGCTCCTTGAATTCAGATAAAACAGCAGAAGTAAAACATTTTGTTAAATTCTACATGTTATATAGATCTGTTTTTCTTATCCCTTTCTGTGTGATGGGGGACAAACAATTATTTGGCAGAACTTTAGCTGGTCTTTTTTGAGTTCCCATAAGGCTTTTAGAAGCTCCGTCTTCCTCCCTGGATTCAGACTTTCCTAAGCATTCAGAAAAGCAAAGCTGGATGCAAGACAATTCACCTCAAATCCCCAGGAACCTACATATGGATGCATCTTATCAAATGTCTCTCCTCTCTGGCAGAAGCAGAGGTCTGGGTTTCAAGGGCCAGAGGTTGGAGCAAGTTCAGGCTCTTTCACTCTAGGAACTGCCATGTGTGGCAGGTGCACACAGATGGTCAGCTTGAAGAAGCCAGCACCCTGAGTGTGTATCACCCTTATAGTAGAGGAGTCATAGAGACGAACCAGATCCCCCCACCACAGCTTGAAGCATATGTGAAATTTTCCTTGCAAAGAGAGCAACATGAAGCCAATTGTAAATTGCAAAATCATTAGCACTGTGTTTTTAGAAGAGGATTTCCCTTCTTGCCAGTCTAAGCAGCCTGCAATACACTGTAATTTCCTGCAGATTTCTCTCTCCCTCTCTCTTGATAGATGCTTCAGGTGGCAGCATTACTCATCCACCTGGGAGCTACACTCTGGCTGTCAAAGAGAAACCATCACTCTCCCTGAGGCTCCTGCTGGTTCTTCTTTGGGATCAGCAGAACTGAGAACACTGTGTCAGGAAGGCAGCACGGCCTAGAGCCCCTGGCTCTAGAAAGAGGCAGCGAAGAGACAGCATACAACTTCCAGTGGTTCCCTCTGTCTGTGCCTGTGGTGATGCATGTCTGTCATCTCAGCTCTCAGGAGAATGAAGCCAGAGGATCATGAGTTCAAGGCTAGCCTAGGCTATATGGCAAGACCCTGATAAAATAAAACAACAGACTCCTTCCAATATCTATGGATATTTTTCACCTGTACTGTTGACATGCTTTGAAAACCTGTGAGACTGAATTCTGACAGGCCACAAGCAAGGGCAGCAGGCAGTGGAAAGGGAGGTCTATCTGAATGGTTCCCAGGCAGGAGTACTTCCTGACCTCCAGCCTCCAGCCATTTTGCAATGCAGGAGACATGTTTTGGCTGTCACAACTGAAGGGCGCTACTGGTCGCTCAGGTAGAGGTGGGTGTGGGGTAGTTCTGAATATGGGCAGCACACAGGATAGACACACAGCAAAGGACCCATCTGCCATAAGTGTTGCTGGGCTATAAAGTTCAGGTTTAGTTCATCCAGACACCTCCCTCCTTTCCCTACGACTTCCATCGTGAGAAACACCATTCCCTTCGCCATATCTTTTCTTCCAAAGACACACTGGAGAAGGACTGAACGACTCCCCACCAATGCCTGGTTCTCAGGTTTTCCTGCCCTCACAAAGGACAGGGAATGTTGAGATTTTCCACATGCATTTGCTATTCTCCTCTCTGGGTGCAAGGATTTCCATTGTAAGGTAGTTATAGTTTCATGTTTACTTTTAGCTTTCTCATTTCACATAAAAAGTCCATAGTAGGGCCGAAGTCTTTCTTTGGCATATTTTATGTGTTATTATTTTTTTTTGCCAGTCCTGGGCTTGAGCTCAGGGTCTGAGCACTGTCCTTGGACTTTCTCAAGGCTAGAGCTCTACCACTTGAGCCTCAGCACCACTTCTGGCTTTTTTCTATGTATATGGTACCGAGGAATCGAACCCGGGTCTTCATGCATGCTAGGCAAGCACTTTAACCACCAGGCCAAACTCCCGGCCCCTTTATGTGTTATTTTTATTTTCTCTTCTTTGGTTTTTGTTTTGAGAAGGGGACTCCCTATGTAGCTCAGGCTGGCCTAGAACTCATAATCTGCCTCCCGCTGCCTCCCAAGGACTGGGAGGATAGGTATCCATTACTACGTTTGGTATGTTTGAAAAATACCAAGTCCCTCTATCCTGGCCTAAGGTAGAGTGCTAGTGTCTCCTGCATCCATGCAAGGCTACAAAAGTTCCTTGTGAGGCAGATGAAAGAACATAGCTAGACATGACAGCCCACTTTTCCCCTCACCCCACTTCTCTATCTTAAACAGCAAGCTCTATGCAGAACCCCAAAACATCCCAGAGATGGGGTTGCCTGACATTTATAAAAAAGATTACAAGTCAAGATACAGCAAAGACTCATGTATAGCCATGCTCATTGCTGTACTACTCACCATAGCCAAATCATGGAAAGAGCCGGATGCTCCTCCTGGATGATTCCATCAAAGAAAAGTGATGTGATATGTGATGTGATGTGTGTGTGTGTGTGTGTGCGTGTGCACGTGTATGTGTACATGTACATATATACACATGGAATTTTGCTCATCCCTAAGGAAGAATGGTTTTAATGCCATTTTCAGGGAAATGGACTGACCTGAAGAAATTCATGTTAAAGCAGGTTCAGGGTGACCAAGGATACATGTTTTCTCTCATATGTAGAAGTTAGATCAAAATTATAAATACACATGTAGACATATACAGGGTCATATGCATATATATATGTAAACATTAACTAAAATACAGTCTATTCAGGGGAGAATTCCAATGGTATAACCTCTTTGAACGACTTACAATTTAACAAAACAAAAACCAAGAGGCTGGAAGAGGTCAAGGGGAGGAGAGTCCACGAGTGGAAATGGGGAAGGTAAGGGAAATGTAGTCATTACAGACAGTGAAAATGGAACCAGGTAACTTAAGTGGGTGGGGTGGGGGAGGAAGAGATGAGGAGAATGATGGAAGGGGTGGTATTGATCAAGATGCATTCTCCTCATCAATTGACAAGTTGAATCAAAACCCTTTCTACAACTACTTAAGGGAGATGGGGTTTCTAGGACAGTCCCTCCGCTGGAATGCATCGCATGCAGCAGGCATGTTCCATGACCTGTGCTCTGTTCAGTAAATGCCTGGCTGCCCAGACATGATGCCAAAGGCAACAAAAGGCCCCTCCACCCATTTCTAAGGAATGCCAGATGGGGGAGCCAGCCCTATTCAGAAACCAGTGGTGGAAGTTGGGAGAGGGTCTTAGTCACTCTGTGTGTGGCTGGCACCTCGCAGGCAATCAATAACTACTGATTGCGCCGGACAATGAATGGCTGTGTCTCCGTGGCGAATACAGAAAGTAGTCATCCATTCCTGAGCACACTGGTTTGTTCATGAAAGACGAGGCTCTGTGCTGCAGTGTGCATGGGGCGGGGGTGAAGCGCTCGGGGCTCACTGTGACAACACTGAGCTTGATCTCTATCAAAGTGGGGAAGTCACATGTGGGGAGGGGGCAGTGTCACGGGAGTTATAACAGAGACATGTGATGGAGAACAGACTCAAAGAATGCCCACCCCCCTAGGATGTGATACGTTAAGCTGAGACTTGAGGACTGGATTTAGGTGGGGAAATGACAGAAGAAAGGGAGACTTGAGGGGCAATTCAGGACACAGGAAGCTAGAAGGACTAAGGTCCTGTGGCAGGAAAGATCCCGTGTTTGTGGAATTTCAGGTAAAGGGGAACAGGGGTCATTAGAGGGCGGAGGCCTGGGAGGAGAGTTGGGAGTTTTACAGCTGCAAAGAACAGGCTTGTGGTGAGTTAAGGAAATGTCCCCATACCCGAGTCCACCTGCTTCCAGCCTGAGTGGTTCTACCACGGGCACTCAACCTGAAGAATGGAGGAATGCACTAGTGGGAGGTTCTGTTTCAACTCCCTGCTGCCAGTGGCTACGTGGGCTTGTCCTTCCCTTCCCCTTACAGAGCGCCCGTCAGGACTGGACACAGGCAGGCCAGAGGAAGGAAGAAGGGAAGAGGAGTGGGACCCTGAGGTGAGGGGATGCAATCATCAAGCCCCACAAGCTGAGGCTGGTTCACTTCTGCAGCCACACTCAGGCTTTTGCAGCTTTTGGTCATCACAAAGGGTTCAAAATATCAGGCGCTAAATAATAATATCGGGCCTCGAGGCAGCTATTCAGCTTCTAATATTTGGTAAATTCATTCTACTACTAGAAGCAACAACAGCAACAAAAAGATCAAAAAACAAAAACCAAAAAGAAAGCAAAAGTTCCTTCACTGCTCAACAACTTCATCTGTTATTCTGCCAAAGCAACAGCTTTTTTTATTGCAGGAAGAAGTGCAAAAGGGAGCAGGGGTGTTAGGCTCTGCACTGAATCCATTTTTACCTTGTTTTTTCCTTTGTGTGTGGGGGAAGATGCCGAAGTTTGAACTCAGGGCCTGGGCACTGACCCTTAGTGTTTTGTTTGTTTGTTTTTCCTCCTCTCTCTCTCAAGGCTGATGCTCTAGGACTTGAGCCACAGCTCTACTTTCAATGGATAATTGGAGAGAAGAGTCGAATGGGCTTTCCTGTCTGAGATAGCTCTGAATCTTGATCCTTCTATCTCAGCCTCCTGAGTAGCTAGGATTGTAAGTATATGACCCACCAGTGTCCAGCTTTCTTTACTCCTAGTCTACTGAGCAGACAGTGCAAATTCTGGTCAGGTTCAGGTTTAGAATCCATTTGTATAGATGGAAAGGCATTTGAAGGGGTGTTGATATTCTGGAAGTCAGAGAGGTCGGGCCTTCCTCCAAAAGGAATGGGAACAACTTGTGACCCACCTCTCATCCCTACAATTTGTCGCCTTTAATTCTCACCTAATCTACGAGCACATCCACGATGATAAAAATAAAGCTGCAATGAATTAATCCAGGTAGCACCTATTTCCTAAATAAATAAAAGTGGTTTCACTTACTGATTCCCCTGTCAATATTCATAATATTTTCCCTAGGTCAAGTTGAGAAACTGATTTTGGTCCCATTTCAAGATAAAATGACACATTCAAGGTCCTGAAATGAAGAAGAAAAACAAATGTATACCCCCCCAACCTTTATTTTTCTATTACGCTGGTGTGAAAAATTATAGGTAAATAGATAACAGAAATCAGCCAATGACAAAGGTTTGAAAAGTGTCATGAAACTCACCAGGCCAGGTGTATCTGGCCTTCAAACAAATACGTCAATAGGTCATAAAAAACAGGCTATTTTTTTTTCTATGATTGCTAAAATTGCAGAATGGTTTGGTGAGATGATTGCTAGGAATTTCAAATATTTGGCTCTCAGCAGTCAGAGCCAAAGCAAAGCAAAGCCTATCCAAAAGAAAAAAGACATGAAAGTATTTCTTGTATTGTGCTCTCCTAAAATTAACTTTAGAGTGGATGGTAGCAACCTGCTGTTCTTAAGTAAACACTGGTTTGTCTACAAGAAAAAAAAAAGCAGCAGTACACAGCTGGGCACGGGCCTTGAGGGCCATGGATAGTTTATAAACTTTTGTCCTCCAGCCCCAGTGATCAGGCAGCTACAGACAGTCTTTGAGCCCATGGAAAGGAAGAACCATGCAATCTGATTTTGAGTCAATTACAGAGCGGGAACAGAGATTTCACTTCTGAAGGAGCTAGCAGCTAAGGAATCTAAGATAGGCTTTTGTGATGATTCCAGTCTGATGAGCTAACACATGGTGGTGGGTTACTCCTTGTGTGCTTAAGAGGCTTGGCAGATAACATTGGTTGTGTATCCACTGGCCATTTCCTCTTTTGTAAACCATCTCATCTTGGGGGTGGCCATTTTCTGTGCCAGTGGGGTGAATAATGGCGTATCTAAGGAAGATGTGGTATACTGCTGGGGGAATCAGATACAATGTAAAACTTTTCCAGAGTTCTGGAAAAGATGACCCTCTTTGAGGGGATGGAACAAAACAAGAATTCCTCATGACATGAAGGGAAACAGAATATCACCCGTCATTAGAGCAATGCAAATCAAAATCAGAAGAATGCACTGCTTTGTGCCCATTAGAAAGACTATGAGAGAAACATGAACAATAACAGTTGGCAGAGATGTGGGCAAATGAAAACCACCTACATTGTTGGTGGGAATGTCAAATGGTTACAGGCATGATAAACTGGGACCCCTGAGAAAATTCCATAGGCCCCAGTTATTTCATTCTTAGAAACAAACTATAAGAAGTAAAAAGAGACAGGTGCGGTGGCTCACTCCTGCAATCCTAGCTAATCAGTCTCAGGAGGCTGAGATCTGAGGATGCAGATTCAAAACCAGCCTGGGCACTAAAGGGCCTGAGACTATTAGCTCCAATTAACCTCTAGAAAACGGGAAGTGGGGCTTCAGCTCAAGGGTAGGGTGGTAGCCTTGAGCTGAAGAGCTCAGAGACAATGACCACGCTGCGTTCAAGCCCCATGACCCACAGAAAAGAAGTAAAAAGAGGTGTTTAAAAACACCTATACAGAAAAGCTCGTGGTCCCACTATTCACAGTAGCCTAAAAGTAAAATTAAACTGCTTATCTTCTAGCTTATGAGTACAGTAAAATAGGTGGCATAACCATACAATGGAATATTGTTTAGCAATAAAAAAGGATATGGCATTTACAAAAGAGAGCTGAAAACATGTTTATATAAGAACTTGGACATGCATGCTCACTGCAACATTACTCTTAGTAGCCAAAAAGTAGACAAGTCAAGTGTCTATCACCTGGTGAGTGAACATGACATGTCTATACCATGGAATATTATTCAACCATAAAAAGAATGAAATATTGGTAAGTGTTCAACAGGAATGAAGCACTGATAGTACAGTATTTATAAATTTTTGAAGCACCATGTTACATAAAAGAGACTAGACAAAGCTAAGGGCCTATGGTTTATGCCTCTGATCCTAGCTACTCAAAAGGCTATGATATGGATCAAAGCAAGCCCAGTGAGGGAAGTCCATGAGATTCTTATCTCAAATTAACTACCAAAAAGTCAGAAGTGGAGTTGTGACTTAAGTGGTCAAGTGCTAGCTTTGCATAAATATGCCCAGGTCCTGAGTTCAAGTCTCAGTACTGGTACTGGTGTGCCTTCACACACAGGCACAAAACAAACAGACAACAAAAACCTAGACAAACCCCATATATCCATAAAGACAGAAAATAGAGGGAGGTGGCTGGGAGTTTGGCCTAGGGGCAGAGTGTTTGCTTAGCATGCAGGAAAACCTGGGTTCGATTCCTTTGTACCACCTACACAGAAAAAAACAACCAGAAGTGGTACTGTGGATCAAGTGGTAGACCACTAGCCTTGAGAAAGCCCAAGGACCATACTAAGCCTAAGCCCCAGGACTGGCAAAAGAAAAGAAAAGAAAATAGAGGGAGGTACTCTATTAGGGTTGGGGGACTGGGTGAAACTGATGAAGAATGACCACTAATGGATAAGCTCAGAGCACTCTACTAACTCTGCCCTAACATCTTTATATGTGCACACAGGATAGGCTGAGGTTTTTCTTGTGCATTTCCTGTTTGCACCAAGAAATGAATCAAGTAAGTGAGACATAACTTTGAATAACTTTGAAAGCTTGATTGTCTATGCTTCTGTATCACGTTTGGCTTCATAATCGAAGATTCTACAACTATTCTTTGGGGTCTTAACCCTTCTCCAAGCCGGTTCTTCATCCCAAGATTTTATGTGGTGAACTTACGTTTTCCATTCAAGTCTCAGCTTTCAGGTTGATCACCCGAAGCAGGTGAGCACCCTTCTGGGCTGCCTGAACTTGCCATCACAGGTAGCTTGTTATGTGGCCACCGAATTGTCACAGTGACAATGATCACTGTGGCATGGTGCCTAGCTCCTTGTAAGTACCCATGAAAAGGGCAATTTGAGTAAATGCAAATGGAAAACCTGTTACAAAAAAATTGTTGGCTCTACAACACAACAATGGGTGCATTTAAAGAGAGAGCTTAGAACAGACTGAATGTCAGGAATAAGAAAGCCTGAGAATCACACCTTAGGCCTGGAAGTATTTGCTAAGGAAGAAAGGAATAGAAACCTGAGGCTGCTGCTGCTGCTGTGGGAAAGACAAATGCCCGGATGAACACAGAGTTGAAGTAGTAAAGACCCAGAACACTGACCAGAGATGGCTTTTGTGCTATGTTTCTAGTTAGATGGGCACACGAGGTGCCGAGAATGAAGATGGTGGACCAGATGTGCGGGTCTGAACCACGTTAATCTTAATGTGACCTTGTTCTCATGTAACTTGGTGCTGGCAGCGAGGATTAGCAGAGGCATACTCATCTCCCTAAGTAGCTTAGTTCTACAAAGCATCTTTCCAGAATGCTTTGGGACATGCACTTATTAGATTTGTTTCTATTAAAAGTTGTACTAGGTACAGAATGAGATGGGGTGAACATATTTGCCTTATGGATTTGCTCCTTGTTTTGATTCCTAAAGTAGAATCTGCAAGCCTGTTAACTCATTACAGGAGTGACAAGAACACATGCAGTTAGTGGCATTGTTGACTTTGATTTTCCTTCCTTTTTTCTTTTTCTCCTTTTTTTTTTTTAAAAATGTGTTGGTACTAGAGTTTGAATTCAGGGACTAGCATTTGCTAGATAGGTGCTCTACCACTTTAGTCACATTCCTAACCGTGTGTTTTGCTTGTCTTCTTTTTCTCTTTCAGGTAGAGTCTTGTATTTATGCTTGGGCTGTCCTGGACCACAGTCTTCCTACGTATGCTTCCGGGGTATCTAAGGTGACAAATGAGTATCTGTCATTGGTTGAGATGGGATTTTTAAGGTTTATTTATTTATTGGCCAGGGATGGCTTAGAAATGTAATCTTTTCCATCCCTGTTTCCTAAGTAGCTATTATCACAGGCTTGAACCATTGCCTCTGGTCTGTCTTCCTGTCTATGGTCTCCACAGATGCCAGTTGAGCTTTCAACTTGCTTAAAAGAAAATTCTTGTCTTCCCTAACAAATAGTTATGTCTACATATGACTCTCTGTGCACAGGCAATCCTTCTACAGTCTTCCCTGTGTGACGCTCACCTCCTAGCACTGCACACCACACTGCAGTGACATTTGCATCTTTCATGTCTGTCCATTTTGGTGGCCATAGGTGATGTGCAACTTTCATTCTACTCAAAAAGGTGATCTCAGTCAGTGAGGGCAACCCTGGGTTTCCCAGCCATGTGTCCAGCATAAGGGCCTGCGAGCTGGTCTTTGCTGGTGATACTTAATGGAAAATTTAGTGTGTGGGCTTCACACTTTGAATCTGGTGGAGACATGTTGGAAGCCTGAGTATGAAGCCAATACAGAGCAATGGAGGAGCCAAACAGGCCAGTCTCCAGGAAGGGAGACCCAAGACTTCAAGTCCTGAGTGAAGCATCTGTACCTCAGGCTCCCCTGACACCCTAACTGATCAACCTTGATTGCAGACTCTGTGGCAGGAAGGCTGGTGAGGATTGCAGGTGTCAGGAGACAGTACTACAATGGACCTCAATATATCATTCATTTCCTATTATATGGTGAGCAGAAATCAAAGGGGAAGAAACCAGTGAGTCCCATGCATGAATCTCACTGGCTAAGGAATGATTGAAAAAAAAAAAACAAAACCCACACAGTGATGATTTAGGTTGAAAGAAGTACAGCTCTACAGTTCTGGGATTATGTAACCATTATTCAAATACAAAATGTAGAGGGAAAGAAAAGGGGGCAGTGTGGAGTCTGTGCAACATCCCATGGGTGTGACCCAGTGAGAAGCGGACCCTGAAAGGCTCTGCAGCCCCCCGACAAGGCTCAAAGACTACACACCATCTCCAACACTTACTTCATTTGTAAGACCAGCTCAGAATACGGTGGTGCTCTTGAGCCTTTGCCTGAGTTCAACACTTTCCAATGGGCCCTATATATTTCTCAGAAAAGGAAGATTTCTTACTTCCTTAGCAGCCAGAGCCTCATGTTTATAATCCTAGCTACTCAGGTGGCTGAGATACATTAGACTGCATGATGATGATGCCAGCCCAGGTGGAAAAGTCGCAGAGACTCCATCAAGTGATAGAACACCAGCTAAGCAAGCAAGATGAACCTGGGTGCAAATCTCTGAGTTCAAGCTATCTGAGGGGTGCATGTGCATGCGTGCACATGCACACAGGTGCACACACCAAGAAAAGAAAGAAAGAAAGGAAAAGAAAAGAAAAGAAAAAAGGGAGGAAGGAAGGGAGAGAAGGGAAGAAAGAAAGGAAGGAGGGAGGGAAGGAGAAGAGAGGAAGAGAGAGATGGAAGAAGGGAGAAAAGAAAGGAAGTAGGGAGGGAAGGAGGGAAGGAAAAGAGGGAGGGAGGGGGAGAAGAGAGGAAGGGGAGATAGATCAGGGAGAAAGGAGAGGAGGAGGAGGAGGAAGGAACAAACTGTGTCAGTATTGCCATAAGGGGTTTCATGCCACCGATCCATCTTAATGTTCTTATCAACTCAGTCTAATTGAGTAGTTACTTCCCTGAACTAAGGCATTCAATTAAAGATTAATTCATGGGAGATCAGTTAAAATAGCATTCTAACAGGATCCCACGCTGGCAAAGTAAATGAGTTGGATGATAGGGAGATTTTAGTGAGGAAAGAGAAAGCCCTTCTCATCAGGTGAGTGGAGAAATCTACCCACACCCCACCATTGCTGTTCACTCTTGAGACTTAGAAATGTCACACAGTATTCAAACACGGTCACGGGCTCCTTCCCAGAGAGGAGAAACAGGCCAGGTGAGTTTGCAAGTACACAAACTTTAAACATGTGACCAATGTCATTTCTAACGTCATTTCACCTTGAAAATAAGAAACAAGTGTCTTAAATTTCCTCCACTTGTGAAGTGAGGGCCAGCATTCTCTTTGCAGATTCCAAATGTGTGCATGCGTGTTCCTGTGTATCTTGTTCATAGGTATACACACACACACACACACACACACACACACCCTTTAATATCTTTGATAGAACTCTCTTGGATTGCAAATGATCGAAACTTAACTTTAACTAGTTTACGTGAACTGCCTTGGCTTGCATGGCCAAATGAGGGGACAGGGAAGGTCTAGCTGGCCTTAGGATGTCAAGAGCGCTCTCCCGCCCCTTTTTCTTGCTACTGCAGAGGCATGGCTCATGAACTCTGAGGGTAAGCCTCTAAGTGAAGGACCTCACAGACTCAGCAAAGAAAGGAAATGCCTCCCTGCCAGCTGCTGGGGTTAAGGCCAGGGGAAAGGACCCTGTCTGGCCATCATAAGCGTATGGCCAGATGGAAAAGATGGGGATGTATGTAGTGATTGGCTCATCGAGACACAGGAGCCACCCAAGGGTGCAGGAATGGGTCCTGCAGGACAACTTGGTACGTAGTACGAAAAGGGACATTTCCCCCAGTAGGGCAAGCTCCAGTTCTTAGAAGAGGATGAAAAGAGGTGGAAGGAACAGTCAGTGCTCTTGAATTTGAAGCATTATATGAAGCAACCCCTGCCCCCTTCCCCCCCAGCTCTGGGACACTCACAGCAACTCACTCAGACACCATGTTTCCCCATTTGCACCAGTAATTAAATAACCCAGTGATCAGCTTTCTGATTGGCAGAAAAGGCTTTCTAATTCCTTAGAAGCCCACCCAAACGAAATTTCCATTGGATGTGGTTCTTCTTAGCCAAGCGATACACACGAACAGCAAAAGCCATTTTATTAATATGACTTCAAGTCATTAATCTTCGCATTTTCAGTAAGTTGGCTCTGTGGCACATTGGGTATAATGCTTATTAAGTTCTGTCTAGAACAAGGCCAAAGGATCTTTTTGTCCCAGAGAATGTCAATAACACCATCTGAATTAATTTTATTCGAGTTCCATGAATTATAAAACTTCAAACATAACTTCAAAAGGTGTGCATTTCACTCCACTAGGCAGGGCACATCTTACTCTTTTTTTTTCTCTCCCCCATCAATCCAGCCCCCAAAAGACAGAAGACACTAATAGCCAATGCCTGTTGGGGTCCTTCATCCCCAGTCCCTCTTGAGGAGGAATGGGAAAAACACACCCCCATCAGTCCAAGCCACGAGAGGAAAGGGCCCACTGTCCTCCCGCACTCAGCCTTGCTTTTCCGGAGCACGAACAGAAACGCCACGCAGCTTCATCAAGGCAGGAATCTCTCTCTCGCTAAAACTCCCCTCCTTATATTGGGTGCCGGAGCCTATCAGCACAACAGGTGGGCAGGATAAAGAGGTCCACTTGTTTACCCCTACTACAGGTCACAGCAGAAAGTTATTAGAATGGCGTTACTCGGCCCCCAACAAATGCCTTTTTTTTTTTTTTTTTTTGCCAGTCCTGGGCTTGAGCTCAGGGCTTGAGCACTGTCAGACTTTCTCAAGGCTGGAGCTCTACCACTTGAGCCTCAGCACCACTTCTGGCTTTTTTGTATGTATGTGGTACCAAGGAATCGAACCCAGGTATTTGTGCATGCTAGGCAAGCACTTTAACTACTAGACCAAACTCCCAGCCCCTAGCCAATGCCTTTTGCCAAGATTAGCTTATTGTTTTTAAATGGCCACAGCACGCGCATGTGAGCACATGTGGGTGTGCAGACACACACACACACACACACACACACACACACACACACACACACAAATTTCTAGAGCTCCAGGTTGGATGAACAATTGCTTGGAAAGATCCCTGCTGGATTCGAGCCCACAGTCCCAGCCTGACAACTTGGTTGCCAAGACAGCAACTGCACAAGTCTCCTACCAGGACTCATAGTGCAGCTGGCTCCTCCGTGTCAGAAGTTACCCAACCTGTAGGCAGAGGAGCTCCGAAGGCAGGAAGAGTGCATCTGACTATCCTTGAAAAAGCCTGGATCTATCTCCTTAGTACAACATTTCTTTCTGGAGGAAAAAGGAGCCCCAACTGCTAAGTGAAGCCGCCTCCTCATTCACAGCTCCCCATCACTTCCTCCTCAAAGGAAGCTGTTCTGTCAGCTTTGCAGCAACAAACATGGCCCTGGCAGGACTGTCTCTGTGACTGTCAGTGTGTGCTGGGTCTAGTGAGTTCTTACCTACCACTTTAGTCAAGTTTTAGAGCAAGCATCTGCACCCGTTATTGAGATATGTCTTGGGGTTTGCATAAAGCAGAACAGAGGATGAGAGTGGCTTGGTTTATGAAGGATGGGTGTCCCATGGGGGCTTCCACCCTTAGTTATGCCATGAGCATGTCTTTTATCTGATATGCATGTGACTTCAGCTGTGTGGCTAATTAAAAGGAGGAAGGGCTAGCTAGGAGGAAGGACAGAACACCACCAGTGATCCCGCCTGCGAGTGAGCATTGGTTGGGACTCTAGAGCACTCTTGGTGAGGCAGACATGTGGTCCCAGATCACAAGGCAACTACTTTGTTACGGAAGAAGCAGAAACAGTAAATTAGGTTTTATTGACCGGACTTTACAAGTCTTGACAAACCCAAAGGTTGCATTAAACATGGCTGTTGGCATATGTGATTTTTTCTGGTGTCAGAGTGTCTGCTGGGCCAAGAAGGAAAGGTGATTTTGCACTCAGGTGCCAAGGCCAGTTGCTGGGTAGCAGCTGTTTTGAGGAAGGAATGGAAGGCTTGAGGGGCAGGGGCTGTGGCTGGGGAGAGTCATCTACATGTTTGCTTTGCAGGTGAGCAGAGACTGAGATGGTGATTTCCTCTCCAAACCTCAGGGTTTTATTTCTGGCCAAGTGGAGGTAGAGTAGGAAGGGAGACAACCGGTCATAGAGGAGCAGATATGGAGCTACTGACCTAGAACAAGGATCATCCTACCTTTTTATTCAATAGGTCTGTGAGAAAATATCTTGGGATCGGATGGACTTAAGGTCCCAGTTGTAACCATTCAACTCTGATATTGTGGTAGGAAGGTATCGAAAGATAGTTAAGTACATATAGATGGGCATGGGTGTGTGCCAATAAAACTTTATTTATATATAAAGAAACAGGCTACAGCACATCTCTGATCAAAATTATGGGATATTATACAGATGTAATAGGCAGGTGACATCAGCCAAGCATTTCTGCCTGAAAAGGAACTTAGGAATAACTATGGAAAATGTCTTTTGAAGTGACATAGAGAACCCTGTCATTCTGGGACCTAAAATAATCCTTCCAGCTCACAGTGAGTAATGCAATCCTGGACTCCGCCACATGCACAAAAAGGCTATTGCCCATCAACTGTGATTCAAGGGTTGCCAGTTTGAAATTTCCTCCATTGAGCAAGACTCTTTAGAAAGTCTTTATTGGAAAGTAAACCTGTCTCTGTGGAACTTTCTTAATACTGCAACCTGTCCACTCTTGGAGCAACCTAACAGTTAAGAGAGGGCAGGGCTATGACAGAATCAAATATGGGAGAGAAAATGCTAGAAAACAGCAGACAAAATCTTGTGAGAGTCGCTGCTTGTTGCCTTGGCTGGACCAGTAGGTCTGGATGGAGCACAGATAAATCAGCTGTCTTGTGAAGGGTCAGCAGCATAGGAGAAATCTGGGTGAGTTCCTGGAATGAGGACAGAATTGCTCGTGGAGCAAGAGCGAATAGGTGGCCATAAAGAGGAAAGATTGGATTGGAAAGACAAGAAGACTGAGTCCCAATTTCGTTCCAGCTAAACACCACCGAGTGGAATATATGGATGCAGAAAGACACCAATCAGTGAGTCCAGCATGGTGGCTCATGCCTGTAATCTTAGCTACTCAGGAGGCTGAGATCTGAGGATCAAAGTTCAAAGCCAACTCAGGCACTAAAGAATGTGAGACCCTTTATCTCCAATAAATCACTAGAAAACGGGAAGTGGGGCTGTGGCTTAGGGGTTGGGCAGTAGCCTTGAACTGAAGAGCTCAGGGACAGTGCCCAGGCCCAGAGTTTAAGCCCCATGACACTCCCCCCCCCCCCCCCGCCACACAAAAAAGGCACCAGCGAGGAACTCAAGTTCAAAGATAGACACTGCTTTACTTAAGGCAAAATCCCTCTTCCGTCCTTTCCTGCTTTATGACCTTGACGAAATGACTGAACCCCTGTGAGTTCTCAATAAAATGGAAGAGCAAATACATCCTGTTGTTGGGGTTGTTGGGCTGTGTCTCAGGGGCAGCTCTTGGAGGAACGGTGGGTTCTCCGTAAAGCTTGCCTGTGATATTTGCACTAACACTGAAGCTGTTTCAGCAGGAGGTTCATGTTTACTTGGCTCAGCAATTCTTGGTGGAAGCAGAGTCCACAAGAAAGAGGCAGGTGTAGGCTACTCACAAATTCTGGCTTGATCTTTACCCTGGAGCTACATGAATGAACTCTGCTTCTTAAGTCAGAGAGACAAATCCACGGGGCTGTGCAGACATTTCAAAGGGGATTTCACAGAGGTTGTGACAATGCAGAAGCAGGGGCATTAGCTTGCCATTGACCTGCCCTAACAGGGCAGATGATCCGGAGGAGCTATTATCTCATCTTCTTTGGACAACCAAAGAATGGACCCGGTGACCTCCACCTCCCTTCTAGATGCTTAACATTTCCTATCTTGTCCCTACGAAGTCATGCGCTAACCCACCCCTCATGTCAAGAGCAATCGTCGCTGGCATGAACCAACTGGTTCATGAGTGAACCAAGTCAATGCTTGGGATTAGGCTAAGGGTGCGTCCTCTGCCCTGTGAAGCGCAGGAATGTGAACAGATCTATGGTAGCCACTCTTGCTGTTATAAAGGAAGGCACTCTGATGGCAAAGGCCACAGTGGGACCGACAGAATTAAGAGAACCTAGCTTTTTGATCAAACCTCCCTTGACACTGGGACCGGATTTCATCGTTCTATGAGGCAATAGCCACTACTGTGGAAACCAGTTTGAATTAGGATTTCCATCATATGCATGGGTCCTCCCACTTTCAGGATTCCCAGAATCCTGTACAGTGCCAAGAGCCCCAACCCTCTCCTCAAAAGGGATCACAGTTTTCCCAATACCCAGAGCACACTCCAGCTTGCTGACCTCAAATGACACAGCCAAAAGACATGGGGAAGTTTCCCACCTTCCTCTCCTGCCTATTCCTCTCTGTCTGGACACTTTGGGAACAATTTGCCATCTACCAAGTCTACAACCCCAACTTCCAAAAGCAGGTATGGAGCAGCTTGGAAATTCTGGAAATTCCTATGCTACTGTGTCCATGTTCCTGTGTAGAAGAGTGGGTATGTGGATCTGTGAATGTGAGTGCATGTGCCAACATGTGGTGTGCATGAGTGGGTGAGCGATATGTGCTCTCTCACACTCGAACTCAAGCAAGTGGGAGTGTATGTGTGTGTGAGCACTGGAGTGCATGTGGATGGACAAATGTGTAGTGAACAAGCTGTTTCTGGAAAAGTGCTCCCCCTACTGTCAGTCTGACAAACCGCTGCCTTGTCAAGTGTGGAAGTAGGTAGCACTTGAAATAGCCCATGGAGAAGGTAATAACATCACCTAGCATTTTACAGGGCTCAACATCTTCTTATAATAAGGGTAAAGCATGAAAGATAACAGAATGAAGGAATAACATTTTAAAATAATTATTGAAAACACTGAGCACTTGTTTGAAAAATATGTACTTGGCTTATAGAAAAGGCTGGGTTCTCCCCCTGACAAGCTGGAAGTAGCATTCTTTATGCAAGTCATCAATCTGCAACCTCTGTCTATACAGATCTGCCATTACTTCATTTGCTTCTGTAAAGTTCAACCCAGGACTCATTTTAATTCTCACCATGCTGAGAGTTCTGTCAGATGACTCAACTCTTGCAAAGTACCCTTTGAACACTCTTCACGTTGCCACAAAGTGAGCATCTAGACAATTATAAATGAGCCAAGGCAACATTTCTACCTGGTGCGGAGAATGAGGGTTGGACACCTTTGAACTCCATTTTTCAGCCCACAGAATATGAATCACCCCAGAGCTGATTCCTCAGCAGGGTAAATATCTTTTCAGAAACATAAGGAGGCAGAAATGTTGTCATGTCATGAAAAAAGATCAAGTCCAAAGTAGACCTTGTACACTCTCTTCAGGGGAGCTCTCTCAAAAAAAAAGAAAGAAAAGAAAAAATTCCACTGAATAAAGGAGTGAGCAGTTTTTAATACCCATTTGGGGACATGGTTATAATATAATTTATACTGGAATTAATAACAGACCAACCTCAAATCAAGTTGGGAGATTTCTAAGTGCAGGCTTTGGCAAATTACGTCTATGAAATCAGAACAAACCCCGGATGGACTGATTTTTAAAATTTCATTGTTTTCAATCTGAGTCACAGAAACAGGATGAAATACAAAGTTCAGAAATACAGCAGAAACATCACTCCCTGGTGAGAACTCACATTTCCCTTCAGATGACATTGACAAAGAACGTCTCTGGGGGCCTACACGTACCTGTCTAGCACTAGTTCTAGCCCTTCTCTACTATGCTGTTTTGTAAATTTTTGCCATCTATTATGTTGCCAACATTCTCCTCAACCTTAGTATGTGGGTGCCATACTGTCTCCACTTTCCAAATGTGGCAAAGAGAGATGAAGGAAATCACACAGAGACTGTCTAGTGGGTACATGAAGATACCAGGTTCAAAGTCCTGAATCCTATTTTAAACTCTTTCCAACCTTTTTCCTGGGTGGAGGCACAAGTCAAACCACCTTTGGAGTCAGAACAAAAGTAGATCCAAGGGCAGATGACATCGCAGGCAAGCGCTGCCTAGAAGATGGAAGAAGTCATTAGAGTTAGAGTCCATGCTGGACTCGTTAGCTTTCAGGAGGCTAATTTTATTTTTTATAGATTTCTATTATATTGTTAACTACAGATTTATCAAAAGTTATCCTTCCCGGGCCGAGAGTTTGGCCTAGTGGTAGAGTGCTTGCCCAGGATGCATGAAAACCTGGGTTCGATTCCTTGGTACCACATACATAGAAAAAAAAGCCAGAAGTGGTGCTGTGGTTCAAGTGGTAGAGCTCTAGCCTTGAAAAAGCCCCAAAACAGTGCTCAGGCCCTGAGCTCATGCCCCAAGACTGGCACACATAACACAAAAATGTTATCCTTCCCAGACCCTGTAAGTGAAATGGTAAAGCTTCATACTCAATAGCTAGCGAGCTATGAAGTTCTCAGGGTACCAGCTCAGATGCCACTGTTGTAGTCTCCTGGTATTTCTAGCATAGAAACTCGAATTCCCCTGCCTATCAAAGTGGTCTTGGATACATTCTCATCATTTTTTGTTTGTTTCATTTTTTTCCTGTCTTTGTAGGACTAAGCTCTGAGCTTGCTAGGCAGCTGCTCCACCACTTGGAATGTCTGATATGAAAGGGTCTTTATGATTCCCAGGCTGGATTTGTATTGTGATCCTCTGACTCTCTGCTTCCTGAGTAGCTGGGATGAGAGCCATGAACTATTGTGTTTGGCCAATGCCATATCCTTGAATCCTTACAGTGCCTAATACACACTGGGCACAGGAATCATTTGTTGAATGGCTGCACCTGGTTAGATCAAAAGGTGATACTAGTCAATAATATTATCAAAATGAATTGCTACTATTTACTGAGTACCAATGAGCATACAATAATAGTTATCATGATATGCATTATTATTTCATTTACCATCTCAGTGACTCTATACTGTGGACATTTTTAATATCTTCATTTTACAGTGAAAGAAACTGAGGCCCAGAGAAGTGAAGTAACCTACTCAAGGTTACTTTGCCCAGACTTGACCCCAGGTAACCCCAAGTTACAGTCAGTGATAGCCTCATACTGTCTCTGTGAGTGCGGTGGCTCACGCCTGTAATCCTAGCTACTCAGGAGACTGAGATCTCAGGATCAAGGTTCAAAGCCAGCCAGTGAGACTCTTATCTCCAATTAACCTCTAGAAAACCGGAAGTGACTCTGTGGCTCAAGGGGTAGGGTAGTAGCCTTGAGCTGAAGAGCTCAGGGACAGTCCTCAGGCCCAGAGTCCAAGCCCCACAACCGACAAAAAAAAAATTATTGTCCCGTATGAAGGCTATTAGACATGTGCTCTCACTAATCCTTCTCACATCCTCCCCAAGAACCTGTCGTGGTAGATCCCACTTATAATCTTAGAGCTTCATGAGGCAGAAGTAGGATGGTGGGCTTAGAGTGGCCTATTTGAAACACAAACCAAAAGAATGGAGAGCATGGCTCAAGTGGTAGTGCTTACCTAGTATACATGAGACATGTACTGAAACCCTACTGCTACACACAGACACACACACACACACACACACACACACACACACACACACACACACACACACACACACGATGCTTGAAGTAACAAAGGCTCTCCTCCTCTTCCCCTAGCCTAGGAGTCTCACTTGATTTCTTCATTAAACTGAAGGGATTGTGATAAATGTGCCTTACATCCCGAACCTGCAGAGCCTTCTGAGAAGCAGAAGAATGAAGACATCAAAACCCTGCTTGCCATTGAGCTGCTCAGGAAAGAAAAGAAACTGCTGTAAACTACTCAGAAAAAGGAGAAAATACTGTACTCGCTAGATTCCTGTTCTCCCTGGCTTTGTTAGGATTGCCATAACATTGTCCTTGAGGGTGGCTTCCCTTCAGTAGGGATGCTGTGGACCTGGGAGAAAGGCATGTGTATGGAATGGTGCCAACTATAGTTCTTCCAGACATACGCTTCCATCATCAGAGAGACTAGAAAACATTGTACAGCCGCCTTCCATCTATGCACAGAGCTTCCGGAGGAGCAAAGCAATGGCATACCAAAGACGCCTATCTAAAAGTCCCCACTGGATCTTGTGCAGTCCACCCAGGACTATCCTCTCATACTCCAATGCTTCAGCAATGGAGAGATTCATAGCAGATCAAGATTGCCCAGGAAGCAGACGAGTCGAAAGAAGCAGACTTGTGAAGAGGGGAGGGCATCATAGTTCGGAGCTACAGAAGAGATTGCTCACCCTCCCCTCCAGTGGCTTTCTATTACATCTTAGAAAATAGATGGTTCTTTCCTTCTGGAGGTGGAAATAAGGCTTCCTTTTAATTAGAAGGTGTTCCTCTAGTAAAGAGCAGTGGTGCATGGGCAGAGAAAGTCAATGGGAATTGTAGATCTCCAGCAGGACTGAGTTGATAGATAGTATTTATTGCTGCAGGGGAGCAGTGTCACGAAGCTGGGTTTGATGGTGGGGCATGTCACCCTATTCCAGGTGCTACCTGAGGAACTGGGCTCAGGCAGCTGAGCGCAGCCAGGGACACCTGTGGGAAGCTCTCTTTCTAACCTTGTCTTTTATATGTGTTGAGGTGCTCTGAACGTTGCCTTGTGAGAAAGGACTATTTGACATACTATTATTATTATTATTATTATTATTATTATTATTATTATTTTGTGGGTAATGGGGCTTAAACTGGCCTGGGTGCTGTCCCTGAGCTGGGGTAGCTGACCCTACCCCTGGGTCTGGGCATAGTCCCTAGCTCTTCAGCTCAAGGCTACCACCCTACTCTTGATCCAACCCTACTCTTGATCCAAGCCCCACTTCCTGTTTTCTAGAGGTTAACTGGAGATAAGAGTCTCAGGTCCTTTTGTGCCCAGGCTGGCTTTGAACCTTGATCCTCAGATCTCAGCCTCCTGAGTAGCTAGGATTACAGACGTGAGCCACCGCCCCAGCCCATCCATATTTTTTGTTTGTTAGTTTTGCTGATAGTACCAGAGCTTGAATTCAGGGCCTAGATGCCATCCCTTAGCTTTTTCTCTCAAGATGCTCTACCACTTGAGCCACACTTCCACTGTCTTTTTCTTTTTGGTGGTTAAGAATCTCATGATTTTCCTGCCCAGGCTGGTCTTGAACTGTGACTCAGATCTCAGCTTCCTAAGTAGCCAGGATTATAGACTTGAGCTATTGATGTCTGGTTGGTCTTCCATTTCAGTCTCGTATACCTGGACTTCGAGAATGTTCTGTCCTGTCATCACATCATCATCTCTTTTCTCTTTTCCTCCTGTCCCAGCTGCCTCCACTCACTTCCCACTCCTTTTTTCTTTTCCTCCTCCTCTGCCTCCTCTTCCCCCTCCTCTCTATCTCCTATTCCTTCTCCCTTTCCCTCCGACGCTCTCTCAGGCAGGACCCATCTAGATAAAATAGAGTAATCTCATCATTTTTAAGTGTCTCATTTAGTCACAATCTGCCAAATCTTTGTTCCATAGGGCAATATTTAGAGATTCCAGGAATTAGGATCTGCTATTTATGTGCTTGTTATTCAGACTACTACAGTCTCTACTGATATATAACACAGACATAACTTTAGTATACATACAGGAAACTGTACTAATCAATAAATCACCATATTACCCTTACTAGTGACTCAGGACAGCTATTAGGGAGTTTTTGAATTCAGTTTGGACCATTTATGAGGACAAGGGGAGGCAATAAGCAGAATTCCAAATGGGCCCAAAATCAGTGCAGCCCTGCACACCCTTGCTTCTAAGCAGAGAAGACAGCGGAGATGGTGGATGGCCACTGTCCTGACAAAGGGGAGGGCTTCCTACCTCCATGATGATTCCATCACAGCAGCCTGGGAGAAAGGTGATCTTTTTTTTTTTTTTTTTGTAATTAGTAAAAGGGTTACATGATATTTGTCAGATAGAAAGTGCATTAATTTGCATACATTGATACCCTTTCACATGTCTTGGTACCGAGAAAGGTGATCTTATAGTCACCATGTCATGCGGAGAGAGACCCAGAGGGACTCCAGGTTTACCTCCAGCAGCCGCGGGCCTCCACTCTAGACTCACAGTGAAGCCCATTCTACCAACAGCTGGTGAACTTGGAAGAGGACTCAGGGTGTTAAATGAAATTGCAATCCCTTGGCACCTAAATTTCAGCTTGGTATGACCCAGGGATGAGGACCCAATTAAGCTATGCCAGACCCTCAGCCATGGTGGGATAGTATAGAAGTATGGGTTGATGAAGGTATCAAATTCCTGTGATATGTCATGGCAACCATAAAATTTGAATGCACTTGGTTTGCAAAGCGTTAGTTGTACAGATGGGAGGGAGAGGATGAATAAGGGCAGAGAGCCCAAGGGAAGAATCAAGCACACCAATTGCTCAGACAAAGCACTGGGGAAGAAAACAGTATGGCCTCAGTGAGATGGTTCAGAGCCAAGAGAGGAATTTACATTAACTAGAAAATATACTGGGAAGACAGATGTGAGGGAACTTTAGAAATGAAAAAAGGGAGAGTGTGAGCCAACCCTGTCAGTTACAGAGACAGAAATCCAACTCAAACAGGCTGAAGCCAGCATCAATCACCAAATCCAATGAAAGTCAACAAAGAAGGCCCTGGCTTCAGGCACCACAACCTCTCCATCTCTATCTCTCTCTGTCTCTCGGGGTTTTCCTCACTGATCATTTCTCAAGAGGACGCATCTGACTGAGCCAGGTCCGGGATGACAGCTGGTTCATTATACAACCCATGTGGGAAGAAACTCTCTTTCCCCAAAATTATAGCAAGAGTCCCTTGGTTATCCTTCATTTTCTCTGACTGGCCATATCCTAAGTCAAACCTTGACACCATGAAGGCAGGCAACAGCCTCACCTATGCCCAAAGGAAGAGCTGAAGTCCTCTTCCTTTATCCTGGATAGGATAAAACTGGGATGCCAGTTCTATGCTTGGGAAAATGATGGAAGAGGCATCTTAGGTCAAGAACCCAAGAATTCAGCAGTCAATGAAAATTCCTGCTTGCAATGCTCACAGCAGGATTTGTAGAGCCTGTTTAGAGGTGTAGAGGTAATGGATATGCTGTAATTGATAAAACAAGATTTTTCCTTAGGAGACTTTCTGAATGAATGTGGCCTGATTAAAATGGCAGAGTCTGTTACTAGCAAAGACCCATAAAATCCAGGGAAAGAGAGCTTGGCACCAACACAAACTCAGCCTCCTGAGATCTGAGGATCAAGGTTCAAAGCCAGCCTAGGCAGGAGAGTCCATGAAACTCTTACTGATTATTAACAAGCAAAAAGCTAGAAATGGACCAGAAAAATTCAGAGACAGCTTCCAGGTCTTGAGTTCAAGCCCCAGGACTGACACACACCCCCAAAATTACATGGAAAGGGATGCCCTAAAGAAAACATGAACTCTTCTACCATCTACAAAGCAATTATTAAATCCAGGGCACGGAGTCATCTTACATTCAGGATTACATATATTCCATGCCAATAAGTAGCCCTATGTCATAGGTTGTTTTTGTTTTTTGACATTTGAAGAAACTCACGCTCAGGAGGTTAAGTGATTTTGCTGAGGTCACAGACTGAGCAACTAAAAGAGCAAGAACTCAAATCCACACAAACCGGTCTCTGGAGCTGCAGGAGTTCAACTTCCTCTTTCTGAATTAGTCCTGACCTGAACAGGATACGACAATGGCACAATGCCCAATCAAATTGAATGCCCTTACTGTGAAAGACTATTTCAAAGATCCTTTTGTGGTTTTTAAGGAAGTAGCCTCCTTTTATTTGGACCCAACATTTCACTGCCTTCAGAAGCAAGGCAGAAAGCTTTTTGGAAATAAGAAAAGTAGATGTCAATGAGCAAAGCCACAGCCTCAAGCAAGATGCCGGAGGAAACAGCCAGCAGTGGACCATCAGATGCTCTGTCACCCAGAACAGACGGGAGGTAAACAAAGCACGAGAGGAAGTCAGAGAGGAAAAGGAGTTCAGGACTCTCTCCTTCTCACGCCCTTACTCCTCTTGTGGCTGTCACTGAGTCAGCCCAGAGAGGAAGAAAACACCCCCCAACCAGCCTTGACCAGGAAGTAGGGAGGGGTGAAACTCAGAAGCATAGCTTAGGCACACCTACCTACTCCACCTTCATACCACAGAGATTTTAGCCGCGTTCCTAGGGAGAGAAGGGTCTGTCAGGGACCTGGATACTGGTGCCAGCCTAAGTGTTACAGCCTAGACACTTAATATCTCTTACCTCATGTTTAACGTTGAATTAGATCAGCAGTTGTACATGCACTGGTGGGGAGACCAAGGCAGGTAAATGAAAATATAGCTGGCTACGTATATGCCAACAAGAAGCAGTGGAGAGCAGAGATAACACATCTGGTCTGTTCCAAACATTCCAGGGGATTCTAAATATGCTAGATGCCCACAATTAACTCAAATGCAGACCTTTATAGAAATATCTAAATACTGGGGACAAATCACGATTTCAGGTTAGTTTACGACTTTGAGTTTGTGACCTGTCTAAATAGGTAGCTCCTAGGCCTATGTGGCTCAATGTAGCAAAAACTGAATGGAACTTGTTTTATAAAAATAATTCTGTTCCTCATTTACACAAGGGTAGAACATACTCATGACAGCCATACTGGGAATGAAGTAATATACCGATCTTGATCATTTTCAGCTCCACAGGAAATTCTCTTGAGTAACTCCGGTCTAAAGGATATCTGAGATGAAACGTGAAAACAAACATTGCGATCTTGATTGACAGGAGATCAAGTCCTGGCATTTCACAGAATAATCCCAAGACAAGCAGACAAGGTATCATGGTTTCTACCTGCATGCAGAGGACTTCTATCTGGTTACATTTAAATTGGTTTCTAGATTTGTCAACAGAAACAGTCTGATGCTTTGTCATCTGTTTCAACACACAGAGTATATTACAGGGTCTTTTTTGTGGGGGGATTAAACACCTAAAATTATATTGGGATTTGAAAACCTAAGCTTATGTTAAAAGGGAGAGGTGGAGGGTAGAACATGGAGAAGCCCTGTTTCATATTGCCAAAATTTTGCCCATCGCTCCCTGTGAGGCAAGGTATGACTCCTGCACCATCTTCACCGCAGTCACATGCCTTCAGGGATGTGTGTTTTAGATTGGAAGTCATCAACTTTTTTTAAAAAATATTTTCAGCTCTGTGAGCCCCTAAAAGGTATCTATGACAACGACTTGTCTTAACCTAATTCAACCCCAGGGCTGCATGCAAGCAGCCACTGAAAATAGGAAAACAGATGGGTGTGGGTATGTGCTAATAAAACTCAGTCAAAATTTGAATAGCTATTAGAACCTCCCCTCCCCATCATCTGTAGATGCCCCAAAGTTCTCTGCTGGAGGCAAGAAGTCTTGGCTGAGGTGTGTGATACCTGGGTGATGGCCCAGTATAAATTCTCTACCTAATGCATGTGCTCAAGAATGGAGGAGAAGGATAACCAGGATTTGTGTATATGATGACATTATTGACATAAAAAAATCCTCACCACTTTTAGGTTTTGAATACTTGCTCAAGTTCACTTGTGACTCCAAAATCAATCCTGGAGATCTTTCTCTTATGTATAATATATTAAGCTGTGAAAAATCAGTCTCCTAATACATGAGCTCTCAACTGAGGTATAACAAGGTCACTCTGCCTTTTTGTTTCAACGTTCCTGCTGGATCTGCTTACTCTCACAGTCTATTTAGTGCATAGTTTCTAGCATACTTTTTTTTGCTGGTGATTTTGCTGGCTGTACTTAGGACCCTTAGTCAAGATCATCCCAAAATATGGCACCAGTGCTAAATTAGCGAGGATTTGAATGGTCACGACGCTCTCTCCCCAGTGCATATGCTGGAATCTGATCACCAAAGTGAAGATTGGGTTGAAAATTACTGACCAATGAGGTCATGGGGACAGAGATTTGAGGAATGACATTAATGCCTTCAGAAAGGATGCCAGAGAGTTCCCTTGCCCCTTCTTACAAGAACATTACTGGTGAAGTGCCATCTATGAATGTGGTCCCTTGCCAGACATCACATCAGCTGATACCTTGATCTTGGATTTGTCAGTCTCTAGGACTATGAGAAATCCATTTCTATTGTTCTTAAACCTTCCTTCCAGTTTATGGCATACTGAGTATCCTAAGTGACTTTCTGTGTAAAAGGCCATGACATGCTTGCAAAGAAGGAAGGAAGGAAGGGAGGGAGGCAGGGAGGGAAGGAAGGAAGAAACAACAAAGATCATCCTGGATAATTCTCATTCAGTCATAAGTCATAGTGCCACTTCCTAGTTCAGTGAATAACAATTCAGGTTACCGAGTAAGTTTGAGGCCAGCCTAGATTATAGGTAGCGCTACAACCACAAAAATCAAAACAAAAAACAATTCACTGCATTATACATCTCCACCTTCTGCCTTATAAGTTGCACTTTAAATGTAGTGAGACAGGTTGGAGATATTTTAAGTGAGGTGTTTCGATTCTTTGATGATATTCAGTCTCCATAACTTCCTTGTTCTGGCCTGTTGTCTGGAATCTGACATCAGAAGTTGTTTTCAAACATATTCTTTATGTATAAGAAATGTAGTTGCCCATTCACAAACTCCACTCTGAATAGTGGAACACCTCAGGCTCAAAATATCAGCAAGCTGCTGCTCGAGACATGAGCACGCAGCACTTTGCCCTGCTCTAAATATTCAACAGCTTTGCAGGCCATCAGAATGGCATTGGACACCAATCAAATGTAAGGAGTTGTGGCATTCATCACTCTGAGTTTACAGGGGAGCTGTCCTCTTTCTTATGTCCTTGGGTTCCGTTTTCACTGGCAAACACAGCATGAAATGTACTAGCTTTGTCTTTGGGGAGTCATCCTGTGGGGATGGCCCAGCAGGGGAAGTGATTTGGAAACGGAAAAGGATGTTGGGGAACTGACACATCTGGAACTGAGGTCCAACCAGAGGAAAAAAACAAAACAAAACAAGACAACAAAAAACATGCTTCAAAAGGCATCTAGCAGCCTGATATCTAAGGATCAGAGTTCGAAGCCAGCCCAGGCAGGAAAGTCTATGAGACTCTATCTCCAATTAACTATCAAAAAAGCTAGAAGCTACTCGGGAGGCTGAGATATGAGGATCCCAGTTCAAAGCCAGCCCAGGCATAAGAGGACCTGAGACTCTTATCTCCAATTAACCTCTAGAAAATGGGAAGTGGTGCTTGGCTAAAGGGTAGGGCGGTAGCCTTGAGCTGAAGAGCTCAGGGACAGGGCCCAAGCCAGTTCAAGAAGCTAGAAGTAGCTGGGCATGGCAGCTCATGCCTGTAATCTTAGCTACTCAGGAGGAGTAGAGAGATCTGAGGATTGAGGTTCAAAGCCAGCACTGGCACTAAAGAACACTAAAGACTGTAAGACTCTTATCTCCAATTAACCTCTAGAAAACGGAAAGTGGGGCTGTGGCTCCAGGGATAGGGTGGTAGCCTTGAGCTGAAGAGCCCAGGAACACTGCCCAGGCCCACAGTTCAAGCCCCACAACCCCCCCCCCCACACACAAAAAGGCATCTATCAAAATATTAGCAAGATAAATGAGTTGAGGTGCTTTGGGACATACACACTCATCCTGTCTTTATCAGCAACTAAATTCTCTTGACCAAGGACTCATTTTCTATGACTACTGATGCAATCTCTGACATTGAGATTTGCATCATGGCCTTGACTCTTTCCCCAAGCTTAATCTTAGATGATATTACAGGTCCTCTTATGTGCTGGGCACTATTTCTTTTTTTCTCCTTCCTTCCTTCCTTCCTTCCTTCCTTCCTTCCTTCCTTCCTTCCTTCCTTCCTTCTTTCCCTTCCTCCCTCAATCCCTCCCTCTTTCCTTCATCATTCTCTTGGCTCTCTTTTTTCCTTCCTTCTCTCCTTCCCCTTCCTTCTCCCCTCCCTCCCCTTCTTCCACCCCTCTTTCCCTTTTTCTTTCCTTCCTTTTTCTTTTCTAAGTATTTAGGACCAATATTATCCCAAATCTTATTAGGTAACATGATGAAGATCATCATCATTTTATAGATAACAGAATTAAGGCACAGAGATGGCATGTAATTTTTTTTCTGGGTCACACAGCATATAGATGGCAGAGCCAAAGACTTGTTTCCAAACCTTTTCACTAAATGCCTATTGATGCATGACTCAGTAAAGCACTAACTGTGCAAGAAGTTTGGCTCTAGAATAACAGGGGTTCAGGGGTTCAGGGGCTGCTCCATTTGCTGCAATAGGTAACACATCACTTTCTCAGCCTTTCCATAATTCTTTTAGAATGAAGCCTAATTTACATGCATCAAGATTCACCCTTTTGTGTGCAATCTTGAAGTGTTTGGCAAATGTATACACCATCACCATACTTAAGATGGGATAGTTGGGTCACCTTGAAAATTTCCTCCATGCCCTTCCATAGCCAATCCTGGTCTCCACTCCAGCCCAGAGAACACAGGGTTTCAGCTAGGCATCCATGACTTCTGCAGGATCCTTGTGTAAAAATTCAAAAACGGCACTTGGAATGTAGGAGGCAATCACATTTTATGTTATTTTTATTTTTTGTTAATAATTTCAAGTTGAAATCTAGCACTCTTTCAACTACAAGTGTGGGTTACAAACCACAGGAATATTGATCTGTCTGTGACCTGATCACCAATAGAAAGCATATTACTGTGCATAACTGGATTGAAAAATATGGTTTATGCTTCTGGTAACTCTGACATTACAGTTAGGGGAACCATTGCCAGAAGAGGCATTTTACCATGTGAGTAAACAAAAGTACTGCTTGTTTTATGCAGTACTGAGGATTGAACTCAGGGCTGGAAGTGCTTTCTAGGCAAGCACTCTACCCCCTGGCCCATGCCTCCCCAAACTAGTACTTTTGTTTTCTATGAGTGATATTCAAGCTCAGTGTTAAAATGTTCTTTAACATTTAATTAATTAACTGGATGGATTGTAAAGGTGATGTACACAGGGGTTACAGTTAAATAAACCAGGTAATGAGTACCTTTTTTTCTTGAACGGTGTCACTTTTCTTGTTCTCTCTGTGTTTTTTTTTCCCTCCTGATCCCTCCTCTACCAAAAGTTGTATACCTCACTTTCAACATAGTGAATATGTTATCCTGAAAAGTGATCCATAGCTTTCCAGAGCCAGCAAGTTTGGGTAAAGTAAGTCATGGGTAATGTAACCTATCAACAACAAAGAAACAAAATATGCAAGCAAGTGGAAAAAAATCACTTCTTCAATTCATCAAGGCAGCATGTCTGCTGAGTGAAACCTAAGTGATGAGTAAGACTCAGTTAATTCCTAGATGCATGTAGGAATTAAAGACTCCTCCCTGCCCCCCTCTTAAAACTGACCATTGGAGTTGGAGTTGTTCAGTGCTGCAGCGCCAGGCTTGGCCCTCAGCGCACATTGTTCCACAGCGCCACCTGCCGTCTCCCCGGCAATCTGCACAGATTACAGTCCACGCTCTTCCAACCCTTAGCAACTGCCACAGGGTTTGACAAACTCAGAGAAGAAACGGCCACCTGGGAAGTACAAGACCTACACACCTGCCTAGCAAGCATGCAGCCCTGAGTACAAAGGCCAAAGCACTGCAAAAAGTAGCAAGTAAATGACTAAAAAATTGCCAAAGGGGACTGGGTTAAGTTCTGCAGCAACTGTCACAAGGCAATACTGGAAGGACAAGTGCAAGATTCTAAGTCACAAATTACAGCGAGGGAACATAAATTATATATAAGCAATATATATAATACTATATAAATATATCTTATATAATAAATATAATGCTATATATATGTATATATCAGAGACGTTGTGGATATCTTTCGGCAATCAGGCCTTTCATTTCTATCATCAGTCCTGGGTGTTCCTGTACCTTTGTTCCCATCTGTCCCTCTACCACCTGCCAAGGTGATGGCGTGAGCAAGCAGTGAAAACGTGGGATGTACTATTGCTGTAGAAGGCTTCCATCCTCTTCTCTACTTTCTCAGCATTATTGTCTCCTGCCCACAGGTAACCTCGAAATGGAGACCTTCCCACAGTACTTTCTGCATAATAATCCAGTGTCCCACACCACCACATCTCCTTACATGTAAATTCCTCAAGCTCCTCTTTTCACTCTCCTGAGATGAAGAGCTACAGCCACCTGAGCCAGCCTTGGGAGTAGCCTGGTCTCATCGCGCCCCCTGCTGGCCACGGGGAAAGTTCACGCCCACTGCACAATTTAAAATATTAAAAGATTGAATTCCATACCTTTAGGTAATATCATTACAAGATTTGCAATGCAAGAACACACACAGATTTCTTTTGGCCCCACAGTGCACAATGGCTTCAACTGAGACATTAAGCAACCTTTAAAAGACTGGTAAGTATGCTATCATTTCAATATCAAGCGACTTAAATGCTGGATTCTAAGTCTTGTCCTCATCATATTGTCCTCATGAAGATTGATGTCATCAGTATTCTGGGATGGCATCAGAGCTCAAGCAATAAATTGTCACAGATCCAAAGCAAGTCAGTGGGGATCCGAGAGTGAACCC
The DNA here is from genome assembly GCF_031878675.1 of Megascapheus bottae. Lineage (NCBI taxonomy): Eukaryota > Metazoa > Chordata > Mammalia > Rodentia > Geomyidae > Megascapheus > Megascapheus bottae. The sequence continues at coordinate 35,775,346 of NC_143510.1, forward strand.
CAGAGGATACACTCAGTTGGTCTCAACAAACCATGCTGCCCTCTCATTCTATGATCCTGGAAAGTGGGGGGGGGGGGAGCCTATCAGCTGTTCATTAGTTTCAAAGGATGTTAGGATTTTTATATCTGCACAGCTTTTTCTGAAGTATGAACATAGGCTGTTTTCCTGAGCCTTGCACAGAAAGACAGTTCCAAGGGCTTGATAATTAAAATGGGACCCTATCATGCTAAAATAGACTTTTAAAAGTGTGACTGCATGCACGCATTCATGTGAATGCATGGGTTTATTTGGTAGAAGATTAGAGCCATTACATTCTTCTAAGGGATTGAACAGAGAAAGCTCTAGAATTGGAAAAGAGAATGTCCCCCCCACCCCCGCCACCACACACACGAACAGTAATCTATTGGTAATGCCTGTCAGGAACATCATTCAGCTTGTTGTGAATTCCAGTCAGTTGTCAATTCTTTTCTGATTAATAATGTCTGTCTTAGGATAGGAAATGAAGGAGACATGTTTATTGGATTATTTGCTGTCTCTAGGATCAGAGTATTCAGGGAGCATCACATCCAGTTATCAGCACTGAGGTGCCTCAGAGCTATAGCAGTTGGGGCTGAGGAGAGATCCTGTCTTAGACCTCAGAAATTTAAACTAGAGAGGACAGAGCTGTGACAATACATTGGCCCATGAGATTCTTCCTCAGCAGTGAAAGGATAAGGAGCTTCACAGAGTCAAGGGAAAGGATGGGGAAAAGACAAGAGACTGGGCCAGAGCTGGGAAGGTTTACTTCAACTTCACCTCAGATGCATGGATATTGAAAATGGGACCATTTATAAGATTTCTCATTTTTCTTCTTCTACTCAATTCTTGAATATTTTGTCTATTAGCAAAGTCTGCCTTAAAATGTCAGTCTGTCTCAGGTGTGTGGAGGGAGAATAAAGTTTTGCTCCATGTTTAGGGAGAATAGAAGGGGGTGGGAATGGACATGGTGGGGGGGAAGCATTGAAAAATTCCCACTTCTAGGAGGCCCCAAATCTTTGGTTAATACCAGAAAGCACTAACTTCCTGTGATTTCCCTGGGAGAAGTTATCTGGGATAAAATAAGTATTGGAATACACTGCATACTATACAATATATTATTATCTATTAGGTAATTCATTATATACATCGTATACCTTTCTTGGCAATCCAGTATTATCTGAGTCTCTAAGAACTCCTGCTATAAAGGAACTCTTATCTCACTTTAACTCAACCTCTCCTAAATTTGAACATAGGCTTTTTTTTCATGATGAACGTTTTGGAAAACAGGAGTGTTAGGATGAAGGAAAGAATAGGAGGTTATGTTTTTCCTTTCCGTTTGGAGATTTCCATTGCAGAGCTCATCCCTGCTTTGGAAGCTTGCATGTTTGGTAAATAGCATTCTTTTTCTTCTTCATTATGGTAGTTAGCAAAAAGGCTAGGTAAACGTTAAAAATTTATTTCTCAGCTATAAGCAAATTATTTATATAGTGCAGATCACAACGCTTGTAATGAAGAAATGAGAGTTGTTTTTATCAATATTCTCAAATCCTTCAGCATTAACTATGTAGTAGAAATGCAAGAAATGGGGCCAGCACACCTAAAATACCTAAAATACCAGTAGTGGATACCCAAGAAGGCAATAACAATTCCAAGCGAAGGACAGATTCTGGTGGGGAATGCATGCAATCCTTGCTGCATGAAAGATGGCAGGAGGATCACCGTTTGAGGCCAGCCTAAGCATATAGTCGAGACCACTTCGCAGCCAGTAGTTGAGCATGTGCCTGTCATCTCAGCTGTGTTATTGGTGGCTGAGATTGTGGGGGCTGAGGATCCTGGTTCCAGGACTGTCATGTCGAAAAGTCCTCGAGACCCCATCTCAACAGAAGTTAGGTGCGGTGCTGCACACTTCTCAGCCTAGACTAGAATGGAAAGCCTAAAATGGTAGATTGTGGTATTCAGGTGCATGGTATGGAAAGTGAGACCCTATTTCAAAAAAAAAATAACTGGTGCAAAGAAAAAGAAAGAAAGAAAAAGGAGGAAATAAATAAAGTAAATAATGTGCATGCAACTGACAAGACAACACTTGTTTTCAAGGTCTTCAGAATCTGTAAGTGATAAGATATAGTGGCTCAAAGTAGCAGGGCTCTGGGCCTATTCTTTCCCTTCTGATAACTCGCTCGGCTTCTCTGTAACTTGTACCTTGAACATGTTACAAACCCCTCTGTGCTCAATAGCCTCAGTGGAGATAACAATATCTCCTGTTTCTATGAAGGCTTAAATAAGGTGCTGAACCAAGTACCTGGAAGTTGGCTGGGGATCTTTCAGTTCTTTAAAAGTCCAGAGCATGCAGGATCATGTAAAATGAAAACCTAGGTTTTATTTGCCACCCACTCCCTTTTAAAAAGTGTTTTACTTTTTGCTACAGGCTAGGAAATCATCAAGGAAATTTTGCTATCACTAAAATGCATTAAAATGACATTTTAAACTTCTAGTATGTTTTCTTTGGGGAAAAAAAACTAGGAAGTTTCTCTTCTGGACATTTAAACAGTACACACACACATAACAAACTTACTATTTAAGCCAGTGTGAAGTGAGCATTTTGTTGGTATTAAGTACACACGTATTTTGTACAACCACTACGCAGCAGAATTTCCCCTCCCTTCATTGTGTACTCACAAAAATCTCCTTTTCCCCTTACTTTCCCCCAACAAATCTCACCACACCCAAAGAAGTGGAATCATAGAGTGCCTGCCTGCTAATGCCTGGCTCATTTCTCTTAGCATCTTGCCCTCATATTTTACCCCCATAGTGGCACGGGTAAGAATTTCACTTGTTGGGCTGGGAGTTTTGCCTAGTGGTAGAGTGCTTGCCTAGCATGCACAAAGACGCGGGTTCAATTCCTCGGCACCACATACATAGAAAAAAGCCGGAAGTGGTGCTGAGGCTCAAGTGGTAGAGCTCTAGCCTTGAGAAAGTCCAAGGACAGTGCTCAGACCCTGAGCTCAAGCCCAGGACTGGCAAAAAAAAAAAAAAGAATTTCACTTGTTTTAAAGGCTAAACAACATTTCACTGTATTCTTTATTGTTGGATGTTTTACTTATGACCAGGTTATAGTGTGGCACACTGTACGTATATTTCCTACAGTGGGTTGTCTATTAAATACAGTGGGTTCCTGCAGTATTACCATCACAACCCACAACCATCCAAATCTACCATGTTCTTCCTCTCTACTGTATCCCAAAGCACTGGGAAATAGAGAAAGTAGGAACTGATGTTATGCATATGAAGCAGAATACAGTGAAGCTAAGAGTGTAAATCCTGCATAGGTCAGCTTTGATCATCTGTCTACTGGACTTAAGCTGCATAAATGTTCAACAGAGAACCAAGAGGAAATAGTTCTACAAACAGACAAAATGTATAAAATATGGCACTGTAGGGAATATATCTCAGAACAGTACAGTTAATACTCCTGTTCTTTCTTCTTTTTCTTTTTCTTCTGGTTTTGGGAAGAAAACTTCTATAAAGTAGAAGTCTATCTTTCCACTTTGGAATAGATAACTTTTATTTTAATGTTGGGGACTTCGTGTCATCACTAATTTTCTTCACTGTCAGTTACATAGCTTTGAATTTTGGTGGTGCTAGAGTTTCCTCTTAGGGCTTCACACTTGCTAGGCAGAGCCCTTTTGCATTTTCATTATTTGTGAGATTGAGGGGGGAGTCCCCTTCTTGTCAGAGCTGGTCTATACTGGTCTATTCTTGTCAGAGCTGGTCTATTTATGCTACCCACTGTATCATAAATAGGATTATAGGAAAAAACATTTTTCCCAGGCTGACCTTGAACTGCAATTTTATCTCAGCTGTCTAACTAACTATGATTAGAGATAGGAGCTGATGACAGGCCCAGGTTTTGAAAATATGTAATAGGATATACCCCATCCCCTCTCCACCTGACCAGTCAATGTGAATTTACATAAACATGCAGAAAACCCAGATGCAATTACCTTTCACTAGTAGGTATTCTCTTGTCCTTCTTCGGAGTGCACTGAAATGATCCTCAGGTTCTGCAGGCTCTGTGCGGACATCATCTTTTTCTTTCCCACATTCTTTCTTCTGGATTCTTCATGCAAGCCTGGAACATAGAGCAGAGCAGTTCCTTCACTTTTGTGGCCAAAAGGCAGCAAGAATTCAAAAGCACATGGCCTAAACATCACATGTATCTTCAAATGACTGTAACGAGGATGGTACCCTTTGGTCTGGTTTGCAACAGATGCAGCTGTGATGAGAATGCAACACATGGTGAATACTGCTGAAATTTAGGTTGTGCACCACACTGTATGACATCTTTATGTATCTGTATTTGTCATTCTCTCTTTGAGAGAACATCAACCCAGAAGCTATGCTTCAGTCAATAAGCAAATTGCCCCCTTGTCAATAGCAAGGCCAAACTGTTGTACATACACCAGATTGTAAAAACTGGAGAAGGAATAGGTGGGACATTCATTGGAGCTAGTGCTTTATCACTTTGAGCCACAACCACTTCCGGTTTTCTGGTGCTTAATTAGAGATAAGAGTCTCATAAACTTTCATGCCCTGGCTGGCTTTGAACCACAATCTTCATATCTCAGCTGCCTGAATAGATAGGATTACAAGCATGAGCCAGTGGCTCTCAGGATTGTCCTCTCTTAACCATGCAATATTCTAAGGGGTGAACTACAAATCAAAGCCTTGTGGAGATTCAAATCTTCTCACAGGGCATTTTTTTCAGTATACTTTCATAGGAAATTCAGATTGCTTTAGGAAATAAAATAGTTTATTTGCCTTCAACTTCCAAGGTAGGCATATTTCATTATACATCAACATGGCAACAGAATTTAGCTTTTTCTTGATATGTAGAGCTTGAATTCAGGGCCTTGTGTTCTCACTTTTTCTCTCTCTCAAGGCTGGAGCTCTACTACTCGAGCCATACCTCTACTTCAGCTTTTTGTTGGTTAATTGGAGGTAAGAGTATCATTGACTTTTCTGCCTGCATTGGCTGCTTTGACTTGTGTTCCTCTGATCTCTTCTTGAGTACCTAAGAGTAGAGTATAAGCTACCAGTCTAGCTCAGAATTAGATTTAAATAGAGATAGCTAGTGTCTATAGCTTTCATGATGAGTAGGGAAGTGATAATGGTTTGGGCAGTACCAAAATCACAACGCAGAATCCTCCAGTTATTCTCTTGATCCTCCTGGATGTTTATTCATCTAGCAGTTATTCCTATCTTTCTACGTGGCACAGATGGAACATTTGAGAAGAAGGCAGTACTGAAGCTTGAACTCAAAGCTTTATGCTTGCTCAACTACTTCACCAGTTATCCCTGATTAGATATTCTTGAATTTTATTTTACTGCTTTTTTTTTGGAAATGGGTCTAAATTTGTTTAATTAGGAAGATTGAGAGTCCTACCTAGAAGGCTCTGATCCTATGAACTTGGGTCACTGCCTGAGAGGTCTCACTTCCAATAAGCATTCTTGATCATTCTAGCATTGGTGGTTCACAATCTGTTCTTCCAGCGACACTCACCTAAGTCAAAACAAGTTAAAGCCATTTTTATTTAAGACCACAAAGCCTCCCAAACACCGAGGGGTGGATGGAACTCCCTGTGTGGCTCAGTGAGACTAGATACATCACAGTCCTCTGTTGATAGCTGGTTCGTGTCCCTTCGCCAACACCCTGGGAATCTGCATGTTTGTGAAGTCACATAAGCAACCAGGCAAATGTTTACAACCAGCAGTGAAGACAGTAAAGTCCTGGGGGTACTTTATACCCCTGTTTCTTCCTAGGCAAGATGAGAAACTGGGCCAGTGTGATGATGTGTGTTATCATACCAATCTATGTTGTCTCTTTCTCCCAAGTTCCTGGCACTGAGCTTCTAAAAATTCTTGTCACTTGCGTAGTGATTGGAATATCTTTTGTTAATAAGCCCCTTTCAAAACATTTCTGAGCTGACGGTAGTTAATGAGCTGCCTGGTGGCTGGGAGCCAGTAGACAGCTTTCAGGAGAGGGCCAGCTGCCAGGGGAAGCAGCCATGGGATGGATTAAAGGGGGACAATTTCAGCTCCATCCTCTAAGCTGATGAGAAAGGGCTGCAGTGCAACTCACTCACCAATGTCTAAGATTTACTCAGTCATGTCCACTTAATGGAGTCTCCATTAAACCTGTAGACAATGGGTTGGAAATAGCATCTTCCTGCCAGGAGTCTGGCACCCCAACACTCAACTAGAACTGAAGCTCCTACTCTTAGGGCCCCTCTAGATTTCCCTCTTGTTACCACTTTCATCTAGCTAGCCATTGTGGTCTCTCTACCAAACTGGTAATAGTATATAAAGTGTTCCTCTGAGTTCTCCAAGCCATTATAGCCAATTGTCAAACCCAAGTTGGCAAACTAGAGAACCCTCTGTTTGTAATCGAGTCAGTGAGGAGTACAGGGGGAACAGGTTATACAATTGGTTTCAAGTGGGCAGGAAACATTCCACTGTGGGCTTAATGCTACCTCCAGACAGTGTCTGGACTAAATGAATGGGTTAAACTAAATGGTGGACATCCAGCTTGTGTTGAGAGTCCAAGAACTGATTGTTTGGTGTAGGAAAAAAAAAAAAACTACTCATTGCCTTTTAGAAATGTTTTGTGTATTGGAATTTTTTTTTCTTTCAGGAGGTAATTATAACAGTCCATTCCAGTTCTAAGGTTTTAAACAAAACTAGCAATGTCTGGCTTTCTTTGTGACTGGCTCATTTTTCTTCTCTACATTCCAGTTCTTCTAGGGTGAGCTTTTATTATTTCTGTAGTGAAAAAGAAAAAAACCAAAAAATACCTTTAAAAAAAAAAAGGACAACATTTCCTATTGTACCGGCCAAAGAAAAATTCTGACATGACCTAAATTTAAATATAAGAGCCAAAAAAGATAGAGAAGAGGAGGGATACAAAGATGAAGCTACAAGCCAGACCCAGGTTCTGGGATATACGTTGAAACTTCGGCTCAGTGAGTAACACAGCATAATGCTGATCGATCACCTAGCCCCTAAGCTTGGTACTTCTCTTCTGGACTCTCCATCCATCTCAAATTTCCCTGTTCTACATTATCATCCCCTTCCTATCTCAGTGAATGTTGGCCCAATAAAATTAATTTTATATGGCTTCCCCCCCATCAAATGTCATGGCTTTTAACTCTAACATATATTTCTAGCTAGTATCTAGCTGTGCTCCCACTCTGTTATGATTATAGGCACTGATCCTTCTCTCTCAGACTTCTTGGGTTTCACATGGCACAAGCCAGGATAAGCAGAAGCCAAGCTGCTGTGGCTGTTCCAGTACTGGGCTTAAAATTCTCAAGAAATAAAGAAACAACAAAATCTCCAAGTCCACCCATCCAGCAATCTGTTTGCAAATTTCCTTCCACAGGTAGAAGTGTGTCTATAACCCTATAAACAAGAATGCAAAAAGCTCAAGAATCTAATGGTAGCTAGTCTCACACCATACAGAGAAATTAAGCAGATCTTAAATATTTAATAATACCTGTAATTTTTTCCGACTCCCAGGCTCCAAAATTATTGACAAAGTGATTCCTAAGCTACAATGAACAATAACAACAACAACAACAAAAAGACAAGCTTCCAAAAAGTCTCCCAATGCCAAATAACTTCCAGCAGGCCTCCCCCCTCCACAGCCAGCATGCACTGATAAGTGACACAGCCACAGTGAACAACAGAAGCCCAAGGGTTGGGAACCTGCTCTGAACTGAAGTCCTTCGAAAGAGACTGCAGGAAGAAGGCTATGATTAGAAAAGCCTGACCACTTATTAGCTCTGCTGGAGAATAACAGAGTGAGTGGGGGTACAGCGGGGACTACTGTGGTCTTTCTAAGCAGAGTACCCTGTCTGGGATATTTATAAATTCTGATTAATTAGCATTTCCATCCAACATTATCATTCTATGGGTTGGGACCTTTAAACCCCTCTCCTTACCAGTTATTTTAAGAAGCATAGTGAGTTATTAAAGCTACAGCCATCCTCTTGCTCATCAAAATGCCTTTGAGATTTATTTTTCCATTATAAGGCATCAGGACTTTAGAGGGCTTTTTGTTTGTTTCTTTCTTTTTCTCTGCTGGGAATCAAAATTGGGGCCTTGTATATGGTAGGAAATTGTCATTCCATTAAACTACAACCCCAGTTCATTATTCCATTGTCCTTTAAGGTTGTGTCATTTTATGTTGTTCTGCAGTACAGTTTCCATACCAATCATGTATCCATTCACCTGTGCCGAATGATGGATATTTGGCTTGGATTCCATTTGGCGTTATCATAATGTGGCTGCTGTGAACATTCTAGTTTAAATGTTCATATAATTATATATATATATGGACACACACATACATACTTTTTTTGTGTGTGTGTGTTTGTTGTTTTTGCCAGTCCTGGGCTTGAGCTCAGGGCCTTCTCACTGGCCTTGGACTTTCTCAAGGCTAGAGCTCTACCACTTGAGCCTCAGCACCACTTCCGGCTTTTTTCTATGTATGTGGTACTGAGGAATCGAACCCGGGTCTTCGTGCATGCTAGGCAAGCACTCTACCACTAGGCCAAACTCCCAGCCCACACATACATACTTTTTTCCTTTGGCAAATACCTTTTAGTGGAACTACCAAGTTTTATGATAAAGTTTTTTTTTTTAAATTAAAGAAATATGAAAACTGTGTTCCAAAATGTGCTCCCCATTTTCCACTTCCAACAGCAGAGAATGAAAGTTCCGGTTGTTTCATACCCTGCCAACACGTGGTATTCTCCATCGTAAAGTTTTAGCCATCTTAGCAAGCATGAGGGGGGATCACATTGTGATCTGATCATCACTTTAAGTGTTCTTTATTCGCTTGCGTAGCTTCTGAAAAGGGTAAGCTGAGAGGCAGGATATAACTCTGTACTGTAGATGTAAGAACTTGCTTTATTTAATAAAATTTTGAAAAAAAATGTAACTTGGGAAAGGATTTGTAAAATATTCATATGATAAACATAAAAAACTCTAAACTAAAAGTAATGAAATTAATCATGTTTGGCAAAAACAAAAAAGGTATTACATTTTAGACAAGAGTAGGGGCACACAGGTGTAATGCCAGTTCTGTGGAGACTAAGGTCAGGGGATCACAGATTTAAGTATCTCCTGGGGAGATACTGTCTCAACACCATCCCCCCACATTTTGCTTTTTCTTTAGTATACATTCTTTGTACTCTTTGGCACATTCAGCCTTCCATATATGCAGGTTCTGCATTCATAGATTCAACCAAATGCACACTGAAAATATTTTTTAATTGCTCATGTACAGATTTTCTTTCTTGTCATTATCTCCTAGAAATATGGTATAACAACCGTTTACATAGCATTTATATTGTATTAAGCATTGTAAGTAATCCACCAATGATTTAAAGTAGATGCTATGGTGTGTAATTACTATGCCACTTAATATAAGGAAATTGTGACCCTACAGATGTTGAATTCATAGAAGCCCCTGGAACCAATCTCTTGGGAATACTAAGAGGTGACTGTATACATTTATGTAATCCCAAGTGATCAGGGGGCTGAATTTTGCAAGATGGGACTGGGACTGAATTATCTTGATCTTAGCAAAGACAGAAAAAGCTTTGCTCACTCGACTTCATTTTATAGACCATGGGTTCAATTATTCACACCATCTTTTTATATCCAGCCTCATAAAACTGTAAGGTGAATCATTACAAAATTAATATTCAACAGGCTTTATATAACTCTGCTTAATGCAATGCATAACTCAGATTTTTATCACCCTGAGGCCTCTCAAGATCTGTAACCGTAACCAACTTAAGATACCACATATTTTAACTCTTAACATCACCACTGCAACCAAACTGCTAAACGGAAACAAACCAAGCCAAGCTGTGATGACAGAAATGGGTGGTACAAGAAAGGTTCAAGGTCTTCATGGAGGAAGACTCACATGGCAAACTAATTTAGTATCTCTTTTCAGAAACTCACAGCTTTAATAAAAAGCAGCTTTGTTTCCTTCCAGAACATTCCACATAAGAACTACTACCAATTTTTATGCCCCACCCAGCACCCAAGTGTCTGACTCAAGTTATCATCACTTCACAGTAGGAAAAAATGCTAATGAGTATCCAAGGCCACAGAAATACATGCATAATGCCTTATATAATGGAGTTTTTAGATCCTTTAATACCACAGTCATACTTCAAGGGAAACTAAGACCAAGTGCCATCTTCCCCTAAAATGAAATTACCACGGAGACATTCACTCAGTTAAATACTGCTAGAAGATGAGGTATGGCATGGAGGGTAAAAGCAAATGAGAATTGAGCCTTAACTTCAACAAAATGGTGGTGATCCTGACAATTTCTAATTGAAATATAAGGAGATAACTGCTTTTTCATTACTATTTATTAATGTGTGTGTGTTACAATCTCAGTCTCTCACGTCTACTAAACTCAGAATTACAGCCAAAGTAGCCATCCATAATAAACAAACCAATGGGTAGAGTGTGATCCAATCGAAATTTCATGGTTTGAAAATAAAATCAGACCATTGACTGGATTTGGAAATAAACATGGAATTGCCCTGGGAGCTGGTGGCTCACATCTGGAATCCTAGCAACTCAGGAAGCTGAGATCTATGGATCATGATTCAAAGCCAGCCCAAGGCAAGGGCAATCCATGAAACCTATCTCCAATTAACCACCAGAAAACTGGAAGTGCACTGTGGCTCAAAGTGATAAAGTGCTAACCTTGAGGAAAAAGAGCTCAGGCATGAGCCACTGTGCCCAGCTCCCTGAGAAACTAGACGATGACAACAAGACAGGAGGGAAAAACTAGGAGAGAGTGAGGGAAGGAGTGACATTATCCCCAAAGAAATGTATTCTTAGTGGGGTGCAGTGGCTCACGCCTGTAATCCTAGCTACTCAGGAGGCTGAGATCTGAGGATCAAGGTTCAAAGCCAGCCTGGGCACAAAGGGACCTGAGACTCTTTATCTCCAATTAATCTCCAGAAAACGGAACTGGGGCTTGGCTCGAGTAGGGTGGTAGCCTTGGGCTGAAAAGCTCAGGGACAGCGCACAAGCCGAGTACAAACGCCCCCCACACACAAAAGAAATGTACTCTTTATCTGACTTATATAACTGTAACCCCTCTGCACATCACTTTTAAAAGAAAAATGAAAAGATTTTTCAAAAACGAAACTTAACCCTAATCCTATCCAAATCATAATTCCCTAGCATAGGGACTGAAAGTTCCACCGGGGGTTTCTGTCACCTCAGCGACACCTCAGTGTCACCTCAGGAACCGGGAGCACCCAGTTGCTTTCCCACTCTAGAGTCTTCTCACAGGGATATCATCGTCAACAAGCTAGTGATGTCTCGGTGAAACAGGGAAGGTTTTTGAGAACAAAAAAAAAATTATAGTGTTGTAATATCTTTTCTCCCTGCCTTACACCAAAATGAACAAATAAACCCATTGCTACCTACATCCGTGAGACTCCAGAAAGAACTCTAGATTTGGTAATGATCAATTTGGTAGGTGAAAGCTGTAGGAAGTGCTGTGCTAAGGTTTGTGAGACAATGCCCTAGATGAGTGGGAAAAATACTTTGTGATTGATTAGTAATGTCTGTGATGGACTACATCAACAACAAAGTGATACACATGTTGCATATTGTTGTTTTTTCCTCATCTCTTTTAATGTCTTCACTTTATAGAAATGAACATTGAGGCTCAAGGCAAATGAAGAATCATGGCTCATCCAAAATTGCACAGACACTACGTGGCAAAGCTAAAATTAGTAACTACATCTTATGGTGTGTAGCTCAGCATTCCTCTCTGCATGTCTGGCTGCCTTTCTTCTCTGGTGGGCTGGACATTTTCCTGTCTTATAACCATTAGGTGGTCCTGGCATGTTACAACCCATCTAGCTTGCTTCTGTAATGAATAAATTATGCCAAGACAATTAAAGAAACCCACAACTCGTAGCTTTGTACCAAAGTCCTGGCAACAGCCACCATACAGCTGCTGCGAGGATGTGGATTCACTTTTGACGAAAGACAGGTGGCTGCTCCTGTCTGTTGGTCTGAGAAACCATAATATGCAAAAGTGAGAAAAGCAGGAAAGGAGAAATGTCTTTCCAAAACTTTTATATAAAGTGGAGTTCTTTATATAATGGAGCCCCATATTAATATAAAACAAAATGTGGTTTTAGTATATTACAGAGATTGAGAAATGGCTATAGGATTCTATTGTGATTTGTTCTAGTCTTCTGTAGGAAAATAGAATCCAGCATGAATCTCTATAAGATGGGAAAAGGGGAGATCACTGCCATTGAATTATAAGTATTTACTAAGTGTGAGGCATGTGCAAAGCTCTGGAATGGAAATAATAATCAGAAGAGACATAGTTTCTATCCTCAATGAAATCTATTAGAAAGACAGACTGTTAAACCTTGTAGTAAGTTCATATACAAAGGAGATGGCAGAATTTAGGAATCAAATGGGTGGAGTCAATGAATCCTAAGAATAAACATGCTTAGGTAGAAAAGCATATGAATCCAAGCCAGACAAAGAGTACTAACATTCTCTTTCCTTACCAGCCCCAAGACTGGTAATTTAAAATGCAGGGCTGGGAGTGTGGCCTAGTGGTAGAGTGCTTGCCTAGCATGCATAAAGCCCTGGGTTTGAGTCCTTGGTACCACATTCACAGAGAATGCCAGAAGTGGTACTGTGGCTTAAGTGGTAGAGCACTAGCCATGAGAAAGCTCAAGGACAGTGCCCAGGCCCTGAATTTGAGCTCACGACTGGTGCGAGAGACAGAGACACAGAGATACAGAGATAGACAGACAGACAGACAGAGACAGAGAGAAACACAAAGAGAGAGACAGAGAAACGGAGAGAGATAAAGAAAGGGAGATACACACACACACACACACACACACAGAGCGAGAGCGAGAGAGAGAGAGAGCGAGAGAGAGAGAGCGAGAGAGAGAGAGCGAGAGAGAGAGAGCGAGAGAGAGAGAGAGAGAGAGAGAGAGAGAGAGAGAGAGAGAGAGAGAGAGAGAGGAGAGACAGATCCTTCAAAGGCAGGTTCTTGCCAAGATTGGGGTATGTTGGGGAAGGGGGGTTCTAGGGCTTAAGCTCAGGGCCTGAGCCCTGTCCTTTAGCTATTTCAGTTCAGATCGGCACTGTACCACTTGACCCACTGCTCCATTTTCAGCTTTTTGGTGGCTAATTGGAGAGAAGAGTATCACAGGCAATTCAGTTCCCTCTCTTGAATGGCAATCCTCAGATCTCAGCTTCCTGAATAGCTAGTGTTACAAGTATGAGCCACAAGCACCTGGCCCAGTCTGGCTTCTTAGAAGTCAAGGAAATGGAGTAGGAAATTCACATGGGAAGAAGTAGGCAGTGGCAGATAAACAAAAGAAATTTACTTGATGAATAAAGGATGGATGAAAAAGATGGATTAGAGAGGAGGACATCTGGAAACAGAGTCTCTACACAGCTTGATCTACCTTCTCATAGGCAATCATAATCCCTGATTGATTACTGGATTGGCTAGACCTCTTCCATTCTGCCATCTAGGTATTAATACCAGAACAACAAACTCAGGCAAGCAAAAAAGATTTCATGAGGAATCATGATACTCATTCTCCCCACATCTCCCTGCTCCTTCACCACCGATCCCAATTGCAGTGGAGGAGGATGAATTTCTGAGTGTGATTTCTGATCTGAACTTGACAGCATCATCACCAGAAGCAAGTCCTGTGGGGAAGGAGCCACCCACTGGATCCACCCAACTGTTAGCAAGTTAAGATGCAACTCAGTGCATCTAGGCCTTGTAATTGTCTTAAAGTCTTAAGTATAGATATTAAATGTCCATATCACATAAGCTGAAAGAAAATAGACTATAGGGGTGCCAGCTTGAGGCTTCTACCCTAGACTCAAGAAGACAGGGTCCTGTTCCCTATTATCTGGCTATTTGGAGTTATCACAGTTCCATTTTGTTCTGATTCTTATAACAGAGGCATCTGACATCACTTGCATTTGAGGCTCAACTCAGATTATGCCCATGAGGTATTTAACATAGCTTCTGGCACATGATGAAGGCAGTTCATAAGTGGTGTCAGTTAACCGTGGAGAACTTCTGAGCTTCATATCTAATCAGTACACAGGGATCAAATCAGGGGATGCTCTCTGGGATAACACATGGCAAACAGAGCTCTTCTCCCACAAATGACTCCGATCTTCTCTATCTCTGAGACAGTATGGATGGATTTCCATATTTCTATTCATGAAACTCTAAGGGGAGGAAGAGGGAGGAAGGAAGATTGAGAAGAAGGGGAGGGAAGAAGAGGGAGGGGAAGGGGACTGATTGAAATGGAAGTACAGTTAGCTTAAATTTTCTAGAAAGCAGTTTAGCGATGGTAAGGACATAACTGAAACAATGTGTATATTTATCAGCTCTTACACTTGAAGGCATTTACCCTAAAGGAAAAAATGATGTTTTTTTTTCCATAAAATTTAGCCTTAGAAAGTTGATGATCATGTAGTCTGTAATAGAAATAATGAGGGGCATTACACACCCACCCATAGAGATTGGTTGTCGAGCTACACTACACTGGAATGTTGATTTTCCTCCCATGATTCTCAGAATACTTATTATGTTAATCACATCTCCTGAAGTAATGTCCACAAAAGCCAGAACCTCGTCTGTCTTGTTCAACACTGTCTACACTGATACATATGAGCTGGCACAGCACAGATGTCAATAAATATTTAAATAAGCAAGGCAGCTTATGTAGTGTGAGTCTTTATTCCTTTGTGGGGAAAAATGCATGTATTTCTGGAAGTATGCTCTTAGTGTTCTTCTACAGATCAGAGGGCAGAAAATGACAGTCCCTGTGCTGGCTAGATAAAATGGGTTAAGCTGGGCTCCAGGGCTCACACCTGTAATCCTAGCTACTCAAGAGGCTGACATCTGACGATCACTGTTCAAAGCCACCCAGGGAACTAAAGACTGTGAGATTCTTAGCTCCAATTAACCACTAGAAAACTGGAAGTGGCATTCTGGCTCAAGGTGTAGGGTGGTAGCCTTGAACTGAAGAGCTCAGGGACAGAGCCCAGGCCCAGATTCAAGCCCCATAACTGTCAAAAATAAAGGGTTTAGTTTAGGTTGCTTCAGTATTGGGGCTTGAACTCGGGGTCTGGGTGCTGTCTCCCATCTTAGTTTAGTATAGTTTAGCATTTCTACCTAGATTAGAAAAGTTCTCTGCCTTAATAGCTGACATGCCTGTGTCTCCTGTACCAGTCCTGATAGAAAGCATCTTCTAAAGGCCTAGGCCTTAACGTCTTCATCCCCAATACAATGCTGTCAAGAGATAGTGAAACCTTTAAACATTGGGGCCCAGTGAAAGCTCTTCCTGTTGGAAGAGTACGCTTGTAAAGGTGACACGGGGGCCCCAGTTCCCTCCTGCTCCTTTGGCCTTTAGGCCATAAGGTGAACATCTCAGATTCACCACTCTCTCGTTGCCATGATGTGCTGGGAAAGTCTAATCCCTGATTAGACTTCATGCCCTGAAACCTCCCATACTGTGCCTCCAGGCAAATCTGTGCTCTCTAAGTTGATTTATCCCCTGTGTTTTGGACAGTAAGGAAGCTACCACACTTGCTCACTCATCATTCCCTGACTTCAATCTTAGCCAACGTAGAGCACTTAGGGGATATTAACAATAACCATCTACCACATCCACCACATGTCTGCCTCACTATGGGGCAGGAAAGCATAACCCTGCAGGTAATTCACCAACAATGAGGGAACAGTGGATAAATGCCCCGACTTCTGGGCCTGGGAGTCCTGGTAGATAGAAAAGCCTAGAATTCCTTTTTTCTTTATCAGACGTGGGGATTGAACTCAGGATCTGGGTGCTGTCCCTGAGCTCTTTTGCTTGAGGCTAGCACTCTACCACTTTGAGCCACAGCTCCACTTCCAGTTTTCTGGTGGTTAACTAGAGATGAGTTTCATAGACTATCTTCCCTGAGCTGACAGCATCCTGAGTAGCTAGGATTACCATATCCAGTGAAGCCTGGCATTTTTGACATGTTATCCTTGGCCTTTCCCTTTCCCATGTTCACTGTCTCCTGCACTCTTCCCTGCTGCTATGGATTCTCCTCCCAAGTGTTTCCCATACTCAAAGTATCATTTTAGGATTTGCTTTGCAGAAACTCAAAACTAAGGCAAGACATAATAAAACACCAAGCATGACAAGAATTACCCAACATAGTTCTGTTTCTGGTGCGAAATAGAACTCATTATTAGGGCATATCATTTATTGTATGACTATTAGATGTCTACCCTGGGCCACATACATGTCAGATATGTGACAGCAAACTAGACAAAGTTTATACACAGAGAGTAGAAGACATTAGGCAATGACTTGCATAAGATATACTAAAAGACAGGAAACTACAGGAAAAGCTTAGGGTTTTTTTTTTTTTTGCCAGTCCTGGGCTGGAGCTCAGGGCCTGAGCACTGTCCTTGGACTTTCTCAAGGCTAGAGCTCTACCACTTGAGCCTCAGCACCACTTCCGGCTTTTTTCTATGTATGTGGTACCAAGGAATCGAACCTGGGTCTTCATGCATGCTAGGCAAGAACTCTACCACTAGGCCAAACTCCTGGCCCCAAAGCTTAGGTTTTATGAGAAGAGAATACTTAACCTGAGCCCTCCAATAGCAACCAGCTAAAGAGTGGGTCAAGGCTATCATAGTTCTTGAATGTACAAAGGCTGAACAAGTGAACTGATTAACCCTGTCTGGGGGTCTGAAAAACTGCAAAATATATGTACAGCCAGCAAATATTCTTCCCTTTCATTTCACATGTGTTCAAGATCCCAAAAGCTGAGCAAGTGTTTGGGTATGTGCAAGGTTTTAATTACTGAGAGGATTAAAGTTGTCATTAAGATTTAAACATGACCTAGAGAAACATCCTTGAAGTGAGGAGGCAGAATACGTGGTAGTCTCTTCTGCTAACTGAAGACACTGTGGATCCACAAAGTGGCAAATAGCAAAAAAAAAAAAAAGTGGTGAAAAAAAGGGCCATTCTAACTTGCTTCAAAAACCCACAGCCAGCTCCAGGTTCAAAAAGACATCCCTTAAAATTGGTTTGAAGAGCAATTTTCTGCTGATTAAGCCTGAAGTAGTCACAGAAGAATCTACTCTTCACAAACCTCCAGGAACATGCACACTCTCTGGGACTTTGTAACGGCTTAACACATGTCCTTTTGCTCCATGCTTCCTGTTTTAAGAAATTGACATAAATAAGTCTTTGGCATTTTTGTGTTTATGATTGATTGCCTTTTTCCTTGCAGCAATCTTGTGAGAGTTTTATTCTGTATTTTTTCATTATTATTCTCACTGCATACTAATTCTTCAAACATTTTAGCAAATTATGGTTCTCTAGTTCCTACTTCAGCATCATTTAACTGATTTAATGAGCTCTGTCTAATTACTGTATTTCACCTTCCATGTACAAGTGCGGCAGTGTTGAGGCGGCAATAGCTCAAACACATAGAAAGGGAAGATAATGACGAGTAATGCAGAGCCCAGAACGACTCATTTTATATCGGATATCATTCTTCAGAAGATGTGGATATCGATTGTGTATATGTCTTCATTCATTCCCTCATTACATATTTATAAGCTATTTGCATGTGCCAGACATTAGTGATTTTTGAGCAGAATGTCCCTCTATTGGGCATGAAAAATGATTTTTAAGACCTCTGGAGACCTGCTGTGCAGAGCTGTCCCTCAATATCCATAGGCTTGCTTCTAGGACCCCCTGAAATACCAAAACACACAGATACTCAAGTTGCCTATATAAAATAGTGTGGCAGTTGTATGTAGACTATACACTTTAATAATAAATTATCTTGAAATATGTCTCTCTGTATTACCCAGCCTGGCCTTAAATGCGTGGATCAAGTGTTTCTCCTGCCTCAGCCTCTTGAGAAGCTGGGACTGTCGGCATCACTCACCTAGCTTTAAGCACACTTTATCTCTAAATTATTTACAATACTTCACACTATGTCAGTACAATATAACATTGGTTGGTAACAGCCAACGGCTGTTATATTGTACTAGGTAGGGAATATTGACAAAAATGGAAAGTCTGTACATGTTCTAACTTTCATTCCTTCTTCCTCTACCTTCTGATAAGGCTGGGATCATGTACATGAAACACTACTATTAGTTTCTCTTTAGTTTTTACAATTTATTGTTTGTCCCTTGAACACAGACTCCATGCTCAAGCATCCTGTCTCTTATTTGATGCATGCACACGCATGCATGCACATGCATACACACACAGACACAAGTACTAGTAAATGTTTGCTCAGTGAACAAATGAACAAATAAATGGTCCTATGTTAAGATGCATAGCCCTGCTCATTCTCCACAGCTTTCCACTGCAGACGTTTTCATTACACGTGTCCATCAAATGCCATTTGTTGGAAATTCCACATGGCTTTATGTCCAGATGGTGTCATGACAAAGGGAAGACGTTCTGGCATGCGTGAGAGTTACGATGCCAGATGACAAGCCAACTCACTGCATTATTCATCATCAAATGTTGTTGGCCTGCAAACTGACTGCTGTCTGCTGTCTGCTGAGCTCCACAATGGTCAAGTGAAGAAGAAAAAAAAAAAAAGCAGAAGCCAAGCCAGGACCATCATGACAGGGACAGAGATATAATAAGATGACAGATTAAAAGTAAGATATTTCTAACACTGGGGAAAAAAACCATTGTCTCCAGGCCTTGGTTTATTGCTCATGTAAGTGAAGTCTACAGATTGTCACCAGTAACTCCCAAACCTGATTGTGCTTCAAAATCTTCTGGGAGGCATTTAAAAATAGATTCCTCTAATCCAATGATCAACAAACTTTTTTTTTCAAATGGCTAGCCTCTTGTCACAGCTACTCATACACAATTCAAACAGAGCACCTACAGACTTTAGAATGAATGAACATGTCAGGATCAGGCTAGCTTACTCATAGCCCAGAGATGGCTCAGCATTTGCCTAGGCCATCTGTAGCCTCTCACGCTAAGGACCTCTTCTGTGCATATTTACAAAAGCTGTTTCAGGTGGTTTGGGCTAGCAGATTTGGGAACTTTCAGGCTAAGACCCCTTCTGGCTCTAACTGTAGCTGAGATTCTACAATTCTCATTTTCACATTGAGAAATGACTGCACTCACTCAACACTCTGTAGACCATCACTGTGATTGATGTTCTTTCAAATGCACTGCATTTAGATATTATCTTTTCTATGTCTGATGGTTTTTTGCTGTACCAGAGTTCAGGTCTCGCCTGTTCAAGATGTTCAAGTAGTTATTTTCATTGTGTTCAGACCAAAAGTACTCCTGTGTGTGGTATCCTGTCGTATTTTGTAAGTGACAATTTCCTCAGCTGCAAATTAGAAGTTTCAGGTTATATTTTTTTCAGGCAAGCTTCCACTTCAAGAGAGTATATAAAAACAGGTAATTATGAAATAGGATAAAAGGTGTTGTCGTGTCTGGACTGGAATGTTCGTTGCAGAGATGACTTGTATGCTATTGAAAACCATGATTGTTGGCTGACGATACATCCTGCTTCTTTAGGACAGCTCTGGTTTTCCCTTGTTCCAGGGTAATTCTACACACTATCCAGAGTCGCATTTGTATAATAACAAGGCCATCCTTCCTACGGGCAATCGTGCTGGAAAAGTCAAAATGATTTTCCACTTAGTTTATAGTTGCTAGAGGCACACACTGCTTCCAGAATCTTGAATAAGTGCTTTCCCCCAAGTAGTCTTCCAGAATATGTTCCTGATAGAAGACCATGCTTAGGTTGGGCTTCCTCTGAGACAAGGAATTAGGGGAAATGACTTTGGAAGCAATGTTCTCATGAAAAACTGGTAGGAGAGTGAGGAACAAAGGAGGGAAGTCAGTGAGAACACCAGGCAATCATGAAATTATGGGCACGAGTGACAAGGGCTCCATCTCACTGGGAACCCTGAAAGACATCATGGGAGCATGAGTCAAGAGCTTCCCATGGAGACACAAGGCAACGGCGGTGTCATTCCACAGTTCCTGGCCCTCAGTGGTCGAGGTTGCCCCTCTTTCTGGCCCCGTCATCAGGAGCCTACTTCTGTGGCTAGATAATGTCCTCAAGCAGAAGGCATGCAGAGCCTTCTAAATGTGCACGGAAAACTGTCTACAGAAAACCTCCAACCTGTGCCCAGAAACACCTACAATCAGCCACAGGGAGACAGAGGCTTAGACAGATTAAGTGTCTCACCCACAATGGTATAATGAGTGAGTGGTAGAGACAACACTGACACATGCATGGCCTACCTTTAACCGCAGCACAGACCTTTCCATACTGAGTCAGTTGTGGGCCACTCAGGATTTAGACATAGGTCTTACTTTGTGGTATGAGAGGCTGCAAAGACACTAAATTTCAGCCAGGTAATGGTCTATGTCCCCAGCTAGTGAGTAACTAAGGGTTCTGTGGTAGAAGATGCTTCCTGATCTAAAAAGGTAAGACACATAAACTTTGATTCCTCTCTCTCCCCTGGTACTCTTCAGAGCCACAGTGATTTCATGCAGCCCCTTCCTAAGACATCCCATGAAATCAGCAGTCAACATGTCACAAAGCAATGGACAGTTGCTTATATATGACACACTTCCGTCACCTTCTGGTCTTTCCTGCCTCACTCCTGGCTTCACTGGGATTGAGATGAAAAAAAGCATTAAAAGTACCCACGCTTTTCTAACAGAACATGATTTACATGGGGTAAGTTTCCATAAATACTAATACCTGTTAACCCACCCCTATATCCAATTATATATCAAAATCATTAAGTCCTGAAAGTTTTCCAGTGTCTCCCTTCCCAGTAAATCCACACTTCTCATCCCCAACACAACGAATATTCTCATTCTTTAATCTATGGACCTTTGGCCATTTCAGAACATCATATAAATGGAATTATAGTCTGACATATGAGCATTTGCCTATTGCTGTACTCCCTAGAGAACCTAGAAATTGACCTTCCTTAATGCATTTTGAATCTTTATCATATTTCTAGTCCACTGGTGTACAAAGATAACCTCTGGGGAGAGGAAGGAACCAACAGGATTACAGATATTGGTATTTAAAGTTCATTATCAAATTGTTTCCACTAAATGGATGGCATGTGAGACAATGACCTAAGTAGAATCCCTTTAGGTTAAGTGGTGACTTGAAATGACTAACCTAAAAGAAGCAAAACTGATTTTTGGAATAGATTACATGTAACCCCAGTCTTAGGCTTTTCCATAAAATTATCTACTTAGAATTTATCAGACCATAAATAACTGACCAAGACTCTACGGAAGCACAGAAGAAAATACTGGCTCACAAAGGAAGTATAAACTGAAGGAGCTAGGAAATGCCTCCAAGAAGAGAAATTTCTTCTCAAAGAAATATCTAAATATCTTGCCTCCGAAATGCAATCTCGGAAGGCTACAAGAGGTTTGTAACATAGAAAAAAAATTTCACGAGAGAGTGCTGTGAATAGGCAAAACCTCACGCAGGCTCATTTAGAAATGGACGCTAACATCCAAAAGTATTTATTGGGCAACTACCATGAATGGATCCTTCTGTTCTTGATTCTGAGGTTACAAATAGGGAACAAAGCTGATGTTCCAAATAAACAATTACCTGTGGCTGGTAGTAATTCCACATATATGCTGGTAATCATTTTTTGCAATATCTATCTGGATGCGTATGGAAGAGAGACAGTATCCAGCCGGTTCTCTGATTACAAAACAGAGGTGTTGACTGTTACCGATCATTTAGAGAGTATCTCAATGTCTGTGGGCTTGGTTCGTGGATAATATAACATTATCAGTGTAGTTGTATACCAGCCGGAGGCCACAAAGTAAATTGTCACCTGTGTGTGACTTTCAAGGATAGGCAGACCTAGAAAAGGTGCTTCTTTTTATCTTTTCTATAAAGCACGGAACTGAGACTAAATATTAAGGAAAGACCAAACAACTCCTCAGGAGTCAAAAGAGAGGCACAATGGAAGCTGCCTGCCAATACAGGAAGGAGGAAGTGTAGACTTAGAATGTTATTGTTTGGCAACCTTCAGTGAATTAATGGACCCATCACTGTTTGCCAGTATCACACACTGACTGAGCCACGCAGTGCAGTTTTTAAGGGAACAACACAACATGGAGAATTTTGACTTGAGAAAAAAAAATTGACTCTAAGTCAGATTAAAATCCCAGATCTAATTACTAATAGCCAACATGCAGAAGAACACAAAAAATTACATTAGGCGAATGAAATTAAGAAAAATCAAGATCTTGAGAAATTCTACAGGCCAAGAAACCTGTAAACATCTAAATGATAACGGGAAAAGGAAAGGAGACAGAGCTTCTAACTTAAAAGTCTGGGAATGCGGCTTAGTGGTAGTATGCTTGCCTAGCATCCATGAAGACTTGGGTTGATTCGTCAGCACCACATAAACAGAAAAAGTGGGAAGTGATGAGGCAAAAGTGGTAGAGTGCTAACCTTGAGCAAAAGAAGCTCAGGGACAGTGTCCAGTCCCTGAGTTCAAGCCCTAGGACTGACAAAAATAAGAATAAGAGATTTCACAGATGTGAAGCCAGGTGCGGTGGCTCACACCTGGAATCCTAGCTACTCAGGAGGCTGAGATCTGAGGATCGTGGTTCAAAGCCAGCCCCCGGCACTAAAGACCCTAAGACTCTTATCCCCAGTTAACCTCTAGAACACTGGAAGTGGAGCTGAGGCTCAAGGGGTAGGGCAGTAAGTAGCTTTGAGCTGAAGAGCTCAGGGACAGCGCCCAGGCCCAGAGGCCTAGCCCCATGACTGACAAAAAAAAAAAAGGTAGAGTAGGCAAGGAACACACTAGCCTACGTTTGACAGAAATGGCCATTGATAAAATATTTCTATTGTTAAGGTGTAAGCAAGACTTTGATTTAGCAGCAGCAGGTTTTAAATGTTGCATGAGAAGCTACCAAGGCAAATTCCTTTCTCCATGGTCCCCTCAGGGTCAAGTACCATGTTTCAATTATAATTCCACCAAATTGCTGTGTTGCTGAGAATGCTTCGGATGAATAGCAATACAGTGCAGTTCTTTGTGGAACAGGATCAGAAAATTCAGCTCAGAGGTTTGTTGAAAGATGCCCCCAAGACACCCAGCTGCAAAACACATTAAAGACTCCACAATGATGGGAATATTTCTGATCAGTATTCCCCAAAGAAGCTACTTCTGCAGAAAACAAGTTTATTATTTATAGGAGCAAATATGATTTCTCAGCTCAGCCAAGGCAGCTCTTGGCCATTACATCAAGAAGGCACCGTCCTGCAGCCCATTATAAAAATCATATTTACATTAATGGGAAAAGTGAATGTTGGGCCAAATGTGTATTTCTTTCTAGGGCATAGGCCTCAGGAGCTTGTAAGGAGATGCTAAAATGTTTGATTTGACTTCTCATTTCTCACAATGCTATTCCTTGGGAAAAGATTTATATAGGAAGATACTATTTGTAAGTTCTACTTCAAACTACCTGTCTAGTTTTCAGAGGGTATCTTATAGGCTTTTTGTGGGTCCAGGGGCCATGACACTTTCCTATTAGCAGAGAATGCCAAAGGACTGAAAGCTTTACTGAGACTAGTGATTATATTAGATTATCAAGCAAGGAAGTGAGTTTATTCTTCTTGTTGGAGAATTACATTCTCAGCTATTTCACTCTACATGCATTATTCTAAAAGAGCAAGAGCAATTTTCAAATTGGGTATGACAGTTGCTGAGTGATTCTTAATGATTCTAACTAGAAAAAAAAAAAGGAAGACCTTTTCCAACAGGGATGAAGGCTAATAGAGAGCCATTATTTCTTTTCTCTAAGAATAAATAATCTAATCAGAATAAGAAAAGACCAATCACTAAGATGTAGCCTTCACTTTCTTTGGTTTTTTCCCTCTCCCCGTATTGCACTCTTACACCAAGTATGCACATTCCCCTTCTGCTCTGTTCTTTGGGGTTTGGCTGTCAGAAGAGCTGCGAGGTAAGCTGAAGTCTTCCATCTAATGTATGCCTGTGTGTCTACTCTAGCCAGGGAACTTTTCCTAAATCTTCAAACTCTATTCTCAAGGTTGGAAAATAATGGAAAGATAATCTGCATTTCAGTCCCAGCTGTGATTTGGTGTCAGCAGCAGTGCAACTGGTAAATAGATTCCTATGTTACCTTGCATACTGAATTTGGAGAATTATCTCCAGGTATGACTAACCCTCATGTCCAACATGTCATATGGCTTTCCCAGAACCATCCTGCACTTGACCTGAACTTTCTTTCCTCTTCTGCCACATCTATTTTCTACGCTAGCCACTAGCTGTGTACAATTCCATTTCCCAGCATTCTTCTGCTTCTATGTCAGTTGAATACTTACAACCCAACTGCATAGGCATGCATTTGTAAATAGAGATTACTACAACTCATGCAATTTGGGAAGATTTATTATAGCTAAACATGATATGGAAATTTAAGCAAGTAAAAAAAGTTAGCCTTCAGTAAGGAGTTTGAAGGAGTGATCTTTCTGCCCTTAGGCAGAAAGGGCAGAATGCACCTACTAGTTCCACTGCTCACAAAACTGTCACTTTAAACTTCAGCTCTAAGGGTCCCATTTCTACCCAGCCTTATCTCATATTGCCAAGTAACTTCTCATGGTTCTCTGATACTCCCTACACAAAGAAAGAAAAATTAGAGACTCACTCTGGTCAACAAAGCCATCTTCTATTATAGTAACCAAGGACAGAACCCAGTCAAATCTAAAATGCAAATGTCCAAGAGAAATGCCCATTGGTGATTCACACATTGGTCTGACTCTTGCTCTCCTCTCTAGAGTACTATTAATTTGCTCACTGCTAAGGTAAGGATTCTTTCATTCATATGACAGAAACCTCATCTAGCAAACTGATGTCAATACAAAAAGAAGACTTTTGGTAGCTCTCAGAATTAAAGGCAGAGCATGTTGTGTCATCTCTGGTATGAGAGGAACCAGGGAGCCCATAGGAAACTGAGCAACATTTATTCCAGAAACTACCATCTGATGACCTTGAGATAACTTTGAGTCTAGTTGCTGGGTACTACTGCTGTTTCTGGAGTCTCATTTTTCTATTGGGTGCTCAATGGAGATAAGGGTGGGGAATTATTTTTTATTTTTATTAATCTTATTTTTGTTATTTTAAATGAAAACATTTTATCTTTAAGTAGTTGTACAAAGGAGCTGCCAATTTCAAAGCAGTTTATGGATATACTATATCTTCCTCATTCATCTCTCCCCTACCCAGTCTTTCCCTCATTCTTTTAAATTTTGTAAAATATACATTGGATTTTAACTGTATTCTCCCTAGCCCTCCTTTTCATTTGTCTTCTTCTTCCTCCTTGAATCATCTCTCTTTATTGCTTTTATACCTACCCATTACCCTTAGCTAATATCCATGACTATTTTTTTTTCTGGGGGAGAAGAATAGTTATATAACTGCTAGTTTATTAAACCCCCAGACCAAAGGAGAAGAGGCCAGAGTCCTGATCCCAGGGAAGAATTCCAGTTGGTCCAGCTGGAATCAGGTGACCATCCCTGGGCCAACCAGCAGTAAGCAGAGGACATGGCATCCTGAGAAGTGACTTCCTCCATTGGCATGCAGGGGAATAGGGCTTCCCTGCACAATTCCCAAAAAGAGGAGGCCCAGAGAAAGCAGAGCAAAAAATCCCCCACATTTTGGTTCGATTTCTCCATGCAAGTTTTCTTCCTAAAAGAATGCAAAAATCACAAATAATGGAAGAGATGAAACAAATTCTTCTGAGAGGTGAAACTGTGCATTGTGGGAAGGACACAACATTTGGATTTCAGAAATAGCGGAGCCCAGGGTCACTTGAGCTGCTCAGGGAAAGGTTTGCTCATAGAACTGTCACTGACTAACCCAAGTTCAAACTTCTTGACTTTAGTTTGTGCTCAGGATAAAAGTACACTGGGACACAGTATTAAAAAATATTCACAACTGCTAGGAGTGTCTCTGTGGCCATAACTAAGAATATCTCAGAGCTGGGTAACTGGGAATTAGGGTCCATGCCCTGGAGACTTCTGGAGCGTGTCTGCTTTCACACTTAATGATCAAAACACTCCCATTGGTAGAGTCCTGAGAAAGTAAATAACAAGGAGAAGGAGAAAGAGGAGAGGAAGAAAAATTGGAGTAATGGGAAGGAAGAAGAGAAATAAACAGAAACAGAAAAACTAAAGATAGATGATCTAGAACATTGCTAAAATATTATTCCTTCCTTCCTTCCTTCCTTCCTTCCTTCCTTCCTTCCTTCCTTCCTTCCTTCCTTCCTTCCTTCCTTCCTTCCTTCCTCTGTCACCTTCCTCCCCCCCTTCTCTCTCTCTCTCTCTCTCTCTCTCTCTCTCTCTCTCTCTCTCTCTCTCTCTCTCTCAAACAGCCTTTAGCCAGGCATGGTGGCCACTATAATCTCAGCTACTCCATAGGTAAAGGTAGGAAGATCAAAGCTCAGGCCAGATCAGGAAGAAACGTATCTATCTGAAAACAAAAACCACCAAAAAGCACAGAAAGGGGAACGAAGGGTACAAAACAAGACTCAAGTGGTTAAGTCCCTTGTCAATCAAGTAGTAGGTCCCTGAGACAAAAAAAGAAAAAGAATTTTTGTTTTAAAAGTAATTTTTGTGCAAACATTTCAAACAATGGAGATTTTTCTGGAAGTTCACTTATCACAGAGTAATCTCACTGGTAACCCTTTTCCTGAGATACATTATATCCCCTGTCTAGGGATGCTCCAGATACAAGTCTTCTGCTAATATCTGAGATACCTACAAGTGGTTTCTAAATAACAGTGTGTTCTAGGGTAAAATATATTCCTTTTTCTTTCTTTTAATCCCTATAAATACTCCTCAGAGGATCTTGGTTTGGTGCTTTTAAATACGTAGCATCTCTATAGCATCAACTACTGTATATTCCAGCACAGAAAAGGAAAGCAAGGATTTGGGTTGAAAGACAGAGCATAATAACACCATTGTGCTTTCACTGCACTGAACATCTTAGTACGGTTCAAGTTGAGGCAGGAATATTACTCTTCCTTTGAAAGTAGGCATGCAAATACTAAAATATTTATTTTAGTTTAAAAAGACAGTACAGTTGCCTGGTTCACATCTGTAACCTTAGCTACTTGGCAGGCTGACAGAAAAGGATCAGTTTGAAGCTAGTCTGGGCAGAAAAGTCCTTGAGATTCTTATTTCTAATTAAACATCAGAAAGCTGGAAGTGAGAGCCTGGCTTAAGAGGTAGAGCACTAGCCTTGAGCTAAAAAAGCCAAGAAAGGGTGGGAGGCCAGGAGCTCAAGCCTTCGGACCAGCAAACACAGAAAAGAAATCAGATTCGAAGGAAAAGCATGATGACCCAAGTTCAAACTCCCATTCTGCTCCAATGGGTCTCCAATGAAGGGAAAATAAGCCAAGATTTTGTATTTGATTGTGGAGCCACCTCCCCTCATGTGAATGAGGAAGTACTGGAAACTTTGGCACACATTGGAAGGGTCATCAATTAGACACTTTCCTACATTCCATGCCGGGAAACTTCATGAGGAGGAGAAGACATAGAAAACCTGGATGCTGTTGGTGGAAAAAGGATGACAGATACTCTTTGCCAACTCCTAAAAATAAAAGTAAGAAATGCTAACCAACCGTGGACCCATATAGTTATTTTTAGGACCAACAGAAATAAAATGGAAGACTTACTTTCCATGATGATGACCTTATCGAAAGCCCTGAGTAATTTTATTTGAAAGGAAATGTCATTTGCAAATAAAAGCCCGAAGGAAAAAGTTATACTAAAAGCCCATCATTTAGTACAATTAATAAATAAAAATTCAAATAAATGCCACTTATATAAATCACTAATGAGATCACAACTCTGCTAGATAACACTTTTTTTTTTTTTTGCCAGTCCTAGGGCTTGAACTCAGGGCCTGAGCACTGTCCTTGGGCTTTCTCAAGGTTAGTACTCTACTACTTGAGCCACAGCGCCACTTTGGCATTTTCTGTGTATGTGGTAGCAAGGAATCGAATCCAGGGCTTCATGCATGCTAGGCAAGCACTCTACCACTAGGCCAAACTCCTGGCCCCTAGACAACACTTTTGTAGACTCACTTTACCTATGTGGATCTCCTTACCTCAATTGAGCTTACCTCTTTGGACTTCCTTGAAATAAAACTTAGGTTATCTTTCTGTTCCTTTACACAAAATATCAAGACAATCACATTTATTTTATACTTCTTATTTCTTTGGCCTGGTACTTTATTTTCATTTCACTTTAATTTCTTTATGGAACTGGCATATTATCCCAGCCAGGTGCTGGTGGTTCAAACCTGTAGTCCTAGTTACTCAGAAAGCTGAGATATAAGGACTGCAGTTCAAAACCAGCTCTGGCAGAAAAGTCCTTGAGACTAATATGCCCAATAAATCATCAAAAGGCTGGGAGTGGAGCTGTGGCTCAAGTGGTAGAGTGCTAGCCTTGAGTACAAAAGTTCATGTATTTGATTTTGGTACCCCGTGTCTTGTATATATGTTTATCTGAATTGAAAAAGAGAAGGAGCAAAGGGTGAACCAATGCTACAGCGATACTCACAAGACAGTATGTTGGAAATAAACTTTGGAACTTGGTGGGGGTGGGGGGAGCAGTTAGGAGTAAGGGAAAGTGGGAGAAAAATGAGGGAGCAGGTAACAAGGCTTGACAAGAAATGTACTCATTACCTTACATATGCAACTGTAACCTCTCTGTACATGAGCTTGACAATAAAATAAAATAAAAAAAAAAAGCTCATGAAATAGTATTCAGGCCCTGAGTTCAAGACCTAGCACCAGCACACACAAAAAAGAAAATTCATATAGAAGAAGATGGCTATAAGGCCTGAAAAACAAATGAAGGGAAAGAATATTAAGCAGAATATTAAGCAGAGAAATCTGTCTTATCCCATAAGCAGTGGAGATTTCAAGGTCTGAAAACTGATATAAGCAAGAGAGTTTTCAATAAAGCTAACCTGGAGGAGAAAAGGCTGACAGGGAAGAGAGTAGACGAAATGGGGCTGTGTAGGGATGCTAACACAGTTTAGAATACTATCTGTACAAGGATAGCCCCTCAAAAAAACAGCACAAGTGCAAAGTCTTAAAGAGAGAAAAAAATGTGAATCTTGGAGAAATAAGTACCTAGTATCTTTGCTTCTTATAGCTTGCTTAAAATGCTGATAAAATGCAAAATCATTAATGAATCATTGATTCATGAGATAAAGGCTCTCAAGTAGAAACAGTCTGCATTCTATATACATTACTGTATGTACCAACTATATTTAAGTACATCCATTGTATCTTGCCTATAAAGCTCATCTCTTTAATCCAATGTATATTTTAATTGTAAAAGAGAAAATAGCTTTAGAGTAGATATTGCCTTGTCAAGATAGTTATGATTAAACCCCATTAAAAGTCTGAGAAGGCCCTAAAGGCTCCTTTCAGATCTGTAAGTAGATAATACTAGATCCTTTGTCTAAACACTCATTTTATAGCCAAAGAACACTAAAAGGCCCTCAATACAGGTTCACCTGACAGATATCAGCTGCTTTACTATGCAACCAGAGACTGGCTTTCTGAAGGCCTTCACACAATGTTAGAAAGACATCAAATTAGAAATGCATTCAGCCAAGAGCCCAGAAACAAGCTCTGACTTTAGGTCAATTGATTTTCTACGAAGGAGCCGACATAATTCAATATAGAAAGAACATTCTTTTCAATAAGCCATCCTAAAACAGCTCTCATGAAAAACTATTATCTCACACCATACCACCATCACAATGCGTAGTATATTGTAGACTTAACTATGAAAGTGGGACATAGGAAACTCTTAGAAGAAAGTTCTATAGTAAACTTTTGTCACCTTGGATTAGGCAACAATTTCTTGAATATGCCACCAAAACTGTGACCAATAAAGATGGATAAATCAGATTTCATGGAAAAAATTTAAAAAGATTTATATCTCAAAGGATGCCATCAGGAATGTGAAAAGATAGTCCACTGATAGGGAGAAATATTTACAAATCATATTTCTAAGAAGGAACTTATAATCATAATGTTTTTTTTAAAATCCTCCTGTGACTTAATATTTTGAAAACTTGAAAAATCAGCAAGAGAGTTGAGCAGATATTTCTTCATATAAAATGTATAAGTGACATTGGGTGCTATTGGCATATGCCTATAATCCTAGCTACTCAGGAGGCTGAAATCTGAGGATCACAGTTTGATCACAGTCTAGGCATGGGGCTCTTATCTCCAATTAACTACCAAAAAGCCCAAAGTAGAGCTGTGGCTTAAATGGTAGAATGCTATCCTTGAGCAGAAAAGCTCAGGAAGAGTGTCCAGGTCTTCAGTTCAAGTCCCAGGGACCAGCACAAAAAGCAAGCAAAGAATGTGTAAATTATTACTAAATATGTGAAGAGATGTTGAACATCGTTAGTCATCAGAGAAATATAAATCAAAACCATAATGAGATTGCCACTTCACTCCCGGGATGAAGGTCATAATAAAAAAAAAAAAAGACGATATCAAGGGCTGGTAAGACGATATCAAGGGAGAACAAGAACTCTCACACATTGCGGGTGTGAATGTAAAATGGGGTAATAGCTACACTGGAAAACTGCTGAGTAGTTTCTCAAAATGTTAAACATAAGAGCTTCCAATAAGTCTCAAAAATTCCACTTACTAGTACTCAAAAAGAGGAATGTTCACGCAAAGACTTGTACAAAAATGTTCTCAGAATCATTATTCATTAAAGCCAGCAAATGAAATGTGCCCACATGTCTATAAGCTGATAAATGGACAAATAAAAGATAATAGACATACATACCATCACAGAATAAACGACTATTATTCTTGACAATAAAAGGAATGAAGGATGTTATTGTTTGAATTTAAATGTCCCCCAAAGCCCATGTTTTAAAGGTTCCTCATCCGCCTGTGGTTATACTGGGAGGTGATGGGAACTTTAGATGGTCTTGGTTAGAATGGAGCATGCCGTGGCATGGTGTACACAGTGAATGTTAGGTTAATATGGGTGTTTACTTCCAAGGAGACATCACTGAAGAAAAACTATGAATGCTCAGAACACCGAGTGCCATACTGGACTGTGAATACTCTGTTCATTTTCCCCATAATGAAACCCAGCTTTCACTAAAGCCACGACTTGGAACAAATCTACATTTTTCACTTTATCACTTCAATTAAGCATATTAATTTTTATCTCATTTTTTAGGTACTGTTTGCCTTTTGGGAAGCAGATTCTCACAAAATCCTTGCCCTGAGGCAAGGAAACAGTCAGCAGATCTCACAATGGTTTGATGAATGCCATGAGCCTGACTGGAAAGCTTCTCTGAATCAGCTAAGCTGAGTAATACATACATGGGAATTTTATATTTCTGATTTAAAATTTATTGGAATTTAAAAGTTTTAGTCCTTGAATTAATGCACCTTCTATCTGGCAAATATCATGTAACCCTTTTACTAATTACAATAAAAAAATAAAAGTTTTAGTCCTTTTGACCATGGTTAGTCAAAACCATGTGTAATAAAATCTCAAATAAAGCAGACTTATTTGACTGCAGCTCTGGCTCCTTTATTTCTTTCTGCTTTTTTGACATCATGAAGTAAGCAGGTCTCCACAGTGACATAGGATGTGGCACAGGCCAGAGATGAGAGGGTTGAGCCACAGTAGGTTCAATTCTCTGAAACCATGAGCCAATCTATAAACCTTTCTTACTTTTAAGATGTTTGGCTCAGGTATTTTGTTGTAGTAACACAAATCTGACAAACATAAAGTACTGATGGAGCTGTAATATAGAAAAGTCAGGCTGGGAATGTGGCTCAGTGGTTCAGTGCTGGCCTTGCATGCATGCGGGTTCTATTCCTCAGTACTACATACACAAAAAAAGCCAGAAGTGGTGCTGTGGCCCAGGTAGTAGGGTGCTAATCTTGAGCAAAAGAAGCTCAAAACATATTTTTTGGAGTCGTCAGTTCAAAACAACTACAAACCATATGATTTCATGAATGTGAAATGTGCAGAAAAGGCAAATTTACAGTCAGGAAGAAGGGCATTGAGCCAGCCTCGATGTGAAATAACTGCTGCTAATGGCTCTGATGAGGTTTTTCTTGGGGAGGGGATAATGAAAACATGTCTGATCAACTAAGGAATTTACCCTTGAGAGTCAAGTTCTTCTACTGTGATAACCTCTTACAGGTCAAATTTAATTTTACATTTTTTAGTGGTTTTATTTGTGAGGTAATTTTCACTTCCTATCTCCCAGTAGATAGATGCCTATTTCAAGATACAGTGAAGAACTATTATTGCCAAGCCTCTCAGCCATTAGCTGGTCTATTTTAGCAAAATCCAACATTCCTCTGAGAATCCAACTTCATCTCCTATTCTTGTAGTCTGGGAAAATTACAGAGAAAGCTGCTGCTGCTATTACTGAAATTCTGGCCCATTTCTATGGTCAAGAGGTAAAAATCTCTGTCTCAAAGTATACATGGACTATTTTGCAGTATTAGTGGTGGCCCAGGACTTGACTTGCTTAATAGATGAGTTCTCTTTTAATCCCCAACTATGACTGTCTTTCATCACTGAGAGGCAACTCCAAAGTTGGTCTGGTACTTAGCAGTCCCTAAAAGGATCTCCCACTCACTGTGTGATGTCATGGTACCACCTATACCTAACAGTGGCTCGGTACTTCTGCCCCCCTCATATCTGTATCTATATCCCAGTGTCAGCTCACTCATTAAAACCTAACTTAACTAGAACAAACTCTTCCTACGGGCAGGACAGGAACTGGGTTGCTATTCTACCACCTCAGGTCTACAGCCTTTTAGGTTGTACAGAACACAAAGAAAAGGGTGCCAGCCCCTCCCCTGTAACAGGATAGAAAAGAAGGAAGTTTTAGTGGCTAGGAGTGTGACTCAGTGATTAGTCCAGCAAATCAAAGGTTATGAGTTCCAGTCCCAGGACCACACATAAAGAAAGAGATTTAAAAACAGTGGAGAAAAAGAAAAATCCTATTTAAATAGAGATTTTTAAATCTCTAGTCTCATTCACCTCCACCGAGAGAGAGAGAGAGAGAGAGAGAGAGAGAGAGAGAGAGAGAGAGAGAGAGAGAGAGAGAGAGAGAGACAGAGAGAGAGACAGAGAGAGAGACAGAGAGAGAGACAGAGAGAGAGACAGAGAGAGAGACAGAGACAGAGAGAGACAGAGAGACACAGACACAGACCCAGACCCAGACACAGACAGACAGACACAGACACAGAGAGAGACACAGAGAGACACACAGAGAGACACACAGAGAGAACATGTATTTTCTCAACAACAATGCAGATGCCAAATTCAAATTCCTTCCCTCAAGAGACTGATTTCAGGAAAATAGATTCTTCTTCATCTGAAGACCTAGCTTCGGCTTTATGAAAATTGCTTCAGGAAAAGTTGAGTGTCAAGCGCAATCAACAAGAGGAAAGGAATAAAAAAAGCAAGGGACAAAACCTAGCTGACATCCTGATGAATGAAAATCAAAGCAGAGCCTGTCAGGGAGAAGCTCAAACAAAGGTGTCATGGAGCCCGCTGTGATTCTCCTTTCAACACAGCAGAACCAGCCAGAGACCCCCTAACAAAGCAGGGGTCACTCAGGGCAAACAGAAAGAACAAGAGGAGCTTACTTGGGAGAGAGTTAGTCCTCCTTTATTGGGGCTGGTGTTAGGAGGGAAGCAGAGCTCTCAGCACTAACTATCACATAGGCACTCAGAGACAGACGGGTAGACAGAAAGGCAGGCAGACAGGCACAGAGACAGAGAGGGAATGAAGTTGGGAAAAGAGGCAGAGGAGGTGAGGAGAGGACAGAAGGAGAGAGGAGAGGAGAGAAGGGAAGAGAGGGGGAAGGGAAGATGAAGGAGGGAAGGAGGAAGGAAAGATGAGACAAATCTTTTAAAACTAAGACAAGCAAGAGAATATCCTTACCTAATATTTTTCCAGATAAAAGACTTAATGATAGAATAAAAAGAACATTGATTCCTATTTGATGCCTATTTGGAATTAAAGAAAATTTTACCTTATTCTTTTTCTTGAACTTTTCTTCAAGAGAAGAAAGGTAAGAGGAAGTAGAAGAGGAGCTAGAGAGACAGACAGACACACAGATAAGATAGAGATTGGTAGACCAATTATGAATATAAAGTAATTGGACTGATTTCCCATTGCTTTGCAAACCTAAGATCGCACTAGTGAACAACATACAATTTCAAAAAAAAAATGTCCAAACGCCTTCACAATTTACCTGTTAGAGCATGAGAGAAATCACGTCCACATAACTTCCTGATACACAGTTACTCCAGCCAGCCTGACAAGAGCAATGAAGACTGAGGCCACACACAGCACAGCCACTGCCTCTGATAGAACTGTGTCACCAGTGTGACCAGCAGAGACCAGCATCCTACCCTGGAGACCACTAAATATTTAGGCCCATCATGAGGGAATTATTCTCAGGTTCAAACAACAGAGATTACAGAAGGATCCTTGTATCTAAGCTTCCACCTCCTCTCCCTCTCCCCCTCCTCCTCCTCCTCTTCCTCCTCTCCTCACATGTCCCCAAAGGTTCTGCCAAGAACAAGTTTGGTATCAGCTTATCCTAGGCTCTAGTCTTAGCCCTGCAATTACATCCTGCTCTGGCAGGAAGCTGAACCTGGTAATCAAGCCTGTCTCTCAGCTATGCTTTCCACATCTGTCTTTGGAGAGGTAGTGACCACGTGGAGAAATGAGTGGGTGCATGCCCCATGTTGAGGCCAGGATTGGCACCTGCCTTGTGAGAATCTGGAAGCTCCCTGAACCTTCCTGTGCCAGTAAAGTCCTGTTGGAGAAGGTATGAGCAGTTTACAATGGCTGGCACTCAGTAGCTGCTCAGTGCTCTTTACATAAAGCTTCGGAGTGTTTCCAGTATTACACAAGCTCCTACCACCTCAAATGCAAGCGGGCAGATACCCACAGGATTAGTTAAGTGACAGCTGTGTATCTGGGACTCGTTTGGCGGAATTCATCTTGTCAGGCCTCAAGACCTCGTACTGCTTAGGTTTTCCATAATGATTCACTCCCAGCCCCTGGACAGAATGGAAAAA
Organism: Megascapheus bottae; assembly: GCF_031878675.1. NCBI lineage: Eukaryota > Metazoa > Chordata > Mammalia > Rodentia > Geomyidae > Megascapheus > Megascapheus bottae. The sequence goes on from NC_143510.1 coordinate 35,810,706, forward strand.
TTGAGAAAGGTGGTCACACTTGGTTCTATGCACACTTCTGCATAGTACAACACAGGACTTGTTGGCAAATATTCCTCAAGAGGACATGGTGCAAGATGGCTGTTATTACAGGTACGGAACGAGAAAACAGGGCTCAGAGTGGACATCGTTGAAGGGATATGATAGGAAGAGCCAGGATTTCCCCATGACTCAGTTTCCTTGTGCCACTGAGCTTGACCTGGAGAACCAACAACCCTGAAGCACGACTGTGGAGAAGGTGCACACGGCTGCTGCAAAGGGTTATGAGACATGGGAATCATCTCCAGCTTGCCTGGTAGAGAGGAAAGCACAAACAAACCCTCACTTTCCTGCAGGTGACTCAGCTTAGTCCGGTGGTGCACACACCTGCAATCCCAGCTATGTGTGTGTGGGGGGGGGTGAGGATGGTGGGAAGAAGATCAAGGTCCTAGGCCAGTCCAGGCAAGGACTCAATCTGAAAGAAACTAAAATGTTAAAATTAAAACAAAACAAGCCATGCGCAGTGGCTCACACCTGGAATCCTAGCTACTCAGGAAGCTGAGATCTGAGAATCAAGGTTCAGAGCCAGCCTGGGCTATACAAAGCCAATTTAATCACCAGAAAATGGGAAGTAGGGCTGTGGCTCAAGAGTAGGGCAGTAGCCTTGAGCTGAAGAGCTCAGGGACAGGGCCCAGGCCAGAGTTCAAGCCCCATGCTCCCCCCCGCCAAAAAAAACCATAGTCTAAAGAATAAAGCTATCTCTGGATTTGGGCAAGGCAAAAATAATGAGTTTGAATCCTACCTCTACAGCATCGTAGCTATGGGGCCTTATTAAGGGCTACAGGTAAAGGGCTTGCTTCAGTCTGGTGACAGCTATGGCAGATGGTAGCTGGAATGAATGACTCCATACTGCCACTGTCTTTCAGAAAATATAATTATATATATAGATAGATATATTTAAATTTCTGTATGTCCCAATCAGAATCTGACCACAAGAAAATTTTCCCAACCTGCTCTGAGATTGAACCCTATCGATAAAAACTGACTTTAAACATATGTGTGTGAGTACAAAGAGTACAAAGTAATAATGTTTCAGCACTTACTTTAAAAGACTTTGGTCGCCTCAAGGTATACTATACCATCTCCAACTGAGGGGAAAGAAGTGAGGTGCACAATGAACCATATTTATTCTTAGGAATTAATGTACTTCCTAACAGTAAACACACATTTACTATATGTAATAAGTATGTGCATGTGTTAGAAGTCTTGCTTATTTAGTGGGTTCGTAGGGTTCAAACCCAGGGCTTTCATGTGGAGTGGGGAAGTGTTCTACCATGAAGCCATATCCTCAACCTTCTCTTATCAAAGTGCCTCTTATAACTGACAGGTAAGAAGAGTAACTCTTATTAGTGCCCACTAGACTTGCTTTTTACTCTACTGTTGCCAAGACTTGGCAGAGCAGAGATGAAGCCAAGTGCATGTGCAGTGCCGGGGGCCCCAGGAAGCCTCAGGATGAGCAGAGGAGCACTGGATGATGACAGTGCAAGTTAGCTGGGCTGGAGGAAGAGAGGAGGAAGAGTCTCAGGGCTGAGGGTGGAGACACAATGAGCCATCCTGTTCACCATCATTTAGAAACAGTTTTAAGGCCTGGGAAAGATTAGAAGCAGCTGTATGGGAGGCCGCCCCCCTTATCTACTGTTGGTTGGTTGCTGCAGAGACCATTCTATTTGTAAACACGATCCAGGACCCACACTGTGGCTTAAGCTTGGTACTTATCCGCCAGCTGCCCTCCCCACAGGATCCCTGCAGAAAATAAAGAAAGAGTGTGAGTAGATTTTACCCAGGAGCCCTTTCCCCAGACTTTCACAGTTCTGTCAGATGAAAAGTCACAGCATGAAGAAAACAAATGTTCACTTATCTTCAGATTCTTAAGAAGGGGCAGTCGGTTTGTTGATAACACATTTTTAAATACCTAAGATGTTAAGTCTAATGATACTTAGAGTCCTCTCTGCTGTGAAGCCTTGGGTCAAAATTTCCGCCTACATATGAGGTGATTTTTCTGGATATTAGCCACTTTGGGGAAGTCATTAGTGTAAAAAAGGCATCTAATAAGATAGAATGAGACGGGGCCGGGAGTTTGGCCTAGTGGTTAAAGTGCTTGCCTAGCATGCATGAAGACCCGGGTTCGATTCCTCGGCACCACATACATACAAAAAAGCCGGAAGTGGTGCTGAGGCTCAAGTGGTAGAGCTCTAGCCTTGAGAAAGTCCAAGGACAGTGCTCAGGCCCTGAGCTCAAGCCCAGGACTGGTAAAAAAAAAAAAAAAAAAAAAAAAAAGATAGAATGAGACAATTTAAAGAGACTATCTGGGCTGGGAGTTTGGCTTAGTGGTAGAGTGCTTACTTAGCATGCACAAAGACTTGGGTTCTATTCCTCTATATCACATACATAAAAATAGCTGGAAGTGGTGCTGTGGCTCAAGAGGAAGCGCTGTAACCCAAAGACAGTGCTCAGACACTGAATTCAAGCCCCAGGATTGGAGAGAAAGGGGGGGGGCACTATCTGCCACTGATAACTCTCCACAGTAGTATCAGACTATCAGACTACAGGAAGTCTCTAAAGGAAAATGGTAAAGAGTGATCTAAACCCCTAAACATGTCCTGTTCCCTGGGGACTCTCACCACCCACCAGAACCTAGGGCAGTCTTGAGGGATGGGTTTCAGAGGTTGGGTATTGCAAATGTCAAGATCACAATAGTTTCCTGATTTATGAAATGGAAAACATTAGCCCTTTAACTACAAAAGGAAATAATGAAGTGAAAGGCTAATGAATATTAGATTGAGAGTATTGGATATTCCAATGGCAAGATATTTTGTGCACAATCATCATGGACCTAGCTTTTTTAAGTCTAAGAAGAATGCATTTAAAATAATTAATTAAGATGTGCATAAAGATGAATCTCTAAAAATTATTTTGGAAGTCACCCAAATATCTTATCTACTTAGCCTGATGGATAACTAAATAACAGGTGGTGTATCTCAAAGGAATAAGAAGGAAAGAAGTTCTGAGAGAGCTACAACGACGAACCTCAAACTTGAGTGCAGACACAAAGTTCCAGTACCAAATCTCACTTCCCTGATTTCACCTGGATACGTAAACTAGAGTAAAGATTGGTAGTTGATTGGATGGTCTGAGACAGGGAGTGGTGGGAATAACTATAATGGCTCATGTATGTTTGGAGACTGGCAAAAAGCAGTTAAAGTTAGATTCTGGTGATGGTTGTACCATTTTAAATACAATGAAAAACATTGAGTTGTAGACTTTACATGGGTGAGCTGTAAATTAAATTCCAGTAAGGCTATTGCAAAAAGATTATCCATCCCGATGTTTCTTAAAATGGACAAAAGTAACAGGGGCAAATAAGTTATTCTGAGATTCTGATAACTTACACGTACTAATCACTGAAAAGATGCCTCAGAGTGAGGTGTGAGGGTACACTCTGTAATTTCAGCCCTCAGGAGGATAAGGAAGGAGGATCTTGAGTTCAAAGCCAGCCTGGGCCACATAGGACAACCCCCATCTCAAATAAACAAAACAGAAGTCTGTACCAGAATACATAACATGATCTCAGTTACATGCAAAAGAAGCAAGTATGTGCATAGAAATGCTAGAAAACTGACTCAAAGTATGGATCAATATTTCTTATAAATGATCATAAATGTTGGATTTTGTACATTTTTTCCTCTTTGTTGGCTTTAGCACAACGATGCTCATTACTTACTTTCTGTAACAATAATCCTGAATTAACATTTGAATAGGTACTAAGGAAGTGCCTGGCAGCACCTGGCCTAAGTTTTTAATGGATTGTGAAACATTAAACCTCCAATTTCCCTGCCAGATTGGACTGTGAGACTGGGTAGGAGAGTGAACTGACCCCAGGAAGCAGAGGCGGGGAGGAGGAGCCTTGAAAAGGAGCCTTGAAAAGCCAAGCTGATCCTGTGACTTGCAGACAATGACTTTCCCTCTTGAGTGGCGATGGTCCTGTGTCTCTTCTGACCTTCCTCTCTGGGGGTGGAAGGGAAGGCAAGTCCTTTCTAGATCTGTCCCATAGCCTGGCTGTAGCTTTCCTGTGTGATCTCAGCTCTGCCAGACATACATCCGGCTGAATTCTAGCTGTCAACTTTCTCAGGAAGCCTTGAGTTCCTTGCTTTTGCCCTGGTCCATCAGCTTGAGGTGCTATAACAGCTTGCCCCTCATTTCTTGTTAGTTTCCTGGTTTCCCACCCATACCTGTGCAGTTAGATCACTCTTTAGTCATGCAAACCATCAGAGATGAGTCTCATTTCCTGTCAGGATCCTGACTAGATTGGTGACCCATTTGATGCCCAAATGAGAGACAAAGTTTTATTTTTTATTTTAATTTTTTATTGTTATTATAAAGGTGATATACAGAGGGGTTATAGTTATATAAATCATGTAAAGAGTATATTTCTTCCCTCACTCTCTCCAAGATTTTCCTTCCCAGTCCCACCCACAAGTTGTATAGTTGGTTTTTCTTTTGGGGGTGAGGGGGTCATGGGGCTTGAACTCTGGGCCTGGGCGCTGCCCCTGAACTCTTCAGCTCAAGGCTAGTGATCTACCACTTGAGCCACAGCACCACTTGTATAGTTCTTTTTCTTTTCTTTTTTTAAATATTTATTTATTTATTTTGCTCATATTGTTACAGTATTTCACCTTGTTATCTGATATATTGTATACATGCTTGATGGGTTATTTGAAATTGGATAGGGAAAGGGGGAAAACAACATGTATAGTTCTTTTTCAACATAGCTTTTTCTTTTTTTAAAATACATTTTCAACATAGTATCTAGTGAATACCACTCCTGCATTTGTTCACACTTTGTCCCTCCATTTATGTGCCTCCCCTTACATTCCCAAGGACATATAAACAAACAAGACAAAAAGAAAACAAAACAAAAATTCAAAAAAAAAGGAAGCAAGACAGAAAGAACTGTTCGTTTCCTGGAGTTCATTTCAATACACATTATTTTATATGACCACATACACATAGGCATTGTGCCTTTGTGTTCCTTTCTTTAGAGGTCTCCCTGTGTGGGAGTGCGTAGAGAGAGACCTGTATAATTGATCAGGTCCTGGTATATTTTAGATCTAGCTTTGGCATATGAGAGAAAATATGTGCTATTTGGGGAGACTAAACTTTTAAGTAGTAAGAATTACCCACACAGGGTAGTATTCCTTTTTCATCCTCAACAAGAAAATATCCTGGGGACCCTCCATGCATCTTCAACCAAAAGACTGCCAATACCATGTACAGCTGAGGTTATAAAATCTATTTCCATAAGCTTTGATATGAGTTCTGCCAGAAACACATGTGTAATTTCAACCACATGCCTGACCTTAGTCTTTTGACCAGAGCCAACTCCAGGACAGCCTGGGGACAGCTCACCCTATCCTGATCTCCATCTAAACCACAATGGTGACCCAGCACCTCCGGCTCTGAATCCTAGGGCTTGGCCTGCTTTGACTAAAAAAGGCAGGAAGCCAAAGGGGCCAGGCGCCTCTGGGACCCATCAAATTGTCCTTGACCTCCATCCAGATTCCCCTCTGGAACACAACCTATCATCACATGTGCAAAATTTTCTTGGCCAAGTCATGAAGCCAGATCCAGGAAGTTGGTAGCAGGCAAAAGTCAGCAGTGGGCAATAAGTGGGCTAATATTGTCACATTCCCTGTCTTCTGTAGATCTAAGGAAATGACAGGAAGACAGGCAGGGTGGTTGACTGAGCCAGTGCTCATAAGGCAGTTGGCCCACAGCTGTCACCACTCTCATCAGAGAGCATGAAGCAGGCACGCTGTAATTGAACGTACAAAAATCTATAAGATGAATTCTCTCCCTCCCCCTCCTTCTCTCTCTTGCAGATGGAAATTAAATTACTGAAGGTTTTTCACACTGGTCTGCTTTTGTCTCCATTACTACCATTACTAACTATATCCCACCTAAACTAGCTAAAGTAGCTACTAGTAAAAAACAGCACAAGCATGAAAAGTGAACTTTATTGGTTTGGGTTAATGAAAAACCAATGAAGCCTCGAGTATGGCTTGTCTTAGACATTTAAGTGATCTATCTATCCAACCATCCATCCAACCATCCATCCAACCCTCTATCCATCCATCCATCCATCATCCATCCATCTATCTCATTTCTTTCCCTCCTTCCCTCCCCTCTCCTCTTTCTCTCTCCTTTTCTCCTTCCCCTCTGCCTCCCTGTCTCCCAATCCCAGTCCCCCTCTCCCAGTTTCCCTTTATTATCTTCTTGTTATCTTCATTCTTAAGTAACATGGCTGTCCCTAGCTCATGGCTTACTGACTTTTAGCTTCAAATCAACAAAAGAGGGAGGCATGTATCCTCAGTCCAATTCTGCATCAGTCCCAGAACTGGTCTTCATTTGATGAACTTGGGTAACCAGCTATCTCTGTCAATCAACACAACTAGAAGGTTCAAGTACATGCGACAGTGGGGTGCACATAGAGCCAGAAGTGGATCATCTTAAGCATGCTACTCAGTTGACTCACTCCTGGAAAAACCAAAATCCCTAAAGAATTTCAAAATGAACGAATTTCAAAGCATTCACAGCAACTTGCATAAATCGTCAAGCAGATTTGAGAGTCTGGCGTTTTTACAATATTGACTATTGCTACCATCTGTAACAAATTTTCCCCTCCTGTTTTTCAGAGAGAACTTGTGTTCATTACAAACAATAGCTAGTAAGATAATGTGGAAGAGTAATATTTACCGAATAAAACAGAACACTACAAATAAACCGTTTCTTTTTTAATTTGAAACACAATGTACCCTACTTTATTTAGATCGGATCCAAAATATTTTCTGCCCTGGATGCAAACTAAATACCCAGAGTCTATTTCCATGTCATTAAAAAAAAATCACTGTATACTGATGTGCATGGTGGATTTTGTTAAGGAAATTTGTACTGTGGATTACTAGGAATTTTAAATTAAAACCATAGTCCTCAATTTATATACACATACACACACACACACACACACACACACACACACACACACACCAGCCTAGGCAGACAGCCATACATTTTAATATATGCTCATTTCACCAACAACATAGTTATAATCCCTTGAGCCTGTCCCTGATTTTGTTACTAGAAGTAAGACTAGCTGCTATAACAAACAGGCCCAAGATGTCAATGGCTGAATACAACACAAGTATATTTGCCATCCCGATAACTCCCTAAGGTGGGTACCCCAGGTTCCCTCCACACAATGATTCAGCCACGCAGGACTCTTCTGCCTCTCAGCCTATGGCTCCTCCCTCAGGACAACAGCTGCTTTCCACCTCAGACAAGACATGCTTAGCCTGCCAGTTCTCTTCTTAGTAGACATTAGTGTTGTTCCTTCTCCTATATTGGACAAGCAAAGCTGTCCTTGGACTTTTCCTAACATCCACCCCCACTGGGGCATTACCCATCTAATACCAGGCCTGGCATTCATTCTATTACTATTTCCAGGTGATTTCCACTGTGTGGTAAAAATTGAGACTTAAGACCTTCCTCAGTAACTCCACACCCAGGAAAGCGTGTATTGAAAATACATTTTCTAAAAGCCTTAGAATGATTTCGTTTCAGGTCCATTCTTCCCACCCAGGATATGAGCAAACACCACTCACAGGAGGCCCTCCATTCTGCTCAAGGACGGCTGGAAGCTTTGCCTCTGCCTGAGCTACTACTTCATACAGAAAGGGAGCACAGACTCTGGTGGACAGAGGCATCTCTGCTTCATCTCTTAAGTTTTCTCCTTCTTTACGGCATCCCGCCCCTCCTGAGGCCTGTACCTGTGTCATCGGTTGAGCCAACAAGAATCCTTCCAGATGTTGTCCATCCCAGAACTGGAGTGACTCCTTTACTCTCCTAAGCAACAACTTCTGTCTACCAGTGCCAACAGCTTCCTACCTATCAATCACTACTCAAAGTGCTTTGCCGACACTTATACCATCTAAGAGGTAGATGCTACTAATTTTGCCCATTTTGTAGATTAAGAATGTTCCCAGGGTCAAAGGACAGCGATAGGATTCCAACACAGGCGAGAGGACTATCAAATTCATGTTGTTGATCACCAGAAAGTGTGGCTTCTCCAGGGACAAGTCTGCCTTGATAGACAAGACTGAAACCAAGAAGAGAGGGGCAGATGGAGGGCAGAGGCTGTGAATCCAGCCCCTTTAACCTTGGCATAGTGTGTTCATGCAAGTTAACACATTCCTCTGTGTTCGTGAAGGTAGCCTGAAGCATCCTTCTTGGTTATCTGTTTCTAGACCTGTTAGTAAGGCACTTGAATGATGAATCTACACAGGTTCTCCTGTTCTAAAAGTCAATTATTCTTGGGTCATAGTTATTGGGGACCAAGGAAGGATGGAAAGTTCTTCACCTGACAGAGCAGAGGATTAAGCTCCTCAGAAACTAGCCTTCACTGCTCATTAGTGGAGGTAGAAATCAGGAGTTCAATCCACCGCAGCCCCACATCTGCTCCTTACATCCCATTTTGGAATTTAAGGATCATGAATGTGAGGATCCTTTCTCAGCATCTTCTCCATTATGATGCTTTCCCTACCCTCTTCCTCGTCTCTGTGTGTGTGTGTGTGTGTGTGTGTGTGTGTGAGAGAGAGAGAGAGACAGAGAGAGAGAGAGAGAGAGAGAGAGAGAGAGAGAGAGAGAGAGAGAGAGAGAGAGAGAGAGAGAGAGAGAGAGAGGGAGAGAGAGAGAGATGGGCCTTCAGTTCCTGTGGCTTCAGTTCGGTTATCAGTTGCTTATTCCTTTCCTGGAGTCCCTATTTTTAGCCATCATCAGACATCCTGATGCCAGCAACTTGCTTCAATTCCTGGTCATGCCCTATTAACCTCCTGACAGCTTGTTCTTTTCTGTCTCAATGTACTTCCTGGCAGCAGTGGGTCTCATGCACAAGCCTGTCCTGAAGCCAATGACCACTTCTATTTCTAGACCTTAGCCCCACCCAACGTTAACTACCTCCCAGTGGTTGGCTCTCTGTGGTAGACCATGATCATCAAAACTTTCAGCCAACAAATACTCAGCATCATTGTACTAAGGGAGGGGGATAATAAGACGCATAAGGCATGCCACATTCCTGGCTTCATATACTCAATAATATTGGTGTGGGGGGGGTGCGGGAGTACTGGGCTTTGAACTCAGAGCCTTGCTCAGCTTGCTTGCTCACTACCAGTTGAGCCATTCTCTAGCATAGCTTTTGGAAATGAAATCTCATGGATTCTTGGGTTACCCATGCTGGGTTCAACCTGTGGTCCTTCAGATCTCAATCTCCTGAGTAGTTAGGGATACAAGTGTACCCCTCAATTTTTATAAGGACCAATTATAAGTCTGTCCTGGCAGATGGTCATATCTTCTAGCAAGATTAATAGACTTCATGAAGCTTATAGGTGAGAGAGACACAAACAAGGAAACAAAAAAGAGAAATTTGAAGTACAAGCAAGGAGAATACAGGGGGAGAATTAGAGACTGCATTTATTTGGATAAAGTAATCAAACCTAAAACGGTACAACGTTTTCCTACTTTATAATCAACTTTCCGCCAGGTACCAGTGGCTCATGCCTGGAATTCTAGCTACTCAGGAGACTGAGAGCTGAGGATTACAGTTCAAAGCCAGTTCAGACAGGAAAGTCTGTGAGATTCTTTTTTTTTTTTTTTTGCCAGTCCTGGGCTTGAGCTCGGGGCCTGAGCACTGTCCTTGGACTTTCTCAAGGCTAGAGCTCTACCACTTGAGCCTCAGCACCACTTCCAGCTTTTTTTTCTATATATGTGGTAGTGAGGAATTGAACCCCGGTCTTTGTGTATGCTAGGCAAGCACTCTACCACCAGGCCAAACTCCCAGCCTGTCTGTGAGATTTTTATCTCCAACTGACTACCAAAAATCTAGAAGTAGAGCTATGGTGCAATTGATGAAACTCTTAGACTTGAAAAAAAAAATCACAGGGACAGTGGGCAGGGCCTGATTTCAAGCCCCATGACTGGCACACACTACATGCAAAAAGTTATAACCAACCTTCCATTCTACGAAACAGGAGTTTTCAAATGGCAGCAAGTCATGGTCTTGATAATGACGTCAGCCAGTCATTCAACAATCCTAATGTAGCATGTGAACCAGAAAGTACAGAGGTGGTTGTTTAAAAAGAAGAAAAAAAATCCCAAATCTTGGAAATACTCACACATAGCACACAAAATTGATGTCAAAGTCAGGGGGGACAAGGGCACTAAAGTGGCACTGGGAATATTTATAGGCATGTAGGGCAAAGGTCAATAGACACCAACTAAGCACACATAACAAGCCATTCCAGGCACGCAAGAATATGACATTACCTACCAGGTATCAGATTTGTCAAGATCATGGCCACTTAAATGGAGCACTCCGGAGTAATTACAATGGAACCCTCACTTGCTGTAACCCTAAAATTATAAATCAGGTAAATTAGGGAACAGTGATTCCAAGACAAATGGTTTCTTGCAGGGTTACAGAAGGGCAGACGGTGGGATTTATTCAGAAAGGAAACTTCTACTGTCTTCTAGCATGTCAGTTGATTTTTGGATGTACCTGATAGCTTATAAAAGAAGTGTTTACAAACAGTCTGTAGTAATCCAATGAAGTACAATCAGGGAATCTGAGATAAAGCTTTTCTTTCTTCTTAAATCAGAGAGAGCTGCCAGGTTCAGCCATCCATTTTTCATTTAGTTAACATATATTCATCCCATTCATTTTTTCCCCTAGTATTCTTCCAGAACAATTTCCACTTCAAGAGGAGATTGTGGAATTATACGATCCCTACAAAAAATTCAGTACACTGATGACAATAACAATAGCTACTTTTGTAATTAGATCTAAAGCCTTAAAAAGTAGAGATGTCAATATTATACCACCCAATGATGATGAGAGGAACAATGGCTGAACAGAATCAGTCCTGAAGGCAGCCCAAAAGCCAACAATACCAAAAACGAAGCAACCTGTTTCATGATTTGGAGGTGTCTTATTCCCCTTAATATGTAATTAGCTTACATTCTTTTTATTATCAGACAAAAATAATAAAGAGAAAAAAGAACTTCAATAAAGTTGGGGGCATTTCTGAAATTACAAACCATAGTCAAGGCTGCATTCAACTTTTAAGTACTAGATTTCCCTGAAGCTTCTTAGGAAACAAACCCAGCTCCAAGTGTAATTACAAATCTAAATTTACACATGTAGGGTGACAAAACACAAGGAGACAACAGAAGGAAAAGGTGTTGATGACCCCAGTAGGCAGGATCACACCTAGTAATGCCACCTGGGCTCAACTTGCTCCTTGTTTCTCCTTAGTCTATAAGCAAAACGCCTTCCAGACCACCCACACCTCAGCCTAAGAGTCTGGCACACAAGCGAGGACACACCTCCATTCTGTTCTCATGCCAGCCTGTCATAGTGTCCCATTTCCTGTTCTCTTCTCAATCTTGAGGACACTTCCTTTTTTCCCAACTTCAAAAGCAGTAAGCATGAGACACATCTATCTTTTCATAGCTGGTCAATACATGTGACCTTTTTGTTTTTCCCTACAGACTCATTGTTTACATGTGAGGTCATTTATAAATAGAGCACTTTATTAAGCGTTTTAAAGATGTCTCATAACAAAAATGATCTTTCCAGAGTACAATTTAGTGAATTCTCAGATTTAAGATTTGCTTGAGATGAGACATTTCTAGGGTTTGGGCACTGATCAGTCGCCACAAGTCACTGGTTCATTCCATTTTATTCACAAGAAATTTTATATACATTCCCGAAATCTGCCCAATGATCACTGCAGATTCTGTGTGTGTGTGTGTGTGTGTGTGTGTGTGTGTGTGTGTGTTCACTCAAAATCAGTCCTCTACTGCTTGAGCCACACCTCTACTTCTGGCTTTTTGCTGGATAAAGGGAGAGATGAATTTCACAGAATTCCCTGCCCAAGCTGGCTTCAAACTTCTATCTCAGCTTCCTGAGTAGCTAGGATTACAAGTTGTCACCAGTGCCTGGCTGATTCTGTTCATTTTTTTTTTTAAATCCCTTTCCAGAAGAAAAAACATCAACATTAACTTAAAATGTTTAAAAAAAAAACTTCAAGTCCATTTAAAAATATGTTCTGGTGGCCTTTGTTTAAAATGTGCCAGACAGACATTGTACCATGCCCTGGGGATATTGTGAAAAAAATTGCACATCCCTCCAGGTTCAGAGCAGAGAAGGGAAGTAGAATAAAGAATAAATGCCTGTAGTATCACATAGGACACACAGTACCACATTCATGCGCTCTTAGGGGACGTAAAAAAACAGCACGTGCGTTTCTAGCTGCAGTGCACAGCTGACTGGCAGTCAGTGCTCTGCTCTTGATCATTCTAGCACTCCTAGACAGAGGTTCCTACCCTGCAGGCAGTAGACTCCTTCTTCAAAAGGAAAACTTGGACTCTGACCTCTCCTTCCCACCCCTCACCTCCCCATCCCTGCTTTGGCTTTGCTGAATCATTTTTAAGAGCTAAAACAGAGTCTGAGTTTCCCACCACCCCTCCTCCTTCCCCTTCTTTCTCAAGGACCAGGCCTGCATTGTTGTCTGCAGGGCTCACTGTAGTCCATTCTTGCTCCTCTCACCCCTGCTAGGATGGTGAATCTTGGTTGTCAACTTGACTGGATTGAGAGGTGTGTAGAAAACTGATAGAGTGCCTTCTGGGTGAGCCCTTGAGGAGGCTTTAGAGATGATTTATATGAGTAAGCCAGTTGGGGGATTGGATTAAATCCACCCCAAGCATGAGCATGAGCTGCCCGATCCCAAGGGCCAAAGGCCCTAGTGAAAGAAAAGAGGAAAGCTCACTGTGCCTGTTCAAACTTACTTTTTCTTGAGTAAGTGTGTGTGTGTTGTGTGTGTGTGAGGGGGGGTTGTTTTTTGTTTTTCCCTATCACTGTGTCCATAGGGCTCCAGATTTTTCTGCCTTTGAAAGAAGACTTACACCAGTGACTCACACCAGACTCATACCAGTGACTCATTCCAGACTCACACCAAGAGCAAGGAGCATCTAGGCCTTCAGCTTTAGCTTTGGCCTCTCTTATTTGGAGATCTCTGGCTTATTGGACTAGTTTTCTTGGCTCTCCAGCCTAAGCACGGTCACTGAAGGACTGTAAGCCAACCCTCTTACAATTCTACATTCTCTTTGCTCTGTTTCCCTAGAAAGTCCTAAGAGACCTGATCTTAATCCTGTTTCCCTCATACAGCCCTATGCAGCTACTGCTACTTGGGCACTAAAAGTCCTGCCCAAAACAATCAGGCAAGAAAATAAAATAATAAATGGCATCCAAATTGGAAAGGAAGGAGTAAAATATTAATTCTTCATGGATAACATCCTCTTTCATGCAGATAATGCTAAAATTCCCAGTCAACTGTTAGAATTGATAGATATCTTAAGCAAACTAACAGGATACAAAAATCAACAATGAGAAAAAGAATCAATAGAATCTGTTTTACACACAATGAACAATTCTAAAAAGAAATGGAAAAAGCAACTCCATTTATGAAAGCCAGCCATGGAGGGGAAAGACTCCTATGCTGAACTGAATTAAAGGTGGCGTAAGTGGAATGATACTTGTGTTCCTGGATTTGAAGACGATTTAATATTGTTGAGATGTTATAAATTACTCAAAATTATCGACACTCAATCTCCATCAAAATCTCAGTGGATCGTTAGAATAAACAGAAAAAAATCCAACCTAAATTTTATATAAACTTCCAAGGGACTCTGAATAACCAAAACAATTTTGAAAAAACAATGTTGGAAGACTCTTGTGTCCTGATTTCAAAACATCTGACAAAACTCTCGTGATCAAACTAATGTAGTACTGACATAAACACATTCAAATAAACCAACTGAAGAGAATTAAATGTCTTAGGAATAAATGCTCACATGTATAAACAATAAATAAAATCGTATAAAACCACGTCTAAACAATAAATAAAACAACGTATAAACAATAAATAAAATTGTACAAAACCATGTATAAACAATAAATAAAACAATGTATAAACAATAAAACAATGTATAAATAAAAATCCTAAATTATAATTAAGCCTCTAGAAGAAAATGCAAAATGTTAAGTATAAGCCTGAAGACAGCAGACTTGACAATGATTTCTTGACAATGATGAATCTGACCTTCACCATCAGCCTGACCAAAAATCACATCAGACTTAAAAACAAAAGAGCTAGGATTAGAGCCCCAGTTCCCTGACTCACAAAGTCCATAGTATTAGCCAGTATAAAAGAGCAATAAAAGGCCAAGCATCAGGCTCAACAGCTCTGGAATCTGGATGTGAGAGGTAAATCCTAGCTCCATCTCTTATTAGCTCCATTTCTTATTGAATCTTGGAGATTCAAAAAATCTATCTATCTATCTATCTATCTATCTATCTATCTATATATTTTTTTTTTTCAGCATGAGAAGTACAATCCAGGGAAATCTAGGATGCTATGAAACTTCCATTTTCTCCATTTCATTGATAAAACTGAGCATGATAATAATAGCACTCTAAAATTAGTGGCTGTAATTATAACTGTTACTATTAGACTTTTTCCTCCCCTAAATATCTCAAAGATAAACTACTAGAAAGGAAGGGAAAGGCAAAAAAAAAAGATGAGTATCAGTTGTTTAGAGTTCCACAGAAAAGCAATGCTTCTCTGAGGAGTTGGAAATCTTGATTCCATCACTAATTTAACTAACCAATCATCTGGTAGAAGGTAGGTTTAATTGTGAATAAGTGAGGTTTCTATACCTGAGTAACTGAAAACACGCCACTGTAGTACGCATCTAGAAGTGTAAGAAAACAGGGAATGATATTACACACTTGTAATCCCAGTACTGGGGAAAATGGAGTAGGAGGACTTTGGGTTCAAGGCCAGCTTACAGGGTAAAACACCTGTCTCAAAACAAACAAACAAACAAACAAGAAAAGCCTCATAATGAGAATCAAGATGCTGTGAAAGTAAAAAGCTTTGCAACAAACTGAGAGAACGGGGGTCCCAGGGCTAGAAGGAAAGGAAGCCATCCTCCTTTCATAAAAACATCTGTCCAGGAGTTTAGCCTTAGTGGTAGATTGCTTGCCTAGCATGCACAAAGACCCGGATTTGATTCCTCAGTACCACATATATAGAAAAAAGCCAGAAGTGGTGCTGTGGCCAAGGACAGTGCTCAGGCCCTGAGCTCAAGCTCTGGACTGGCAAAACAAAAACAAAAACCCAGCCATGTCCCTGCTGATCCTGCCCCCTTACTCTTCCTGCTCTCAGCCAGTGAATGGGGCTAAAACCTTTTTGTTTTCAAACTCCCCTTCCCGGGAGTTAATGGTGCAAATAGGTTTTAGGTTGGGCAACATGGGGAAAGAGCAGTGGGTCTTTATACTCCCTTCTAGACTCAGGTCCACCAACAGTAGCCGTGTTCAAGGTCACTTTGATGGACACAACCACTGCTGAAAAAAATGTTACAAGAAACAGGCCTAAGTGGAGGGTCAAAGAAGTTCATGCTACACACTGAAAGTGTGGCCTCACTTAGGCCTGGATGCTGGAGCACCTCTAAGGGAGTCAGGCCTCACAAAGTCGTCCCACTGCTAATTATCTGTGCAATCACAGCAGACCTTCTGTCAGTGGTGGCCCCACGTCTGCCACTGTCCCGGCGGTCTCTAATTCTCATTACCATCACAGTAGGTGCTACCTACTCTCCTCACCGTGTTTCCTCTCCTTATCATTTCAGGGCTCACTGCCTGCTTCTACATGCCAGCACCTGTATTCTGCACTAAGAATTTTCTCATGTCAAGCACAAGATACAAGCTACTGTCCTAGAAACCAGAAGTTGACTGGCGGCTCATTTAGGAGTTGTGCAAGTGGCACGGCTCCTGTACCTCCTCAGATGGCACAATCTTGAGGCACATGTACTAGGCTGGTACCCAGAGTTCTCTGGCCCATGTTGACCTATAGCAGCCCACTGCAGTTGTGAGAGTGATCACACACTTTCTGGAAGAGCTACCTCACATTTCTTACATCTCTGGAGTCAGATTCAATCAGAATTGGATTCATCACCGACCAGCTTCGTGAGGATGAGAACATGACCAAACTTTTTAAAGCCTACATGGAAACTGATTATTCCCACCTTGGGAGACTGGAATACTTTCTGAGTGCCTCTGGCCTTGGCCCAAGAAGAAAAGTTAGCTTCCTGAACCATCTCCTTTACAAATGAAGACACAGGCCCAAGAACTCACACAATCATTATAATGTTTAAATGAGAGACTCTGAATCCAAACAACAAGTTATTTGTGGTTCTAAACAGACTTCAACTTTTTTCTAAGCCTCACCTGTCTACCTCAGAGCCTACACTGTCTGGTGTGAAACATAAAAATAATTCCAAACCTCCTTTCCAGGTTTTCCTTTTACTTCCTGCTGTGCAGGCAACACATCTAGCTCTCGGTTCTTAGAGCCTCCCATTCGCTGCCATTTTCATCCTGTGATATTTCTGCCATCAGCCCTGGGGCATGGCTCTTGCTCTCCTCATTTAGCTATGACACACACTTCTAATTGGGGCGGGAGGAAGGCTTTTGTGCAGGCTGGTCTCTGCAGAAGATACAGTGTCACTAAAAATAGAGGAACCTACAGCAGAAGAGAGAGAGATGGCAGGTAACCCGGGCAAATGCACATCTAAGGTGTTTGCCTTTGGAGTCCTTTTTCTGTTCACTTTTTGATGGATGTTCAGGGATAGGACAGGAAACTTCCACCTGCCTAAAGGGAAAGAGGAACCCAATGTCCCTCAAAATTTGGTCCCTCAGCAATTGGAGCACTGTGTTAGCCCAAGCCAGGCCAAGTCAATCAAACAGCAAGCAAACCAGACACTCCCTGTGAAACCTGCCCTTCATTCTCTGCAGTTAGAAACCTAAGAAGAGCTGGGCACGGTGGCTCATGTCTGTAATCATAACGGCTCAGGAGGCAGAGCTCTGAGGATCATGGTCTGAAGCCAGTTGTGGGGAGGAAAGTCCAGTTGAGACTGGTATCTCCAATGAACCACCAGAAAACTGGAAGTGGAGCTGTGGCTCAAAGTAGTAGAGCATTAACTTTGAGCAGAAAAGCTCAAGGACAGGGCCCCGGCACTGATTTCAAGCCCCATGACAGACAAAAAGAAAGGAAGGAAGGAAGGAAAGAAAGAAAGAAAGAAATATAGGGAGAGAATATCAAGGTGAAAACACTAAAATATATTGTACCTGTGAATGAAAACAGCAAAGCCAAACCCACCCACTGTGGAGTCAGAGGGGACAGTGGCAAGGGGAAGAATAAATTCTTCAATCAATCTGATTGAAATACTGAACACGCATGTGTGAAATAATTAACCAACACAACAGAAATGAAGGACAGGAAAATAAAACAGGTGCTGTGGGGAGCATATGACTGTGGGGGAGGCAGACAGAGAGGGCAAAGTGGGAATATTTCCTGTACATGATTGGAAATAGAGCAAGGAAACTGTGGAGACTGGTTTGGGAAAGGAAGTGAGGGGAATGAGAATAGGTCACATCAAGGTGCATAGAGGCATACACAGACATCAAAATGACCTTGTGGGACTAGTGCATGCTAGCTAGCAAAAATGTGGGGTGGGAGACATCTAGAAAGAAGCAGTAAGTGTATAATAATAAATACTATATTACATATGTTAATGTACTATAGTAGATTAGTTAATTATACACATTTGTTATCATTAGTTATTATCATGCAGCCAGTGTTGCTACAGTTTGGGAATTTTTAAAAGAAAGAAATAATAGTTATTTCTTAAATAATAAGACACAAAAGTTGAAGTTACTCCTTGACCCCTGGGCTGCACAATAGATGTCATATTAGTAGGCATTAAAAAACAACAGCAACAACAACATTAGAGCTGGGCACTGGTGTTTCACGTCTGTAATCCTAGCTACTCAGGAGAATGAGATCTAAGGATCATGGTTCAAAGCCAGCCCAGGCACATCTCACCTCCAATTAACCACTAGAAAACCAGACATGGCATTGTGGCTCAAGGGATAGGGAAGTAGCCTTGAGCTGAAGAGCTCAGGGACAACACCCAGGTTCAAGGCCTACTACTGACAAAACAAAATATTAATTTCCTGGCACAATTCTGAGGTAACCAGTTTGGGGTGAGGGGTGGACAGGAATAACTGGCTGGCAGGAAAGACAGAGTCAAAACCCAGACTACATTTTGTAGATCAAGCTTGCCACCTGAGATATTGACCAGAAGTTCATGAAGAATCACTGATGGCTGGATACTGTAATCCTAAACCCTCAAGAGGCTGAGATGAGGATCATGATTGGAAGCCAGTCTAGTCAGAAAAGTTTTTACCACACTTATCACTAACAAATCAGCAAGAAGTAGGAAGTGGAATTGTAGCTCAAGTGATAAAAGCACTAACCTTGAGTATAAATGCTCAGGAGCAGCATCCAGGCCCCAAGTTTAAGCCCTAGGCCTGGCACACCTTCTCCACTGCCACCCCCTCCCCCCAAACCTCCCCTGACACAATCACTAACATACCCAGTGAAAAGGTTTGAAATACTGAAATAGTGTGAGAATTACCACAATGTGGCATGGAGACATGGAGAATTAGGTACACACAGCTGGAAAAATGGCACCCATGTCCATACATCTTCAATTTGGTTTTGCACAATAGCATTCCATCTATAAAAATGCCATAGGGTGAGCATACTTGTATGCCTTTGTCCTCAGCAATGCACAACCACCCAAGATGGTGCACACCAAGGAGAAAGTGATGAAGTCTGAGACCTTAGGATCTCGTTCCAAGCCAGCCCATGCAGGAAAGTCCATGAAACTCTATCTGCAATTAACCACCAAAAAGCTGGAAGGAGAGCTACGGTTAAAGTAGAATGCTAGCCTTAAAACCTCAGTGAGAGCCCTGTGGCCTTGAGTTCAAGCTTCAGTACCCACGAGAGGACAATGATGACTTTAAAGGAGGAAGAAAAGGAGGAGGAGGAGGAAGAGGAGGAGGAGGAGGAGGAGGAGGAGAAGAAGAAGGAGAAGGAGAAGGAGAAGGAGAAGGAGAAGGAGAAGAAGGAGAAGAAGAAGAAGAAGAAGAAAGCTTCCTTAAGTAACTGACCCATGCCATTTAGCTTTCTCTAACGGCACTCTAGGCTGTTCGATTTCTTGGTACCACATATATAGAAAAGAAGCTGGAAGTGGTACTGTGGCTCAAGAGGTAGAGAGCTAGCCTTGAGAAAGCCAATGACAGTGCCCAGGCCCTGAGTTCAAGCCCCAGGACTGGCAACGAAATAAAGAAATAAAGAAAGAAAGAAAGAAAGAAAGAAAGAAAGAAAGAAAGAAAGAAAGAAAGAAAGAAAGAAAAACTAGGCACCAAAGGGTTAAAGTACTAACTTGGAGTAGTGATAGAACCAATCCAGGCAGTGTCTCTGCCCTGCCTCTAGACAGCCTGCCTATTTAAACTTCTTTAATACCCTGATTGATCCTCATATTATCAAGGAATTGGCACAGTTTGGCCCCCTGGGCCAATTCCTGCCCACAGCTTGATTTCTATAAATAAAGGATTACTAGACTACAGTCACAGCCATCATTATCTGTATTGTCTGTGGTTGAGTTGAGTAATTCCAACACAGGATATATGGGTAGCAAAACTATTTTTAGGATCTGGCCCTTTGCAGATCAGGTTTGCCAAATTCTGCATTACAGATTCACCAAGCCAAAGATCCCTGATTGCGGGCTTCTTAAATATGGTGTTTAATCATAATGCACACAATCCTATAATCCTTCCCAAAGCCTTAGCATATGCAATGACGAATTCACAGGTTAGACTTCCAGAAACATGCAACTGTGCAGAAATCAGCAAAACTACCCTCAGAACTCCACGTATGGAAACACATACCAAAACAAAACCAAAAACAAAAAATAAATGCTGCGAAATGAGATTCAGATTTTCATCTGGGGTCCTCATCAGAACAAAAGTTTTTAAAGGGAAGGAAAGAAAAGGAGTATTCAGAGAGGTACAGAGAAGAAAGGGAAAGAGAGGAAAGTGATATCAGGTGACCAGCTGGCAAAAAGTACCCTGCAGGTAGAGAGACCTGAGTTCGAATTCTGGCTCTATCAACACCAATCCTTCCACATCAGTCTCCTCACTTGTAAAATACAAGGGATAAAAATGTTCATTGTTGCCAGGCACTGGTAGCTCACACCTGTAATCCTAACTATTCAGGAGTCTGAGATCTGAGGATTGTGGTTCAAAGCCAAGCAGGACAGGAAAGTCCCCTTGAGATTCTGATCTCCAATTAACCATCAAAAAAGCAGAAATGGAGCTGTGACACAAAGTGTTAGGGCCCTAGCCTTGAGCCAAAAAAAAAAAAAAAAGCTCAGGGACAGCACCCAGACCCTGAGTTCAAGCCCCATGACCTGTCTAAAAAAAAAAAAGAAAAAAAAGCTCATTTTCTGGGGTGATAGGCCAATTACCCAAGATTATTGAATCTACAAACTCCTTGGCTAGCTGGGGTTTTCTAAGGACTCCACAGGGCTCTATTAGTAGCAATAATAGGAGCTTTACAAGAATTAGTCTCCGATAACTTGTATAAAGAAGATTTTGATTCCACCCCTCTGGCTGCCACATAGAATTTTAGAAAGCATCAATAGGTGATAATTTGTCACAACAAACCCACACACAAGAAAAAAATACTCCAACTTAGCCGAGTGTGGTGGCTCATGCCTGTTATCCTAGCTACTCAAGAGGCTGACATCTGATGATCATGGTTCAAAGCCATGGACTAAAAAGTCCATGAGACTCTTATCTTCAATTAATCACCAGAAAACCAGAAGTGGGGCTGTGGCTCAAGGGGTAGGGCAGTCCTTGAGCTGAAAAGCACGGGGACAGCACCCAGGCCCAGAGTTCAAGCCCCACGACTAACAACAACAACAAAATACTCCAACTTAAAAAACAAATGTGTATATTTTCAGAAAAAATTCCAACAACAGGAAAATAAGGGCACGAATTTTAATCAAAGGGGAGAAAAAATCTCATAAGTGAAACATATATTACTTATTCCTCAACAATGCTGTATGGATGAAACGACCTGCAGCATATGGAAGAGCGTGATCATCATATACTCTCAATGCAGACAGCTCCATTTCTCTCTTATTGTGCAGTTAAAGCACTCACTGAATAGCACAAAAGCTTGTTCACAAGCTGTCTGTGTTTAAATATCCCTTATCATTATTTTCACAGCTTTTCCCTGAGATCTACAAAAGGATCTAGCAAAGGACCAACGGTAGGTTTCAGAATGCCTTTCCCCTTGTGATTAAGCTCATTGCTACAAAGTACAATGCAAAGCACTCGGAGTGCTAACTGCCTCCAGCCACTGAATCATTGCTAAAACAATGTCTTGAATCCTACATTCGACACAGAGTAAACTGGACACCCATTCTTATAGACCATGAGCACAACTAAACTGGGAGAGGGGGAGTAGACACAACCCGTACCCTCTCCCCTTCCAAATACAAATTGAATTAATTGAACACAGTTGGAGCAAATGGCTATGCTATGTCCTCAATTTAGGGCTTACAGCTCCACTGGACAGGGATCTGTGTTTGCAACTTGGGGCCACATGGTTTTCGTTAGTTTATCAGAACCTTGCTTTCCAGTTTGCACATTTAACTGGATGCAATTAGTTCATCTGTGACCCAGGCTTGGAGAACCTTTATCTCTTCCAATTTATTAAATAAGCCACACTCTCCTGTTTTGAGATTTATCTAAATGCTTACAGGTTATTTGATATGACAAACTACACTAGATATAATTTAGGTAGAAAAGGGTGTGCGTTATCTGCTCTGAAAGACAATTCCATCTCTCTCTTGTATAGTGACCACCATGAATACTTAATCATAAACTGTTGGTGTTTAAATATCCTCCCTTTATTTTGCATGCCAGCACTGGGACTTAACTCAGGTCCTAGACCTGTCTCTAGGTTTTTTCACTCAAGGCTAGTCCTCTATCACTCTACTTCTGGGTTTTTGTTTTGTTTTTTAGTGGTTAGTTAGAGATCATAATCTTACAGACTTTCCTGTCCAAGCTGGCTTTGATCACAGCCTCCTAAGTAGCAAGGCCTATAGGCATGAACCACCCAGGCCCAAGTCTAAATTACTATTTATCACCAATATTTGCACAGCTTTTCTTTGAGACGTACAAAAGGCCTCATGGTAGTTTTTAACTGTACAGAAAATAATTTTGTTGAAAATTTCCTTGGATACTCTATTGTTAAGAAAACCCTTTAAGTAACTATCTGGAATCTTTTGAAAATGATTATTGTAATGGTGATTTACAGAGGGGTTGTATCTGGAATCGCCCCCACAAAAAAAGTTCACTGCTGCAAATATGCAGATAAAGGGTAAGGCAGGGTACTCACTGCCAACTCAAAGATTTCAAGAGCAAAGGATCTCAAATGACACCACCATGGGACAAATCAAAAGAATTCATACACCTTACATAAGTCTGCAGTCAAGGCTGGGAGAGAAGTCTGCCTTCCTTATCCAGGAAGGGTGTATATGTGTGTGTGCAGGCGTGTACACATGTGCCGAGAACCAAACCCAGATCTTTGCATCTACCAGGCAAATGCTTGACCAGTGATGTCCCTCTCCAGTCCTAATTCTTCACTCAGGGACAGTTCCAGTTCTGACCACAGCTGACCTCCTTTCTTCCCAGCTCCATCTCCTGGAGGAATTCTGCTCCATCATTAAACTCACAGAAAGCAGGAGCTGAGTTGATGGGGTAAGCTTTGTGCCTGAGGATGCCTGGTGTTCAGATTACATATGGCCCCTTCTGGTCTCTTGCAATGACTAAATTGATGGGCTGGGCTCAGTCAGGTGCAACATGGCAAGCCCCATTGCACACCTCAGTCTGCTTCACAGCAGCCTTCCCCTCCCCCACCAACGCTGTGGCTGTTACAAGCACCAGCTGGAAGATAGATGCTGGTATTTCCAGAAAGGCCCTTTGAATCAGAAGCGGCTGTGACTGGCCCCATGCTGTGGCAGTGGCATAATTATTTCCAATAACTGTCTGGGCCACATGGTGATTTCCAATGCCAAAGGCGTCCTCATCTTAATAAAATATTAGTACTGCTAGGTGCTGATGGCTCATACCTATAATCCTAGTTACTAAAAAAAGCTGAGATCTGAGGATCATGATTCAAAACCAACCCAGGAAAGAAAATCCATGAAACCCTTATCTCCAAACAAACCACCAAGAAACAAAAACAAAAGCCCCCCCCCCACTACACACACACAAAGAAGGCTGGAAATGAGCTGTAATTCAAGTGGGGGAGCAACCAGTCTTGAGAGAAAAAGCAAAGGGACAGTGTCTAGGCCCTGAGCTCTAGAACCCTGAGTTCTAGCTAACAACAACAACAAATCTATCTATCTATCTATCTATCTATCTATCTATCTATCTATCTATCTATCTATAGTATTAATTCAGAAGGCAGTAAGGTTATAAAACTGCAATGCAAAAATTCTACTCTTCAATGGTTTATGCAGCATGAGAGAAAGGAATGGGTTTTATAAATAAATGATGAAGGACAAACACTTGACTAATTTGCAGGTTTGCTCAGGATTCCAATTAGGAGAAACAGATGAGATGGGCCATTAGAAACTGCAATCCACCATGCTCTCTGGAGGGGACAGCTAGACTCTTAGGCTGGCACTGCTGAGGACAGCAGAGTGGAATCTCTTGCAGACTGGCTGCAGAGCACAGAAATGCCCTCCAAGTTGGACCTGGGTCTGTTACTTCCCAACTGTGAGAGTATAAACAAGTCACCAGGCCTTCCAAGCCTAGATTTTCCTCCTCTATGAAATGGAGGCCATGGCGGGGCTTTGTAGAGATGAATGGAATATTATGCGGGCAGCACTTGGCAAGCACCCAGCATCCACAGCTGAGTAAATGCTGTCTGTCAGCAGCTGGCAGGGAGACTCACCCTTTGAAGAGCAGTGCAATTCTGATCCAATGATCCACATTGCTTCCCTATGTGGATCAGGTGGTTTCTGAAATCTCCACTTAGACCACTGCAGACTTAAGCTTTTCCTCCTGGTTTCTGTATTGCAGCAGCCTGAGGCAGACTACACTTTTTCTCCTGGTGTCCCGCATTGGATGGAGAGAGGCACTCACTTTCCAGGATCATTTCATTTTCTCTGGGTTGGGAGGGGATTGCTTTGTATGCCTACCATCCTCTGTACTGCCCAGCAGGAGCCTGAAGTCCTCTCAGGCTCTCAGACCCCTGGCTACACACAGCCAGGTCCTGGAACAGTATTGTTCCAGAGGTGTTAGAAATGCTGTCTCAGGCTTTGCTCCTTATCTACTGAATCACAATCCTGATCTCCAGGTGATCTGTGTTCACAACGTTCAAGAAACACTCCCCTCCTCTGGCATTTCCCACACTTTAGCCATCCCTTCCTTTCCTTGATTGCAATTCTCAATGCCATCAATGCCATGTTTTACTTAAAGCACATTCAGTGTGTGTGTGTGTGTGTGTGTGTGTGTGTGTGTGTGTGTGTGTGATTACTAGGATATGAACTAAGGACTTTGGTACTATTTCCTAGCTTTTTCACTCAATACTGGAACTCTTATCACTTGAGTCACAGGTCTACTTCTAGTGTTCTGATGGTTAGAGACAAGAACATTACAAACTTTACAGCTCAAGCTGGCTTTGCATCCTGATCCTCAGATCTCAGCCTTCTGAGTAGCTAGGATTGCAGGTGTGAGCTATGGCACCCAGTTTCTAAACACACACACACACACACACACACTTTCATGATCTTGGGGCTTGAACTCAGAACCTGGGCATTGTCTTTTTCTCAGGACTAACTAGCACTTAAGCTACAGTGCTAACTGCAGTTTGTCCTGAGTAGTTTATTGGAGATCAGAATCTTATGCACTTTCTTGCCCAGTTTGGCTTTGAATCATAATCTTCAGATCCCAGCCTCCTGGGTAGCTAGGATTACAGGCCTGAGCCACCAGCGGCCAGGCTTAATATATATTGTTTTTTAAGAACTTAGCATGGACCTTATTTTTTTATTTGGTTCATCCTATACAATGCTATCTAGCCTTAATACTATCCTTGTTCATCTGTTCAATAGGTAAGAAAGGAATATTTTCTCTTGGAAGGTTTGAAGGGCTTGGGTGAAAGTTTTTTTTTTCTGGGACACACCAGAATAACAGTTAAAATGAAACATTTCTCCATGCATCTGCTGGGCTTACTTGTCACTGGGTATGCCTATTCCACTCTGCTGTAGATGACTGGAGCTGGAGTAGAAGACATCTCCATACGTCCTGACCCTGTGTTCCTGACCTGTGTCCACTCGTCCCAGCAGCACACCCGCCTGCTGAGGGGGTACATTTGTCCTCAGAGATTGTCACAAGACGCAGTGGGAGGTGATCTCCCTAACAACCAGCCAATTGCATCCTCACAGAAGCTCAGTGTAGGCCCTATGGCTACTGCAGGCTCCCTTTCCACATCAAACAATAATCACATGATAAATGAGAATGTAGACTTCAGAGTCACGGTGACCTAGGGTTGAAATTCAGATCGCCTTCCTTGCTCATTTCATTAAATCTCCTTTTCCCTCATCTGCAAAGCAGAGGTCACAATAATAAATGGTGGTCACAAGCATCACACAAGGCTCCTCAGAAGAAAACAAGAACTGGGGAACGCTTGCATGGAAATCCAGCACACAGGTGGTGTCTAACCAATCCCATAGCTGGCATTATCTGCCCTTGTCTCGATGAGGCACACATAGTAAAACAGGCCCTGTGAAATGATTTCTCTGTTGCCATTGACTCCTCATAGCAACCTGATAAAGGAGAAGCTCTCCTTATGCCCATTTTACAGATGCTGAAATCAAGGCAGTCACTTGCTGAAAATACACATGTAGGAAGTGCCATAGTTGGAGCTGAGAGGGGGTCAGGTGAAGCTAGTCAGTCACATGACTTTACAGTGTTCCTGACAATGACCTGACTTTCTTCCTCACAGATCACTACTTTACCGACAGACTTCTCTAGTTTAATGAACACTGTATGACTTTGGCCATGTGGCAACCTCAGAATCCATTTCCTTGGCTGCTCAGGATGGGGATGTGCCATGTTTTAAGCTCCTGTGTTGGAAGCTTGGTCCTCGAGGAGATGAGGGCTGATGGGAGGCAGTTAGGTTATTGGGGGCAAACACCCTTGGAAGGGTTTAGTGCCAGTCTTGAGACATGAGTCCCTTCAAGAATGAGTTATAGATGAACACTGGTGGCTCAGTCCTAGCTACTCAGGAGGCTTAGATCTGAGGACTGCAGTTCAAGACCAGCGTAGGCAGTGAAGTCTGTGAGACTCTTATCTCCAATTAACTACCAGAAAACCAGAAGTGAAACTATGCCTCAAAATGGCAGAGCCCTTACTCTGAGCAAAAGAGCTTAAGGACAATGCCCAGGCCCTGGTTCAAGCCCCATGTCTGAATAAAAAAGAAAAGAATACGTTTTAGAAAGGGACAAGACTACCCCACTCTGTGTTCTCTGGGTTTGTCAAACAACGTGCTCTATCCTTACTCATATATATTCCTGCCACAATGTCATGCTCCCTGAGTACCTCATCTGAGCTCAACAGAAACCTACGCCATATTCTTGAAACTCAGGAGCTACGAGTCAAATCTTTTCCTTTGTGGTATCTTTGTCAAAGCATCAGAAAATATAGTCCTATACAGGGTAATCTCCCCACCTCATGGGATGAGGAATGCTGAATGATGGTGCTGCAGAGATGTCACAGAGTGAGGGGGAGAGGGGAGGTACGTTCTTAGAGCCCAGGCATTGCTATTGTCAGTTTTAGGATTCATTACATCTGCAGAAGACAACACCAGACCTGGGAACCTGGGGAGTTTGGGTCCTTCCATGATGAAAGGACATGAAGTAGAAATGTGATTGAAAAGGAGACACAAAATATTGATACACCGCTCAAAGTGAACATCCACGTAGCATTCTGCCAGGGGAAATTACAAATCCTTCCTCCCTTCCCTTTCAAGACTCTTCTGCTCAGCACCATAGGCATTTGATAGTGGGTGACTGACTCTTTGGGTTCTTTTGGTTTTTCTTTACCACATGTGCATTCTGCAACGTTATCGTCTAGGTTTTCCTGGTGAAAGGAAATACCGTCATTGTTGTTGTTGTTATTATTATCATTATTATTAGTGTTACTGGGGTTTGACCTCAGGGTCTCATGCTTGCCAGGCAAGCACTCTACCACTTATGACACTGACTTGTTTCTTAGGCTGGCTTGAACTACAATCCTCTTATTTATACTTCCCCTCATAGCTGGGGAGACATATGACACCATACCCAGCTTATTGACTGAGATGAAGTCTCACAAAGAACTCTGTGCCTCAAACCATGATTGCAGGCTTCTGCATAGCTAGAATTATAGGTGTGAGCTACTATGGCCAGTTGAAAGCAATTCTGTATCAGTTTAATATAAGGGGGAAATAATGGCATTTTCTATTGCAACAATATAATATATTGTATATAGACACATATGTGTGTATACATGTAATCCCATATGTAGAAATGACTCAGTCTTATTAAATTATGGAATCTTTTCCAATATATAATGATGCCAGTATCTCTTTCTTGTTATATATTGGCTTTGACCCACTAAATGGATTTTATGACCTTCATTTCGGGGCAAAAAAAAAACCTACCCTATGACAGACAGTAGTTCAAACATTGATTTCTCTAGGAAGAATGAGTTAAAACAAAAGACCTGGAGCTGTGAATGTGGTTTAGTGGTAGAGTTCTTGCCTAGCATGTATAAAGCCCTAGATTCAATTCCTCAATACTACATAAACAGAAAAAGCCAGAAGTGGCACTGTGGCTCAAGTGGTAGTGTGCTAGCATTGAGCAAGAGAAGCACAGGGACAGTACCCAGGCCTGAGTTCAAGCTCTAGGACATGCAAAAACAATTCCCCCCCCCCATAAATCAGGCTACTGAGGAAATTTCATAGATGGAATTTTTATCAAATATCTAGCAACAGAAAATTACTATTTCATTGATTCTTTCTGACCACCTAGAACCTATATTGACTAGAAGAAGAGAAGAAATCTAAATAACTGAGAAATTTATTACAAAAAAATGGTATCCCTCTTCTAAAACAAAAGAAAAACTTTGTATGGTATGAGAGGAAGAGAGACAGGGAGGGAGGGAGAAAGGAGAGAAGGTAAAGGCGAAAGAGTGGGACCCTTAAAACCCAGCTCTGAGTCACATAATTTATCTAAAGGCTGAAGTCAGTCATGTCAGTAAACATCAGTAATGGATGAACAAGGAAAAGTTCTGACTTCACCATAGGATCTCTAGGGGCAGATCTAGAGAGAAGAAAGGAGAGAGAGGAAAGAGAAAGGGAAGGGGAGAAAAAGGGAAGGAGGGAGGGAGGATAGGGGAGACAGAGAGAGAGAGAGAGAGATAGTCACATGCAATGTGAGCCCCAAGCTTTTACATAAAATAACTATGGGAGAGATGAGGGAGAAGGATGGAAGAGGGCATATTCATTGCTCAAGGTGCGTTCCACTCGAAACTGACATGCTGAATTGAAATCCCTTTGCACAACTACTTACAGAGAACTTTTTTAAAATTTAAAAAGTAACTGGAACTCTAGGGAAAAAAGTGCAGATTGGATAAGACAATCTAAGTATTTCAAACTGCTTTCCATGTGCCCTATGTGTGCTGTCATGCAGCCAAAACTTCCTTTTGTCCTTTTCATAAGTAGTTCAGAGCGTTAAGTCTGTAGGATCAAGATGAGAAGGTTCTGGAGCACTGTTGAAACTGGCTGGATACAGCAAATATGACCGAGACCCTCAGCATTCTGGAGCGCTGGGGAAATTTACACTTCCCACACTTTTCTAGACTGTTCTACTCAAGTGTCCGCCTGAGACAGAAGCCCATTAACTTTCCTGCTGCTAAGAGGGAAACATAAATTTCCAGAGTAAAGTTTAAGGACAAGCACTCCTGCCCTGGAAAGTTATCCTCTGAGAACTTACCCCGCAGTTATGAAAATCACAACTTATCAGGATGGTGTTTTAGACAGATTTCTTCATGTTTCCATCAGAATAGTATCAAGTGCATTCCAGCTGCATTCCTGTTCTGTTTGTTTTATTTTTTGGCCAGTCCTGAGGCTTGAACTCAGGGCCTGGACACCATCCTTGGACACTTTTTGCTCAAAGCTAAGGCTCTGCAACTTGAGCCACAGCACCACTTTTGGCTTTTTCTGTGTATTTGATACCAAGGAACCAGACCCAGGGCTTTGTGCATGCTAGGTGAGCATGCTACCACTAGACTATACTCCTGGCCTGCATTCCTGTTTTAAGCAAATAAAATGTTCCTTAATACATGCAAAAGGTCTTATAGAAATAATAAACACTTTCTCTTCAAAAAGGGTCCAGTTGTATTCCTAC
This sequence comes from Megascapheus bottae, assembly GCF_031878675.1. Lineage (NCBI taxonomy): Eukaryota > Metazoa > Chordata > Mammalia > Rodentia > Geomyidae > Megascapheus > Megascapheus bottae. The sequence continues at coordinate 35,840,307 of NC_143510.1, forward strand.
CTCCTCAGAAGACTGAAATATGAGATCACAATTCCAAGACAACCCCAGTAAGAAAGTTGATGCAGTTGTAATCTCCATTTAGCCAGCAGAAAGCAGTGACTCAAGTGAGCAGCCTTGAGGAAAAACCTAACAGACAGTGTCCAGGCCCTAAGTTCAAGTCCCACTACTGGGACAAAAAAGTGTCAAATGTATTGTTTCAAAAGTGTCTCTCCCCCCCCCCCTCTCTCTCCCTCTCCCTCTCCCTCTCTCCCTCTCTCCCTCTCTCCCTTCTCCCCCCCCTCTCTCTCCTCCCCTGCCCCCAGGAAAAAACTCTAATATACACCACCAAGGCTATCTGTTTTGTAAGACCAAAAATACATAGTGCCTGTAATCCTAGCTACCTAGGAGGCTAAGATCTATGGATCGTGTTCAAAACCAGCCCAGGCAGGAAAGTCTGTGAGACCCTTATCTCCAATTAATCACCAGAAAACCGGAAGCAGAGCTATGTGGTAGAGAGATAGCCTAGAGCAAAAAGAGCTCAGGAACTGCGCCCAGGCTCTGACTGATTTCAAGCCCCATGGCAGATAAATAATTAACAAGAATAATAAGAATACATAGTGCTCGCTGAGTCTCTGTCTCAGTTAAATCATCTTATTTATGAAAATACAGCAGGTAGTTATCGCTGTTGTTTACTACTGTCTTCTTCACTCACTAATAGCAACACGTCATTGTTGGCCCTTCCAGAGCCAGGCCAGTGTCCAGCTGAAGAACCTGACATCTGAAATAAACCACGGGGTTCCTGGTGGGACTGATGACAAGTTTCCTAACTACCTCGAGGGCTTGATTTCCCTCATTCTGGGTTATTACTGATTCTCCCCAAAGTGTCTGCAAGATGCCAGATGCACAGAGAGGTCTCTTTCCCACCAGTGTGTGTCTGACACAGGAAAATGCAGCTCCAGGAGGTTAAATAAGGCCAAGCCGCTGTTCTTCCAGGCACACATTAGATTGGGAAGCAGATCCATCCCCGTTAGGACAGGAAACAGCATGTCCAGGGATTGCCCTATCATCTCGTCCACACCCTCCGAATTGCCTGGGGGCGCAAACAGGAGCTCACCCTGAGGGGGGGGATCCACCAGCCTTCCTGAAAGACTGCTGCTGTCAGCACTTTCTACCGTCCCCCCCTCCCCCCAGGGAGCCAGCCTTCCAGACAGGGGCTGCCTGGGGTACCAGCGAAGCCAGCGAGTCAGTCCGCAGAGTTCCCGGGAGTTGGCTCCGGTATGTTTACATGTCCTAGCAGATCGCAAGAATGTTCAGGATCATTTCCACCCCACCCAGAAACCCAGCCCAGCCCAACCCGCGCACATCTGCAAGGAAGCGGTCACACAAAGGGAGAATGAGACAGAGGGAGAGAAAGAGGGAAGAGAGAGAGGGGGGAGAGGGAGGGAGACAGAGAGAATGAGAGACAGACAGACTGAGGGAAACACCTCACCTTGCCTTTTCAGGGCTAGAAGATCCACACCAAGCCCTCTCTCCCTTTTGTGCGCTGGAGCCCGAGCACTGTTCCGTGGTGGCTCCCAGAGCACTGGACACCCCAAAGGAGGAGCCTGTCCTGCCGTGCGCACGAAATGACACTTTGCAAAATATCTGGACTCTATCTCCTCTTTATTTGTCAGTCTCCAACCAAGAATAAAAAGTATTTCACTCCAGAGAGAGAGAGAGAGAGAGAGAGAGAGAGAGAGAGAGAGAGGGAGAGAGAGAGAGAGAGAGAGAGAGAGAGAGAGAGAGAGAGAGAGAGAGAGAGAGAGAGAGAGATCCTCTCCAATCTAGAAGCAGCGAGTACTTGGCACGCCTATTTTAATTGAGCGGCTCAGGCGAACCCCCAGTTATCATGGGGGATTCCCCGCCCCCCCCAGCTCCGTCTCGGTTCCTCCTCGACGTATCTGCGGGTGGCAGGATCTGGGGTTCACCCGTCCCTCTTCCCCACCTCCTCCGCTCCCCCCTCCCGCAGCGCGGCCACCGCAGCGCAGGCTCCCCAGAGGCGCGCCGACGCCCCGAACCCCCCGACCTCGCCGTCTCCGCGCCCCGGGAGCGCCCCGCGAGTGCTGTCAAGTGCTCCGGAGTCTCGGGGCGGGGCTTGCTGCGGGAGGAGGGGGGGAGACCCGCACCTTGGGTCTCCAAACCTGCGTGCCCCCACGGAGGGCGTCCCCACGGTCACCGCACCCCCGCCGTGCGCCCCGGGCGCCCCCGGAGGCCGTCGCCTACCTGCTCGGCCGCCCCCGCCCCGCCGCGCAGGGCCGTCGGCGGCTACTTTATTGTCTGGGCTGCGTGCGCACCGCGCGGGACCCGCTCCCCGCCAGTCCTGCAACTCCGCACCGCGCCTTTACCCGGCGGCGGCCTTCCCCTTCCTCCTCCTCCTCGTCTTCCTCGTCCTCCTGGTCCACTGCCTCCTCCTCCCCGCGGCTCCCGCTCAGCACGTGAGCGAGGCTGCCCCGACCTCGCGACTCGCAGGGCAGCCAGCGCCTGGCCGCCGCATCCCCTATCCCCCGGGCCGCGCTCGCTCACCGCCGGTCCTCGCGGCCATCTGCGCGGTGCCCCGGGCCTCCTCCCTCCTAGGCAGGTCTCCCGCGATCTGTCCGTCCGTCCTGCCGGCCTCCCCGCGCCTGTCAGTCCGTCCGCCCGCTCCTTTCTCCCCCGCTGCCCCCGCCCGCCCGCCTCTCCAGGGACTGGAGCGGCTGCTGCCAATGAGACGCGGCTGCGGCGCTGTTCCGGCCCAGTCATTGTATGGGGAGGGGAGGGGGAGGGCGGAGGAGGGGGAGGAAGGAGGGGGAGCAGAAGTGGGAGGGGGCGCGCTGGTTCCCGCGGCGCGCGGCGGAGGCTCGCCTTCCCCAGCACCGAAAGGGGGCGAGGGGCGGTTGCCAACCCAAGGATAGGCGAGAAAGACGGGGGGGCCGCGCCTCCCCACCACCCGACCCCCCGCTAAGCTGCGGGAGGGACCCGATCCCGCCTTCCCGGCTTCAAGCATCCCGGGACCTTGGAATAAAGGAAAGGGGAGCCGGCAGCAGCTGCGTGAGGCTCAGGGGACCCTCGGGCACCCGAGTGCGCCTAGAGAGCGGATTGGATCTGAGATTCCCGCAAATCCTGTGGTCCAGGATAAAACGGAGAGGGACGGACAGACAGACACAGACGAAAAGAGGAACCCATGGCAAGCATGCATGCATGCATTCATTCATTCATTCATTCTGACTCGGGACTATTGCATTGTGCTTTCTTACTGTGGAAAAACTCCAAGGCTGGCTGGGGTTACAAATGATCCACTGCTCGACGCACCAGGATCCCGACCTGCTCTGATGCAGGGTGACTGTCAGACAGCAGATGGGAAGCAGGAGCCGCCATGGAGGACGATCTGTGGAGGGTCCTGTGCTAAGACTGCCTCAGATTGTCTCCAAATGAGGTGACAGCCCAGCGCCCCTCCCCACAATGCGTCGACCAGGCTGGGGGAAACTTGGGCTCAGAACACTTTCAATGTCTGTCCCATTCCCAGATCGAATTCGCTCCTACTTCAGAGGAAAATCCATTTCTAAGAATAATTAACGTGCAACACAGGTTATACAGCTTTGTGTTCTGTTGATTTATCCAATGTCAATGTTTTAAATAGACCACAGACTCTAATCTGATTCACCTTTTGTTTCTTTGTCTTGGGATTTGAACACAAGACCACATCACTAGTCCCACAATCCTGGTTTTTGCTTTGTCTCTTTCTTCTTCCCTGCTCCCATTCTCTTTCATCTTCCTCTTCTTCTTCCTTCCCCTCTCCATTCTCCTTCGTCTTCTCCCTCCTCTTCTTTCCCCTCTTTATTTTTGGTGCAGGTACTGGGGCTCAAACTCAGGAGCTGGGCACTGGCCCTTAGCTTTTTCACTCAGGACTGGTACTCTAGTTCTTGAGCCACAGCTCCGTGTCAGGTCTTTTGTGTGTTAATTGGCAATAAGTCTAATGGACTTTGCCACTGAGGTTAACTTCAAACTGCAAACCTCAGGTCTTAGCCTCGTAAGCAATCAGGGTCATAGATGTGAGCCATCATGCATCTATGCTTGGATTCCTCATCCTTTTTTTTTTTTTTTTGTCAGTTCCGGGCTTGAACTCAGAGTCGGAGCACTGTCCTTGGACTTTTCTCAAGGCTAGAGCTCTACCACTTGAGCCACAACATCACTTCTGGCTTTTTCTACATATGTGGTACCAAGGAATCGAACCCAGGTCTTCATGCATGCTAGGCAGGTACTCTACCACTAGGCCACTAGGCCCGTATTCCTCATTCTTGTAAAGAGATGCCAACTTACCAATAAGATTAGAAATAAGATGAGTATCTTCCCAGGCTTTGGTGTAAAAGATAAACGCTTGGGTGGCATGCTATGTGATCATACATATGCAGTATGGGGTTTAATTACATTCTTTTTCTGGTATTGAACCGACTGTTTGCTTTCAATTAAAATATTGGGTGAAAAGCTAACATTTGTTGAGTGGTAACTACAAGTTGCTCACCCAGACCTGAGCTCTGTGAATACTGCGCTTGATGCCAACTCATCTCCTTTCCACAGGAGACATGGCTCAGACTGGAAGTTTTACTGAGATCAGTTGAACTCCCCAAGCGTATAAGATTAGAAAGAGGCTATGCCAGGCTCGGTGGTTCATACCTGTAATGCCAGCTACTTAGAAGGCTGAGATCTGAGGATCAAAGTTCAAAGCCAGCCCAGGTACAAAAGGACCTGAGACTCTTATCTCCAATTAACCTCTAGAAAATGGAAAGTGGGGCTTGGCTCAAGGGTAGGGTGGTTGCTTTGAGCTGAAGAGCTAGGGAACAGCACACAGACCAGGTTCAAGCCCTTTTACACCGCCCCCCCACAAAAAGATTAGAAAGAGGCTATAGTGTCTATCTTTAATTCAGATCTAACAATATACCATTGCACAAAACTACAGAGTCAATATGCACAGGAGCCTAAAAGAAAAAAAAAAAGCAACTCGTGAAAGGAGCAACACAGGCAATAATGGCTGTTTGGTAAAAAGGAAAACATATACATTTTCTTTGGACAGAGAAAACAAGTACACATAGCAGAGTTGCCAGAGGACAGTGTGAAAAATGAAGCAATGCAGATGAGCTGCATTGTATTGCACAAGGCCAGCCAAGCAGGGGAGGAAAACAAATCTAGATGCAGACTACAGCAGTAAAAAAAAAAAAAGATCTGGCGTCGGAGCATTGCCTAGTGGTATAGTGTTTGCCTAGCATGCATGAAGACCTGGATTCAATTTCTCAGGACCACCTACACAGAAAAAGTCAGAAGTGGTGCTGTGGTTCGCATGGTAGCCCTGAGGAAAACCCAAGGACAGTGTTCCGGCTCTGAGTACAAGCCTCAGACTGGCAAAATAATAATAATAATAATAATAATAATAATAATAATAATAATAATAAATCCAAGTTTGAGGTCCAGCTTTTCCAACCTCTCAAACTTGGAGATTTCATTTGCTTTTCTGTTGAACAGGAAGAACAATAATGCAAAACCTATAGCATTGTTGTGAGGACCAAATTTGTTCCTTCCTGGAAAGCATTTGGAATAATGCTGGCTCAGGAAATCCTTAGTAATTATTACCCATTACTAAAGGAGAGACACAGTGTTTTTTTTTTAACCTTCATTTTCTGATAAATAAACATGAAACACCAAACAACACAATTCAAACCACAAGAGAACTCACAAAATATTTTCCTTTAATTTTTACTGACTGCATAGTAGAGGGTTTTTGGGGAGAGGAAGTCTCTTGCAAAACTTATGCCTGTGTGTTTATAGTGACCCACATCTGTAACCCTAGATACTCAGGAGATTGAAATCTGAGGATCCGTTTTTAAGCCAGACTGAGCAGAAAAGTTTATGAGACTCTTATCTCCAATTAACCAGCAAAGAGATGGAAGAGGAGGTGTGACTCAAGGGGTAGAGCACCAGCCTTGAACAAAATAAGCCAAGCAAGGGGCCGGGAGTCTGGCCTAGTGGTAGAGTGCTTGCCTAGCATGCATGAAGACCCGGGTTCGATTCCGCACTACCACATACACAGGAAAAAAAAAAAACAAGAAGTGGTGCTGAGGCTCAATTGGTAGAGCTCTAGCCTTGAGAAAGTCCAAGGACAGTGCTCAGGCCCTGAGTTCAAGCCCGGGACTGGCAAAAAAAAAATAAATAAATAAGCCAAGCAAGAGTGAAAGGCCCTAAGTTCAAGCCTCAGTACTAGCATGCACACGTGTGCATGGACACACACACAAACACACATGCATGCACACACACACACACACACACACACACACACACACACACACACTGAACCATTTGTATTAGAATCCCTGGGTATGCTGTTGGAGCAACCACACATCTTCAACTCTCTAAGTAAAATTCATGTACGGTTAATGGTGAGCATCATAGGTGCAGCCAGTGAAGCAATGGGAAGTTGGGCTAGTGAGGCATCCATTTGCATTCTTGGTTATAAGCTTGACTACAGCACCCACACCTCCAGAGAGAAAATAATATGGACCTTCTGCCTTCTTGTCCTCTTTGTATGATTAATAAATATCTCACTACATTGGGCAGCATGGAGAAATGACACAAAATCCATGAGCCTTGCCCTTCAGAATCTCAGGTTTTCATTGCTATGAGACAAATATATATGGAGAAAATAAATGACAGCAATATTGAGCACCAAGTGGAAACACTTCTATATTGAAATGTAGAATTTCCACATGAAAAATTAGCCTTTCAACTGCTCTGTACTCACACATACAAAAAGAATGCTTCCGATGCAAGAATATGCTAGTGATTTTCAGGCAGCCAGTTTCAAGCTCTTTATAACAATTCTGAATAGAGACACTGAAGTGTGTTGTGTACATGTCACACAAAACTCAGCTATTGTGTTCAGAAGAGCATATATCATAATATTCCTTCCTATGATTTTTTTTTGTATAGCTGAGATTACAGAGTCGCACCAATCTGATTTACTGATTGAAATGGATGTCTCACTATTTTCCCAAGTTGACCTCAAATTGCAATCTTCCCATCTCTGTCTCCTAAGCAGCTAAGACTAGAGGCCTGAGCCATTATATCCAAGTTGATTTTATTCCTTCTTAAAGATTACCAGGTATCACTAATTTCTATGTAACTTTGAGGCACATTCTGTACCCTGGAGAGACTTAACACCACTATACTTATCAAAAGGGGGGAGGGACTGTTATTTCATTCCTTCCTAGGGGTGCTTGTCAGGCTGACTCTTCATCCTTCCTTCTAACCCCAGGGCCTTTTCACTTACAGTGAGATGAAAGTTAAGGCCTCTTCTCTCACTAACTTTACCAAACAGTTGTGTTTTATATTCAAAAGTACCACAAATTCAGATCACCATCCCCCATCACTGAATGTGTCACAGATACAATCCTGATACCCTGAAGCAACAGGAAAAAAAGAGAAAACTAAATAAAACTGAAACCCAGGCTTCTCTTAGGTGAACTCATAGATCATCTTTCTGGGGGTTGAAGAGCAAGGAGTGACAATTTCATAATGCCTAGCTTACTATGAAACTCCTGCTGCTGGTTTGCTGTGAACATGAATACGAGGTCATATCACTCTCTCCGAGTTATATAAGTGCGGTAACTGAATGTGCCAATAATAAGAAGATAACTGTCTTTCTTACGTGTTAAAATGCTTTTTTAATAATGTTCTTTGGCACTTAACTGGCTAAAATGTCTTGGAGCGATTCCAGTACAACAATCCATCCTCTGAGTGGGTCACCTGAGTGCTAGGGTCCAGTGAAATCTTAAATCAGAGCTCTCAGCCACTATCAGCTTTCCTTCCAAAGACAAGAACTCCTACCAGACAGCAAACATGTCTGCAGCCATGTTTACCAACCAGAAAGACCACACACTGGAGTGGATAATGGAAACACTTCATATGCATCTATGAAAGTAGGCTCATGTATGGCTCAAGTCATAGAGCACTGCCTGGAAAGCACAAGGCCCTGAATTTAAATCTCAGTAACACAAACAAAGGAGAAAAAAGGGGAGGAGGAGGAGGAGGAGGATTTGTTATAAAAAGAGGATGAAGAAGAAAGAGTCTTGGAAGAGTGATTTGGATCACAATCCATTGTACACATATATGGAAATACACAATTCAGTATTGTTTTAAAAATTATTTACCCTACTATGCAATAGAAAATCAGAATAAACAATCCCAGATACTCTGGAAATAGAGATTTGGATCATAGTTCAAAGCCAGCCCAAGCAAAATATTTGCAAGACTCTCATTGAGACAAATTAGCCAGACATAGTATTTCATACCGGTAATTCCAGCTATACAAGACACATAGGTAGAAGTATCTCAGTCCAGGGCAATCTCAGGCAAAAAATGACCCTATCTAAAAAATAGCTATAGCTGGCCTGGGAGTTTGGCCTAGTGGAGTGCTTGCCTAGCATGCACAAAGACCCGGGTTCGATTCCTTGGTACTACATACATAGAAAAAAGCTACAAGTGGTGCTGAGGCTCAAGTGGTAGAGCTCTAGCCTTGAGAAAAGCCAAGGACAGTGCTCAAGCCCTGAGCTCAAGCTCAGGACTGGCAAAACCAAACCAAACCAAAACAACAACAAAAAATGAAAGCTAAAAAGATTGTAGTTGAGTAGTAGACTGCCTATCTAACAAGAACAAGGCCCTGAGTTCAAATACCAGCATTGGAAAAGGAGGGGAAGGGGAGAGAAGAGGAGGAGAGGAAGAGAGGGGAGGGGGCAAAGGGTGGGAAGGGAAGGAGAAGATTGAGGAGACAAATGTAAATGAGAGTGCATCTTAGTACCCAATAATCGACCTTTCTCCCTGCTTCCCCAGTCTTTAGTAACAAATATTATACCCTGTACTTCAATGAAATCACTTTCTAGCTTTTTATTCAATTCTGGGATTGGACTCACGGCTTTGTACATTACACAAATGCTCTACCACTAAGCTGTACCCCAGGCCTGGACTCCTTAGCTTCCACCTTCAGGTGTGCTCATGTAGCCTTTGTCCTGTGCCTGGGTTATCTCACTTAACGTTGACCCCTTATGGTTAGTTGTGTTATTGTGTGTGATGGGTGGATTAATTACGAAAGCATGGCAGGCAGGGTTAGAAAATAAATGTAGTGGTTTTCCAGATATGCTATTTTTCTACAAACTGTATCACTCTCGATAAAATGACATTTTATCTTTCTAGGATTATTTCATCGACAAGCCCTCAAAATTTCCATTAAAAATGGATAAAACATGTCAGTTTTCCTTTACTTTCAGACATGAACAGGAAAAGGATTCTTCTATTTGCTGGTGTTTTTGCTGCTTGGATCCTTAGGCTAGTTTCACTACTTGCTGTTACACCTTCTTCTTAGCATCAAGAACTAAAATCAAGAGTCTCTGAAGGATTTTTGAGACTTGGGTTACACATGCAGATTCTCAGAGAGGCCAAGCACAAACACAAACACAGCGTCCATGACACCACAACAGGAAAGAAGTAGCAAGTGTGGCAAAGTAGAAAGTTATGTGCTTAGCCACAATGGGCCTATCTACAGCAGCCTTTGCGACTCAGTGACAACCTGTGGAGACAATAGTGTTTCTGATTTACTCATAAAGATGAGCCAGAAGCTGAGTACTAGTGACTCATACCTGTAACCCTAGCGATTCAGAAGGCTGAGATCTGAGGATCTAAGGTCTGAAGCCAGCCCAGGCAGGAAAGTCCATGGGACTTTGTTTTGTTTTGGTGAATCATAGGGCTTGAACTCTAGGCCTGGGCACTGCCTCTGAGCTTTTCAGCTCAAGGCTGATTTTCTAGTGATTAACTGGAGGTAAGAGTCTCATGGTCTTTAGTGCCCAGGCTGGTTTTGGACCATGATCTTCAGATCTCAGCCTTATGAGTAGCTAGGATTATAGGTGTGAGCCACTGCGCCTGGCAAAACAAACTTTTTTTGTTGTTGTTTTGCCACTCTGGGGCTTCAACTCAGAACCTGAGTACTGCCCTTGGGCTTTCTCAAGGCTAGAGCTCTATCTACCACTTGAACCACAGCACCATTTCTGGCTTTTTCTACATATGTAGCACCAAGGAATTGAACCTGGGTCTTCGTGCATGCACTCTTCCACTAGTCCTAACTCCTGGCCCCAGTCCATGGGACTTTTATCTCTAATTAACCATCAGAAAAACCAAAGTGGTGCTGTAACTCGAAGTGGTAGAGCACTAGCTTTAAGCAAAAGAACTCAGAAACAGTGTCCAGGCCCTGAGTTTAAGCCCTATTGGGGGTGGAGAGGGGAGTGGGAGAGGGAGAGGGAAGAGAGAGAGAGAGAGAGATCTAAAATGTTTTCTGAAAATGTCTTGATTATAAAATGTTGACAACTGATTTGAAATGTTTAGCCAAATAATAACCCCTTTGTACAACTACTTAACGATGATCAAGTTATTTTAGAAAAGAGGCTTGGTATGACTCACAGTCCCCCAATTTGGACTGCTGATCCATTCCAACTCATGCCAGTAAACTGAGGCTGGAGAACAAAGGTGATCTGCCTAAATGTACAAAATAATAGCACAGGAAATGGAAGCATGGTTATTTGGCTTTTAGCCTACAGCTTTTCTAATACAAACATCTGCTTCTGTTTTCTTGCTAAGATTTAAGTGCTATTCCTAATTATTTTTTAACCTTGTATATTTTTTTAAATGATGACAGCATTCATTTGCTTTGGAGCACATCATTTACAATAAATGACTTTTCAGTCACATGATTGTTTAATCTAAATTCGTTCTAACATTTATAAGGCTGATGGAGTTCTACATCTACTCATGTTCCCAGAAAACTTTGTGCTCCCCTTCTCTACATTCCTAAATCTGACCAAGTTAAGAGAAATGGAAAACAAATAAGAGGTACCATGTTAACTCGTCTCTGAGGAATAAGAGCTAGATGGACAGAATTAAAAAAAAAAAGCACATCATGAATCAGCAACTATAAAAACTAAATCATGCATACAAAATATTTTGAGGCAGTTTGCTTGTTTTGCCAAAGCAAATAAAATACATAGTACACTTTCAAATACATGGTACATTATTACAACCTGGAGATAGAGCAGACATTTTTTTCTACAAGATTCAGTAAGAGAAAACTTGCTGTCTCTCTTGCCTGCCCCCCCCTCTCTGTTATGGGGCGTGAACTTGGGGCCTGGGTGCCATCTCTGAGCTTTCTCACTCAAGGCTAGTGCTCTCCTTTGAGGCACAGCACCACTTCTGATTTTCTGGTGGTTAATTGGAGGTAAGAGTCTCATGGGCTTTCTTGCCCAGGCTGACTTTGAATCTCAGCCTTCTTGAGTAGCTAGGATTACAGATATGAGCCACCAATATCTGGATGTCCTTTATTTTTAATCAGACAAAAATTTATAGAAAAGTGGATGTTGCCTTTGACCGTTTGACTCCTGATTGTATTCTTCCAGTTCCAGCAATGACCATGGAATTGTGGGCATCCCGGTATCATTATCTGCCTTTAAGTTGATGTCTCACACCATAGAGAAGGCACTACAATCTGTTTCATTAATTACCAAGTTTATAAACATCTACCCAACCTGGTAGGTGGAAACCTAGTTTATAGCTTTTAATCACTCTACGATACTTTTCTTCACTTCATTTTAATAGATGGATAAGCAATTTCCAATATTTGAATTTTTTTGTTTTAAAAACATTTAAAGTAAGAGCAAATTTGTTATCTCAATCAACTTGTTTGCTCACAGCTGGTTTTCTACCACTTGATCTACATCTTTAGTCCAGCATTTTGTTGGTTATTTTTGGACATGGGAGGGGTCTCTCAGATTTACCTTCTAGGCTGCTTTAGAGGTCCCAACCTCAGCTAAGATTACAGACATGAGACATTTTTGCCTGGCTAATAACCAGTTTTAAGCCTCTGGTTTACTATACTATGCAATAGATCAGGTGAAAAAGTTTCTAGTCTTTCTTCAAGGCCCAGGACACTTGACCCTTGTGGTATCACAGGCCTAGCATGTGGAAAAAGAAATCTGTTGCAAATGCCATTTTTCTTTATGAGTTGCTCATAGCTCTTGTGAGATTCCTTGGAGCTATTTTGCCATTCAAAAGGATGAAGAATGGCCATTTTTCAAGGCACTGGTAATGCATGCTTATAGCTACTTAGGAAGCTCTCGGTTTGAGGCCAGCCTGGGCAGACATGTCTGTGACATCCTTATCTCCAATTATCTAGCAAATGGCTGGAAATATAGCTATGGATCAAGTGTTAGAGGGCCAGATTGGAGTGAAAAAGCTAAGAATGCAACAAACCCCACACAATACTGCCTCTCTTCACACACACACACACACACACACACACACACACACACACACGTACCTTTTTTTATTCAGTTATTGTGGTTCTCATCACCACTTTTGGAAGGAATTTCCAGTTTTGACGGTGGCTAACAACTAAATTGAATCCCACAGTTTCGTAATGAGAATGCCCCAAGTAGCAGCAGGTGGGACAGGTTACGTGGAGCAGAGACAAGAAGGAAAATCCCAGCCCCCACTAACTTGAAAGCCCAGCGAGGGCAGAAATAATAAAGTCAGGAGAATGTCTCCAACCTGACACAATTCACGATGTCACTGCATAAATCTGCTTTATGAAAATGATGTGTGGACATCTGACAATATCCCCTGGTTTTTCCCGATTACGTGGACACTGTCAAATGGTCCCTGGGAATCGGTTGGTCATCTGTGGCTTAGGGAGGCCAGAAACATCGAGGGAAGCATGAAGCTGGGTATGTAGCTTCTTTCTTTTCTTTTGCTTGCCAGCCCTGGGGCTTGAATTCAGGGCTTGGACATGTCCTTGAGCTTTCTCAAGGCTAGAGCTCTACCACTTGAGCCACAGCACCACTTGTTGCTTTTTCTATGTATGTGGTACGGAGGAATCAAATCCAGGGTTTCTTGAATAATAGGCAAGAACTCTACTCCTAGGCCACTCTCCCATCCCTGTAGCCATCTCTACACAACAAAAGGCTTGAGTTCAAGTCCCCAAGAAGGATATTCTTTTTTCTTTTTTTCTTTTATTTTTGGCCAGTTCTAAAGCTTCAACTCAGGGTCTGGGTACTTGTCGTTGAGCTTTCTCAAGGCTAACGCTCTACCACTTGAGCCACAGCACCACTTCCAGCTTTTTGTGTGTGTGAATATACTAAAGAATTGAACCCAGGGCTTCGTGCATGCTAGGCAAGCATTCTACCACTAGGCCTAACTCCTGGTCCCCAAGCTGGGACTTGCCAATGTCATAAATTATTTTATGACCTTGGGCAAACCATTCACTATTTCTTAGCCTCAGTCCATCTGCTTGTGCTTTAGAATACTTGAACATTTCTACCCCGAAATTCACCAGTATCTTTGACGCTTACATTCTTCTGAATTCCCAGGATATGTAAAATAGGTACAATGGGCTTGTACAATAAGCACGTGGAAGCTGCTAGTAATTTGGGGAAAAATAAACACAGGGAAGCATTCTAGTAAATATTCAATGTCATGTAAAGCAGCAACCTTTTTTGTTGTTCACAAAATGCAGCCTCTGGATGTGTTTTTCATATTGCTTCTTTTTAAATGGTTGTGACAATTGCCTTTCTCATTATAAAGTAATCTCGTAGACTCTATCAACAGGAATTGCAGGCTGTTTATCTTGGGTGTAAATTTGATCTAGAAAGTGGGTCCGATTTATAGCCAATGACGTTTGCAATGTTCTTTCTTTATACCCACAGAACAAGCAGTGCCAAATAAAATGTCTCTAGACCTTTCGATCTATGCGACATTAGGTAGTTGTCCGGAAAGGCACAGAAGTGTTAGCTCCGTTAATGATTTATTGCTGACTTATGAGCTGTGGGCATGGCCCAGTTGGTAGAGCATTTGACTAGAAAGCACAAGGTCCTGAGTTCAAACCCAACCCTAACAAACACACACGCGTGCGTGCAAGCACATACACACAATTTCTGTTGTGTCAGTGATGGTACTGGCATGAGTCCATTTGTACCTTAGATGGATTCCAAAACAGGTGTCATCAATTCAACTTTTTAGCCATCAAGTTTTGAATCTTAGTTTTGAATCTTGTGGTCAGGATTTCTGATACATGGTACTGGTAGCATGGACTGTACCAGGTGATCATGAACTCTCCCTGAAGGTAGCTGATGTATATATTACCATTGCTGGCTCCAGCTGAAATCCATTTCTCCCAAGGCTTTGCAGAGTTGGCTGTCTTTATTGAGACCAGCCAAATGATCAACTTTTCAAAGTAGGTTTACCTGTCCCCCTTAGCATAAGAGCTCTGTCATTCCCTTCCTTGTTCATCTGTTTTCCAACTGTCTTCTCCAGTCAACTAAGCAGGCTCTTCTTTTATTTCATTGCTGTAGAACCAGCTAGAACAGAATTCCCATGAGTAAGGAATTCACTAAGAATTTGTTTTGTTTTTCTTTCATTTTTTTTCTGTTTTATTTTTCCTCCTTGGCAGTTTGGGGGTTTGAAGTTATGGCTTCATGGTTGCTAGGCGGTGCTTTACCACTTGAGGCATACCCTAGTTCTTTTTGCTTGAGCTATTTTTCAGGTAGTTTTGAATTTTTGTGCTCCAGTTAGCCTCAGACCTCCATCCTTCAACCTCACATCTTCCAGAGAGCTGAGAAGACAGGTACACCCCCACCTGACCTAGTTTATTGATTGACACGGAAATCTCTCACCAACTTTTTGCCCAAACGAGCCTCTAACTTCAATTCTTCCATCTCTGCCTCCTGAGTGGTGGGGATTAGAGGTGTGAGCGACCTTGACTGGCTCACAGATGACACCATGAATGAATAAATTAAATGAATTAGTCCTTTTCCTCTTGGCTTAGTTAACTCTAATTAATCATTAGGACCTCCACTCAGATCACAGTCTCAGGGAAATCTTCCCTGGTGATTCAGGCTGTGTCAAATCACTTGTCTTTATCTCACTTCTCTGGATGCTTTCTTGGGTTTTATTTGTTTTAATTTTTCCATTTGACATTATCTGCAGACAATTTGGGGTTCCACTTTGGGAGGGGGGTGCAGTGGTTGCTACTGTCACCTCATAGAAGCTGAAAATGCTATGGCACACATAATCATGTGTGGGATAGTTGCTCAACACAAAGAATCACCCAGAGCAAAGACAATGGGGCTGAGGCAAAGGAGCCCTAATCTAAGCAGACTCTCGTCTGTGTAACACTGTGCTATTTGACAAAGTTGACTAGGAAATAGGGATTAGAGTGTAACTCAGACAACCAACAGTGAGAATTGCTTGGGTGCTCATTTGGCATTTAGATCAAATTGATAATGAGTCATATTCAAATGGAGCCAAACATTAGTCCTTTTTGATAGAAGCAAAGTGTAGTGGAGAAACCATTTAATCATGCATAACCAAATCCAATGAGCCAAGCACTAGAGAGCATTCTGACATCAATATACAAAATGATCAATCACAGAAACACAAGACAGACTTTTTCAGTAGCCTTCTAGCTAGTAAGATATGCATAGTTATGGTTTTATATATCTGGATGGGAATAAGCAAGTTAACTCCATCGCAAAGGTGATTAAATACACATTAAAAACATCAGTTAAGTGAGGCTCTGATGATTCACATTTGTCATCCTAGTTAGTTGAGAGACTAAGATTAGGAGAATCACAGTTCTAAGCCAACTAAGTTAGCAAAGTCCATGAAACTCCATTTTAACCATTGAAGCTGGACATGGTAGGCTATATGTATCATTCTAGCTACTTTAGAGGCCTAAGATAGACAGATCATAGTCCAGGCACCCAGGCAGAAAATAAGACTTGATCTCAAAAATAATCAGTCCAAAGTCAACACCTAAGGAACAAAAGGCGCATGGTATCCTTAATATGTGGCTATTAAATCCAAAGAGTACAAGAGCGAGGACTCAATAACTGCATACCCAAAGCTATGGACATGGTAATGGAAATATAAACATAACTATATAGACATAAAAACCTATGACTCTATAGACATAATGTTTTATTTCATAAATCAATATGTTTCTATGACATACAAACCCTTAGCCTAATTTTGATTAAGTTCTAAATACTAAGTCCCAGTGATTGTAAATAGAGATTCCCCCCTTGAACACTTGTTTGTTAAACTTGTCATTTAAAATATGATGTAAAAATCAATGTTAATAAATTCTTTAATAAAAAAAGGAAGAAAAAAAAACCAGTCCAAAAAGGGATTAAGATGTGGCTCAGAGGTACAACATCTGCTTAGTCAGGAAGACACTTGAGTTCAAATACCAGAACCATTAAATAAATAATTGGGAGGAAGAAATACCCCACAACTAGGCATTCCCTCCATCCAAGAGAACCCTTGCTAGGAAATAGTAGCTCCTTAACACAGCTCTGTTATGACAAACATTCCTCTTCTTTAATTTCTGTGACCTTGTTTCCTTTTTACATCACCAAATAGGTCCCAGTAAAATAAGGAAAGATCACATGCCCTTCAGATTGTTTCTTGAAAATTTTATGAAGAATCTAAGATATCCCCTTGGTTTACGTTTTGGATTCTATGCTACATATTCTCCTCTAAGTTTCCAAAGTGGCTTATATCTCATGAGCCATTTTTCAGCCAATGAATGTCACTCAAATCTACACATCAACCAAGAGATCATGACACATGCTTTGAATCAGATTTTAGGAAAAGATTTAGTTTTAAGTCTCACTGCCTTTGCAATGACCCCCAACGGCCTCTTTATGGGCTTCCTCTAGGAATATAAAAGACTTCTAACTTTCCCTCTCTCCAAAATACAATCATTTGAATTGAGACCATCAGGAAACAGATGGTGAGAGAAACTTGTTTATTTTCTTCGTATTTTTGATTTTCATCTTTTCAAGTTTCCAAGGACTCAAAACAGATGTTTGGGAACTGCCTTTTTTTTTTCCAGTCAAGAGAAGCTGACCTATCTGTGATAGGGAGAAATTTGTTGTTAATCAGCCATTTGATTTCCCAAATGCCCAGTTGATGTTTTTTTCTTTTTCTGTAATCATTCCAGGTAAATCAAGTCACGTATTTCAAGCACTTTGTTATACTTTCCTGTTCTGTGAAGGAGGATATTTTGACCAGGTGGAGTTTTGGTCTTAGAGTAGACTTTTATAGTTTCTAGAAGGTTCCATTTATAATTTCCAGGATCTAGGTGGCATTAAGTTCAATTAAAGGAACAGAATTACCCTCCCTCTATCCAGGGCAATTTTGTCCCCATGAGACATTTGACAGGGCCTGCAGATACTTGGATGACCACAACTGTCAGGTGCAGGGGTACTGCTGCCATTTACTAGGTGGATGCATGAACATTCCCACAGGGGTGGGATAGTCTCCACAAAAATGTACCTGGCTCAAAATGCCCACAGTGTCAAGGCTGAAGAATCAAAACTTGGAGTCCTCTTTTAATTAATTAATTAATTTATTTATTTATTTTGTCAGTCGTAGGGCTTGAACTCTGGACTTGGGTGCTGTTCCTGAACAATTTGCTCAAAGCTACCGCCCTACTCCTTGAGCCACAGTGCCACTTCCAGTTTTCTGGTGGTTAATTGGAGATGTGTCTCATGGACTTTAGTGCCAGGGCTGGCTTTGAACTACAGTCCTTGGATCTCAGCCTTCTGAGTAGCTAGGATCACAGGCATGTGCCACCATGCTCAGCTTTCCTTTTATTTTTAATCCCTAGTCTGAACCGAAGCAAATGTGTACCCGCAAGACAAAGGGTTTTTAGCCAAGTATTTTTAAAACTACATTAGCCTTTACTCTCTTATCATTCAAGTAGGTTAAAATATTAATAGGGAAATCAATGGCTTCCTCAATTAGGCCTCCCAGTCTCAAGACTCCATTATTGACCTTCCAAAATAACGCCTCTATTTTGGTACCTGGAAATACCATGTAATTATAAAAGTTCCACCGGAAGAGTTAGTGAGGAAATCCTGAACTGGAACCTTTGTTGGGACTTCTGAGAAAAAGTTATTGATTTCCCATAGTACCTCTCTCTCTCTCTCTCTTAAATGAGGTTACACATTGCTGTGGTAAGTTTTTATTTTAAAAATGCCCAAAAGACAAGTGCTATCTCTGATGGTATCACTGAAGCCAATATTATTAGAACAAGTGCTCTTGGACCAACATGACGAAAGAAGGCATGCCAGCCTGTGCAGAGTACCTGCTCTTGATGCAAAGTGCAGTATTCCCGAGGATACCATCACTTTGGAACTTTCCAAGGATCAATGAGGGTCAACCATCTTGCCTGAAGAGGAGACACTTGACCAATGGGATTGCATCATAATGAGCAGTTTGTGCATAGCAAAGGCCATAGTTCTTAAACTAGAAAGACAGCCAACAGACTGGGAGGTGATTTTTACCAACAATACATCACCTAATATCCACAATATATAAGGAAGTTCAAAAAATTAATCCTTCCTCCCCCCCTCTAAATGTAGTGAATCAAATGAATAAAGGGGAAAAGGAGCTGAAGAAAGACTTCTTAGAAGAGGAGGTCAGAATGGCAAAGAAACAGTTGAGGAAATGTTTATCATCTCTGGTCATGAAGGAAATACAAATCAAAACAACTCTGAGATTCTATCTCACCCCAGTTAGATGGGCCAACATGGAGAAATCAAAGGACAAAAAAAAAACATGCTGATAGGGATGAGGGGATAAAGAAAATACATTCTACTATTGCTACAACCAGAAGGGTACTGTGGAGATTTCTCAAAACAACTACACACAACTTCCTGTGATGGAGCCATATTACATTTGGGCATCTACATTTGAGCAATCTCCAAAATAACTACATGTAGAACTTCCCTATGACTGAGCCATACTACATTTGGGCATCTACCCAGAATATTATGAGTAAGGGACAGTGAAGACATTGCCACTTCCAGTTTCACTGGTGCACTATTCACAGTAACCATGTTATGGAAACAATCCACATGCCCTCCAATAGATAAATAAACTAATATCTATTTATTTGGGGGTCATGGGACTTGAACTCGGCCTGGGCATTGTCCCTGAGCTCTTCGGCTCCACATTACCAACCTACCCTTGAGCCAAGCCCCACTTCCTGTTTTCTAGAGGTCCTTTTGTGCTGGCTATGGACCTCGATCCTCAGATCTTAGCCTCCTGAGTAGTTAGGATTACAAGTGTGAGCCAGTGCATCCAGCTTGTCTTGCATTTTAGATTGGAAGAATGGGCTCAGCCAGTGGACCAGAAGTTATGAGTAGGGAATTATTGCCAGATGCAAGAGATAATCTTAAGCAGAAATAAGGAGGTGAATGTATTCTGCATAACCTGCCACTCACTGCTTAGGAGACAAAGGGCAAGCATGGCCAGCTAGCATGGGGTAGGGGTCAAGGGCAAGGTCTTAAAGAACCTCTGTTAGTGCTGGCCATTAACACACAGCTATTGGGTCTTGGCAGAAGGGCTGGAGCAGTTGTGGGCAGGAGTGGACATGGGGGAGTGGAAGACAATAGTCTTTGCCAGCTTGTCTAGGAGTTTCCCTCTATTAAGCAGCAGAAGGGACCTAGAAGTATGTGCCATCCACATATTAAATGAATGAAGGGAGATGGCTATGAAAGTGTTTTAAAGAGCTGAGTTGTGGATTCATTTCCATTCCTGTTTTTTGCTTTGGATAAGAACATGGGTGCAGGAGGTATTTTGATTTTCTGTGATAAAGAAGTTATACTATTCTAATAATAAACCTAATATTGCTGCACAAGCAGCAGAAGTAACTATTACAATAATGTTTCTACATATAATGTAAATGTAACAAAGATAAACAGCAGTGAGTACCTGGGACTATGGAGAAGTGGACATTCGTAGCTAGGCATCTAAAGGAGTTAGGAGCTCACACCTGACATCCTAGTTACTCAACAGGCTGAGCTCTAAAGATTGAGGTTTGAAGCCAGCCTGAGCAGGAAAGTCCATGAGACTCTTATCTCCAATAGCCATCCAAAAACAGAAGTGGAGGTGTCATTCAAGTGTTAGAGTGCCAGCCTTGAGTAAAAAAGCTTAAGGGACAGTGCCCAGTCCTTGAGTTTAAGCCCAGTACTGGTAACCCTTCCCCCACCTCCACATAGATGCAGTGCCAATCCTTGTGTTTACCTCTTTCAGAAGCCTGAGGTCTTATATGGGAAACTAATGGATTTCCAAGAGAAATATTGAACGTGCATGGTTTTGTCTTAACTTCCCAACTTTCAAGAATGTTTACCTATTAAATGAAACTTACTGATAATTATTAAAACGATTATCATGATCACAATCATGAATCTAGTTCTTCTGTATTTCAAGTACATGAGTGTATCATAGGTATGGTGCACAGGCACTGACTGAATCCTCCTGGCCATTATTTTATTATTATTATTATTATTATTATTATTATTATTATTATTATTCCCATGCTACAGTAAGGCTCAGGACGCGTAATGAGTCTAAGCTGGTGATAAGTGACACAGCCAACTCAAACTCCTTCCATCTGATCTAAAAGTTCCCATGTTTTTAGTGAGCATATTAATGTCTTATCCTCTTTGTGGTGAAGACTTATTATTTGTTTAATAATAACAAGCCATTACAAATGACTGTGTGCCAGACTATGAACCAACTAAATGTAAAATCTAGTCAGACCACCTTGAGGCTTCTAGGTGGTTGAGAACAAAACAATAATGATAGATGTACAAAATGGAAGCTGTATCAGATATCTCCCCCAAATAATCACAGCTCTCCGCCTCCCATGAAACACACCTCTCTCTAATATCTTTCCCATGAGCGACCCTCAGTTTTCAGCCATTAGACCAGTTGCGAAGGCCCAGGTACCTCCTCAGATTTATGGATAGAGATTTCAGTGCTATACCTCTGGGCAAGTCAGGTAGCATCTACTTACCCTTCTTAATTAGTTTTCCTGAGCTTGTTAATAATCGTGAAGTCTGCAGCTTTTAATACCTAATTGTTCTGACATCATCCGTAGATATTTCCTCCTGGGGCAGGATTTCCTCACATCCAAACACAGTTCAACTTTTGTTACTGAGAAGTCTGCCAAGCATTAGGCAATCTTCAAACCACTATGAGGCTACAAGGACAATGGGTTTTTTCCTCTGGAGTCTGGCTGATGGTCTAATAAACGAAAGTAGCCTGGAAGGAGAGGTGCCATGAAAACCCTGCAGTAGACTGATGCTCAGCACAGAAACTTTCCCACATGTTCTCAGGCTTTAGGGCTTCCATGATGGTAAGCTTGAGATAAAGATGGACCCTTGGCTGCAGATCAGTAAGAGTTTATCCCTGACTGCTGTGGTTTTCACATCACTTCAAACTTCATGTGCCTAAGCTGATGGTATTGGAGTTGATTAGTATCCTTACAAAGGACCCCAGAGAGCTGCTCCTTCTCTTCTACCATGCCAAAGCAGAGCTGACCAGTGCCATCTATGAGCCAAAAAACAGGCCTTTAACCAGACAAAGGATTTGTCAGTATCTTGATGTTGGATTTCCCAGATCTAGTCTTCCCCCACCTCCATCCCAAACCAGAAGAAACCAAATTTTGTGGCTGACAAGGCATTCAGTGTGGTGTTTTGTTATTATAACAGCCTGAGTGGGATACTGACAAAGATTTTTTAAAAAGTGAAACGGTTCTTCTATGTGCTGAGGATATGTTCACCTTGCATTTTATAAACAGAGTACTACATGGGAAATTAGCCATCCTGCTAAATATTATCTGGAGAATATGACTTCTCCAGAGATAGGACCACAAAGTTTCTGATCTTTTGTAAAATCACCTCATAAAGACCCAAAAACAGAGCAAAAAGTCATAGAAAGGTTGTATGCTCATGGACTTCCAGGACCATCCATGCAGCAGAATTATCTGCTCATGGCTCCAGATGTCCTATTACCATTTACTGTTCCAAAAGCTGCCATTTATTCTTGTATGCCTGTAATTCTAACTTCTCAGGAGGCCTAGGTCAAGAAGATGGAGGTTGAAAGCTACCTCAGGCAGAAAGTTAGCAAGCCTTTACTTCACTCAATAAGCTGAGTGTAGTAACACTCACCTGTAGTTCCAGCCATAGATCAGAGAGGATCACTGAGTGTAGCCTCAGGCAAAAATGTGAGACCTTACCTGAAAAATAACTAAAACAAATAAGAAGTAATGGAGGTAGTAGTTCAAATCCTAGAAAACCTGCCTAGCAAATACAAAGTCCTGGGTTCAAACTCCAGTAGCATCTCCTTAAATGCCCCCCCCCCCAAAAGCTATCATTTTTTGAGTATCAACTCTCAGCAAGGTAGTACAAATGGGATTTATATCTGTTATCTGTATTGGAAAAGACAGGTTCTCACTGAGAATGAGACTGTTCCAAATTGGTTCATGATAGTGGTGGGGGTAGAGGAAGTAAGGGAAAGCTATGTTTAGTCTTATTGTGTATAAACCCCAAATATCCACACCATACCTAAACAGATATACAGTGAATCTGTAATGTTAAATTTTTATAAGGCAGTAAGAGAATGAATAGAGGGGACTTTATCCAAGAGATCTCCTGGGGGAAAGGGCAGGAGCGGGAGTGAGTAAAAAAGGTTGAGAAACACAAGCTGGCCCCATCAAATGATCAATTCCCAGTTTTTGGATGACTCTCCTTGTTTTTACTTTCTAACACAAGTTTTTGAGCTGTTTTTATTGTTACGCATTAAATCTTGAGCTGAAAGTTTCAATTTGGATAGCTTATTATCTATCTGTGTGTGCGCGTGTGTGTGTGTGTGTGTGTGTGTGTGTGTGTGTGTGTGTGTGTGTTGTGGGGCTTGAACTCTGGGCCTAAGCACTTGCTGAGCTCTTCAGCTCAAGGCTAGCACTCTACCACTTGAACCACCTCTGGTTTTCTGGTGATTAATTGGAGATAAGAGATTGGAAATCCAAACATTCTCATGTTAGGATATCTCAGTGTTTTGTTTTGTGCCACTCTTAGGGATTGAACTCAGGGCCTGGGCACTGTCCTTGAAATTCTAATGCTCAAAGCTAGCTACCACTTGAGCCACAGCTCCATAGCTGGCTATTTAGTGTGTAATCAGAGATAAGAATCTCTGGGACTTGAGCCCAGCGCTGGTGGCTCATACCAGTAGTCCTAGCTACTCAGGGGGCTGGTGAGATATCCTAACATGTGAATGTTTGGATTTCCAACCTCTTTTTTGAAAGATCAGAGATACTGTGTAGTATAGAATTAACTGAAATTGAGTAGTGGCTCATTTGAGGGGCATTTTCATTTTTGTTTGGAGACATTTATTTTTGTTATAGCCCCAGGCTGGCATTCAGTTCAGTGTATAGCCTGGACTTGGCCCCCAAATCACAATTTTCTCACCTCCAGCTCTCAAGTGCTGGGATGACAGGTGTGTTCCAGGTTGTATAAAAAATGATGGATAATTTTTTAAAAGAAGGCATGCTCATTGCAGTCTTCCTAAGTCCTTGTCCCTTCTTACACCTTACGCTGAAATCTTTCACTGAAGGGACATTCATCTCTGTCCACAGATGTGTGCTGGGTCTGGTTCTGTGGACCCCAATGTTTTCTGACACTTTTATGTATCTCTGCAGTATCTTTACTTTTCACTCATTTTTCACTCTTTTAACTATTTTTAAAATTTTACTTTATATTTTATTTTTCCAAGCTAAAGCTTAAGCCTGAGCCTTGCACAGGCCAGGCAAGCATTCTACCATAGAGCTACATTCCTAGCCTTTAATCCATGAAATAATTTTAAGTGACATTTGTGAATCAAATTTAATTTATATTTTATTTTTCCTTATTTTCTTGCTCTTTTGAGTAGACCAACTTGCTTAGCTATTTTCAATAAAATGAAGCCACATTTCTCTTTCTTCTTCTGATAGCTACATTATATTTCATTTGAAAAGCCTTTTAATTCATGGCTGATTTCCTTAGGGTCTCTATGTCTGAAATTCATATGCTGCTAAAGCCTTAAAATATTCGACTCTTTCCAGCCTACAGTTTGAGCCCCAGCAAAGGCATAGCCATTTTACTTCACACTTCAGACTTTTAATTAGTGACACTGTAAGGACTTTTCTTCCACTGACCTTTTATGGGTTAAAAGAAAAAAAGCAAGCAGATAAGTCTATATAAAGCTCTTCCCTCTTACATTCTTTCCTTGCAAATGTCTTTATTTTTGACTTGTGGTTACTTGTGTGTTACTTGACATGCTTGAAAAAAGAAGTGGTCCGCATGCCAATTGTAAATGAACTTCCAGCACTTGCTCAGGATGAAGGAGGAAACACTCAAGCAGTAGTGTGGGTTGGAGCATTCCTGTCTGTCAACAGCTCTGTGCCTCAGAAGGTGCAAGAACCCCGAACTGAGCACAGCGTAATATAGCAGAAGATAAGAGGAGGCATTTCTCTCCTCAAAGCAAATGCTTGTGTGCTCGCCTGGCTGTTTTGAACAGTTCTCTTGTTACTGTGGCAATGAACTTTGCACCAGCAACACCTGGCTCTCTGGAAATGGTCTAATTCACTACAGAAAACAATGATCTAACTAACTGCAGAAAATGTAATTGTCCCCAGAAAACAAGCAGATGTAGTTTGGTGTCTCCAACCTAACCCTTTCTTTCATGCTGTCTGTCGCTTTAAATATTTTATGTGTGTGAATTTGCTTTTAAAACATGAATTCTAGAGTACAAAAATGAACATTTCTTTTGCTTCGATTTGTTGTGGAAGCATTGAATTCCTTCTAGTATTCCCTCATGTATTCATCGGTTCATTTATTCACACATTTATTCATTCTATAAATATTGGATGAATTCTTTTTATCTTCCGCTGTGAAGTTTTAATAAACACAAAATAAAAGGGCCCTGGGCTCAAAGATTTTCATTTAGTTATTCTCCAATGGGATCCAAGTATTAGCAAGTTTAAAAAATCCCTCCAGGTTGCCACTTACTAGTAAATAGGCAGTCTTTAAATGGGAACCTAGATATTTTTGTCCCTAGTAGAAGTGGTTATCTGATCTAAGGATATGGTTCAAAGCCAGCCCAGGCAGAAAAATCTGTGAGACTCTTATCTCCAATTAATCACCAGAAAACTGAAAATGGAGCTCTGGCTCAAAGTGGAAGAGCACTAGCCTTGAGCAAAACAGCTCAGGGACAGCGCCCAGAATCTAAGTTTAAGCCCCTTGAGTGACAAAAGAAAAAAGAAAAAAAGAAAGAAAGAAAAGAAGTGATTATCTGAAACAACACAGTAGTTGCTTTGTAAGACTAAAGTTGAGCTTGATTTTAGCATAAAAAGAATAATCTAACAATGTTGACAGGTAATATTTACTGAGTACTGAACTAAGTATGGCATGTTTGACAAGTTATTTGGTTTGTATAAGTTAGATGCTATTTTATGTTGAAGAATAGATACTCAGAGGGCGTTCCTAACATCACACAGGTAGATGTGGGTCAGCGATTGGGCTTTCAAGGTTCTTCCTCTGACTTCTTACAATTTTGCAACTCTGCACACTCACTAGAAGTTTTGCTTTGACATGGCTATTTGGAGAGCATCTTCAGTGTTTGATCTCCTTCCATCATTCTATTGGCAGAGTTTATGCATGGTTGAAAGGAGTCCTAGGCCTCTGAAAAAGGGAAAACAACTGAAAAGTACTGAGCTCAATGCACCTGGGATTTGAGAGGCAAACCCTGGGATTTTCTGTATCATGTTCTCCCTTGACCTTATGAGTGAGCCACCGAGCTGGAAACATTGTTCCGTAGCTACAGCTGACGGAGTCAAAGTGGACACCTGTTGTATGTTAAGCCACGTCCATTCTCTTCCATCCATTTACCACCCTTTTCCTCCTTTCCTTCCTTTCTGGCTCGACTGGGGCTTGACCTCAGAGCACTGCACTTACTGGAAAGGTGCTTTACCACTTGAGCCATGTCCCTAGCTATCTTTGTTTTGTTTGTTTTTCTATAGGATCTCAAATGTATCATCACCCGAGGATGATCTCCTGTATACTTCCGGAGTACCTGGGATGGCAGGTGTGCACTACTGCACCCAGATATTTATGTGTTGGGATACGCCCACAGATTGTGCTATGGCTCAAAGTGGTAGATCACTAGCTTTGAGCATAAAGGCTCGAGGACAGTTCCCAGGCCTTGAGTTCAAGCCCTAAGACTGTACACGTGCATGCATGCACACAAACACCACCACCAGCAACAACCATAACAAAATAGAGAAAGGGGATATTTCCAGTCTTGGACTCCTGAGAAGCTAAGATTATAAGCATGAACCACTGTATCTATTTCTATTATTTTGTAATTTTCAAAAAATTGTGCTTTAGATAAATCATACTATCTTTATTTGAAGTGGCTATTACATATATTAGGACACTAATTTTAGCATTGATTCCAATATAATAATCCAAGTCCTTGATCTGTTCACTAGTCCAGTACAGTGGTATTCTTTGAACATTTCTCATAAATGACAGTGAATAAATTCCACAAGTTACTTCAGGAACCCAGGCAGACATTTCAGGGAAACTTTCATCTAATCTTTTCCCCTAGGACATCACAGAAAATCCTGCAACTTTACAAAGGAATCATCCCATCAGCCAAATTCAAAGTACTTTTGTTCAATTCTTAACCATTTGGTTATTGCTCTCTGAAAACATTTGTTTGGTCACCTTTCTTTTGACTTTTTTTTTTTGGTCGGTCATGGGACTTGAACTCTGGGCCTGGGCACCACCCTGAGCTCTTCAGCTCAAGGCTACTGCCTTACCTCTGGAGCCACAGCTCTACTTCCCATTTTCTAGGGGTTAACTGGAGATAAGAGACTCACATCCTTTAGTGCCTGGGCTAGCTTTGAACTGCAATCCTCAGAACTAAGCCTCCTGAGTAGCAAGGATCACAGTCAAGAACCACTGCGCCTGGCTATTTTGACATTTTTCAAACTGTACCTGGTTCTTCTACATCTCTGGCCAATCATTTTCTGCCTTCTTTGCAATTTTCTAATGCACTAATAGTGTGGTTCCTCAACTCTCCCACAGAATCCAGTTAGTTTTGCCCACTTACTTATTTCTAGTCCCACCTCTTTACTGAGGCCCCTTAGGACCAGAGCTCAGCCTGGTCTCTCAGTTAAAGTAGCAAATAGTAGCTATTTGAGGCTTAGTAGGTCAAGAGGCAATGCTGAAGATACAATGTAGATACTCCTATCAACACTTTAAAGATAGCTATTTAAAATGATAAGGATGCATGAAACTCATTTTTGAAAACGAGTGCAGGCCAGATTTAGTCTGTGGGCCTTGATTAGAACCTCTGGGTGGTCCTATATGGTCACCCCTCTTTAATCCCACTGTTCGCCTTTCTTCGCCTCTCGTTTAGGCAGCACCAAAGCTCAGGGCTGAGTAGATGGTTCCTAGTTTCTTGACCTTTTACCATTACCCATTTCACTTCCTTTGCCTCAGGTCCTTCCCCTTTCCCCTCACTCCTCTACTAAACCAACCCCTACCCAGTTCTTCCTGCTCAACTCAACCATCTTCCTCTTGGAAGAATTCATATGCTGTTGATAAATCTCTTGGTAATACAGGGATTGGCCTTTCTGGGCCACCATATTTCTTGTTTCCATTCCTAATGTCCCCTGGTCACAGGGCAGAATACTTTACCGAGTTCTATGCACCACACTGCGAGTCCTTCAGTAAACAAAACTGGGCCCTATCCATCCTATAACTTCAGTAATTAGCACAGGTATGCCTCAAAGCACACATTCAGTAAATGCCAACCGACACTTAACTCTGGGTTCTATCGTTTCTTCATTAGTAGTAAAAGAGTACTGTTTCATAAAAACATGTTCTCGGAGATATCTGTATTCCCTTTTAACCACTTCTCTCTTTTAAGAAAGGCGTTTATGGACAGCCAGTGTCTTTGGGTGGTGCATAGCTCAAATAACATCAAGGCTAGGGATTCAATAGCTATTGAGTTGAGAGTGCTGTGCTTTGCCCAGTGACCATAGGCTATCACTCTGACCCAGCTGGCTACTTTTCACATTTCTGCTATTTGTTTCAAGGAGCTATGATTGACGGACACAGAAATCCATCACCCATGGCTGGGGAAAAGCATTCGGTGCACAGTCCTCTGATGAGAGGACATAGCACGGGTCTTCGTAGGAGATGGATGGCATATACAAAGGGAGCTTCAAGGTACAGAAACATAGAAAAAAATCAACACAGAAACGAATTCTGCCATCAAATGAAAAGTCTTCTCTCACCTAAACAAATTGCTTTCCTGAAAAAAAAAAAAAAACACCAAAATATGCCAGGTGCCAGTGGCTCATGCCTATAATCCTAGCTACTCAGGAGGCTGAGATCTGAGGATCAAGGTTCAAAGCCAGCCTGGGCACAAAAGGACTTGAGACTTTTATCTCTAATTAACCTCTAGAAAATGCAAAGTGGGGCTTGGCTCAAGGGTAGGGTGGTAGCCTTGAGCTGAAGAGCTCAGGGACAGTGCCCATGACCCACAACAAACAAACAAACAAAACCAAGAAAAAGAAAACAAAAAAAATCACCAAAATTCTAGATATATTTTTTCCTTCAGATACGGATGTGTTTACATATACACATACTACCCACTATGTAAAGTGCTTTTGTTTATTTAGTAGTGTTGGAGTTTGAGCTCAGAGCCTTGTGCTTG
Organism: Megascapheus bottae; assembly: GCF_031878675.1. Taxonomy (NCBI): domain Eukaryota; kingdom Metazoa; phylum Chordata; class Mammalia; order Rodentia; family Geomyidae; genus Megascapheus; species Megascapheus bottae. The sequence continues at coordinate 35,869,005 of NC_143510.1, forward strand.
CTAGACAAGTATTGTACCATTTGAACCTTGCCTCTAGTTCCTTTAACGCTTTTTAGATCATTTTTTTCAGGTAGGCTCTCAAGGTTTGCCTAAAGCTAGCCTTGAACTGCAATCCTTTTAACTATGCCTCCAGTATTGCTGGGATTACAGTCTTGAGCCACACTGCTTGACTCTCTGGGACCTTCTTAATAATTTTGTTTGTTTTTCGTCAGTCCTGGGATTTGAACTTGGAGTTTGGGCACTGTCTTTGAGCTTTCTCAAGGCTAGTGCTCTACCATATGAGCCACATTACCACTTCTGGCTTTTTTCTGTGTACGTGGTATTGAGGGCTTCATGCATGCTAGGCAAGCACTGTACCACTAGGCCACACTCCCTGCCCCTTTTTAATAATTTTAATTTTATATAGATGGATTTATCTTATGCCAACTGCTCTGTTCCTTGCTCATTTTTTTGATGTATGGATATCTTTCCCAGGTAATATGTACTATTGCCTCATTCTTTTTTTACTTAGCCAGTGTGTTTTGTGAAATAGAGTTAAGTTCTAACTAGCATATATCATATTCTCCTTTTCCCCTTGCCTGTCAAACATTCACACCAGCTTCCTAGAAAGAATGCAGCGTCTGAAGTTCTTGAAAATGAGCGCTCATCTATTTCTTCTCCTGCTGTACCTGTAGTGGAGTCATTTTTCTCTTGTATATATTTTATTACCTGAAGAACCTCATTTATTCCTGCCTGGAACCCATTTCCAGGGTTCAAGAAGCTTTTTGGTACTGATTATTCAACTCAAGGAAAAAAAGGTGATGTTGCCAGATGGATATATGTCTTATAGCAAAGTCTCTCAAAACTGCTGTCTTTGCGATCACATTCATCAATAAGATTATCATAAGATGAACAGGAAATCTGAGTTGGGGGTCTTCCCTCTCCAAGCTTTGTGGGTGTAAAGGAATGTCATGAACAAGCAGATTTGTGTTTAATACACTAATCTGTATGAGGTTCTTCTCAAGGAAGCTTTAATTATTTAAATGGTCTTGAAGGCAGCAAATGTGCTTAATATACTACTGTGGGAAATGTGTAAATCACCAGAGCAAGGGAAATTACAAGTCAAAGGAAAATGAATGGTCAGCTCAGGGGTAGAACCTACTGAGCCCTTTCTTCCTCTACAATGCCGCTTAATTTCCAGCTGAATAATTTCTGGGAGGTGGGGGATGGGACAGCCACCTTCAGGCTTTGAGCTTTGCACTGGCAAAGGGGGGAGATGGGTTTTAGAAATCATTAATTTAAAAAATGATCTCCAGCATTTCATTCGAAAGATCCCCTTGGGGAATGACTTGTGTGAGCCTGACTCAACTGAGGTGTTCAGGTTCAAGACGGGCTATGGAGAGTGGGCCACGCACCAAGCTCTCAGAACCTCCCCCCGCCCCGGGGGACTTAAGTCTTTGGGGACCACACCAGCTGAGGCTTTCTGTCACGCTTCCAGGACGAATAACTCCCACAACTCATTAAGGTGGTCATGAATAATTAACATCTCTGCATCCAGACAGCTCTGACTCCGGGGCTGGTGGAGGCACAAATCTGAAAGGGAATGATACCCAGTGAGAGATGGGAGGCACCGAGGAAGAGGGGTTCGGGTTCCTGCTGCTCCCTCTCCCAGGGCGGACCACTGCAGGTGTATTTTTCTGGTTCACGACTGAGCACACAGGACTGGTGAAGACATTCGTACTTTATGTCCCTTTTTTGCTCCAATTAGCCAGTGTTCCCCCCTGTTCATGGAGAACTATAAATACGTTAAATGTTAAAGACAGGTACATAGAAAATAAATACAAAATAGACACCATGTGTAAAATACGAAAGTATATATTCTAGTGTCCCTGTGGAAAGAACATGTAAGAAAGCTGCCTGGGTTTGTTCTTCCCTAGACGAGGCAGGGAAGCAGCTTGGTCCTCTCAGACAGACATAAACAGAGCTGATTGTCTACTTCAAGCACTCCTGCATCTTTCAGTTACATGTTACACCCCGCCCCCCAATGAACTAACAATGCATTTGGTAACAATAATGCATCCTCACATGAAGTTATTTGTGGATTGTTTTCCAGTCATCTAGGTTAGAGTTGTTTAGTTTTGCTTTGGGTGGCAGCCATTTGCTGGTCAGGTCCTCTACCACTGAGCCATGCCCTCTAGCTACCTTTCCCATTTCACTGGTTATTTTCCAGATAGGGTTTCACTTCCTGCCCTGCATGCTCATGGACTGTGATCCTCCTATTGTTCCCTTCCTATTTCAGCTAGGATAACAAGAATATCCTACCATGTCTAGCTTCTTCTATGGAGATGGAGTCTCACTGCTCAAGCCAACCTAGAATTGTGGCCCTCCCCATGTCGGTGTCCCAAGGAACTAGGATTACAGGTGTGAGCCACCAGTGCCCAGCTAAGTTAGCTTTTGTTACTTTTAGGTACAGAGTGATTGATTTTAGGTTCGATGTTGCCTAGTCCTACTGCTGATTCTAAATTTGCCCTTACAATAATAATGCAGAATAGGACAAGACATACATATATGCCATAGATGTGTGCATGTATATCACATATATCAGATATAAAATTAAAACACACGTACATATATTCCTGCTTGTACATTCTGCATTTTTATCTTTTTTTTCTGAAATAGTAGTATAATTTATAGATTGCTGTCTTCATTTTTAGAAGGTATCTTGGTTAATTTTACTTTGGTAGTAAAGAATTTAAATATGCTTCAAACTAACATAAACCAAAGGCAGATACTTTATTCAGAAATACTGAGATGCCTCCTGGAAGTGAATGTAAATAGAAAACTTTCTGAAAACTTTGTGAAAGCAAATAGGAAACTTTCTGTGGACTTACAAGGCAAAGGTTTGCATCTTGCTCACTTCTTGAGCCCAGGTTCCTGCATGCTGTGATCCAGGGGCTTGGGCTTCTTTTAGCTAATGGCTCCCCTGGGCTTGAATCCTCTGCTAGATGCTTTCCACTGGCCAGTCAATGAACAAAGAAAGAAAGAGCCTGGAAGAGCCCACGGGAGAACAGAAAACCATATTTGGAGCCGTTTCCGTCCATAGTCAGGAACTTGTCATATGGTATCACTTAACTGCAGGGATGCTGATCATTCAGGGCAGCTCTGTGTCCAGAAAGAAGAGGAGAAGGCGGGGGAGGTTGTGTGGCCTCTGCCCTATGAGCAAATGTAAGTTGGCCTAAACAAAATAGAAGATAATATTTAGCAGCCCTAAAAATGGTGCTTTCTCTCCTTTTCTATCTCTCTGTACCATCTGCCTTTGCTTTTTCCTGAAGAACTAAATCATGTCATCTTCCCTCTCCCACTTCCCCTTTATCCCCTCCTCTCTCTGTCTCTCTCTGTCTCTCTGTCTCTCTGTCTCTCTGTCTCTCTCTCTCTGTCTCTCTCTCTCTCTCTCTCTCTCTCTCTCTCTCTCTCTCTGACTTAAGAGAAGGTCTGTTATTTTGTCTGCCAAACAAGAGTGCCGGAAGTATCTAATTCTAGTTCTAAATGGCACCAAAGTATGATTTGCTGCGAGAGCCTATGGTGAGGGTTTGGCCTTAGGGGAGGACGGCTTCTCTGGAGAGTGACACTGAAGCTGAAATGTAAGGACTAGAAGGACGTGGGAGAGGAAACAGTGCAGTGTTCCTTACTCATTACTGTGATTGTCAAAGGCAAGTAACTGTTGCTTCCCCTACTGGGCACTGGGTGATGAGTCTCCAGCTTGTAGATTCTGGTTAAGAATCTTTCATCCTTTTTCTTAGGACCTAGAAAGTTGACGCCTTTTCTTCTTTAACCATTTTTTTTCCCTTCAGAATAAGGACAACTCTAGCACTTAGATTTTGTCTTCAAACAATTAGCTAGGCTGACAGTTATTGAGGCACAGTGGTCTTGATCACATGTCTGACAATATCCACAGGGTAGAAAAATCGGGTCAACAACCAAGATAGGTGTTAACACTACATAATCACACAGCTCCCTCTTGCTCAAATGAGTACATCCATGTCATGAGAATGTGGCACTGAAGAATTAAAGTCCTGGGGATGACTTTTATGCTGAATAATTGCTAGCCAATCAAACTGAGACATGCCAGCTCCATTTATGAGAACTTTTTGTTTATGATACATTTTCTATAACCAACATTATCAATATTGATTTGCTCTGTTCAACAAACACCTTGACGTACATTTCTGTGCTCTGGATGGAAGTTGGTGGGCAGAAATGTATTGTTAATGATGTGTTGGCAACACATTTCCTATATTACACAACGTAAGCTGGAATGTTGATATATACTCTCTTAGAGAAGACAAGGCAAAGTTTTAAGTAACTGCTAAGCTACTGTCAGTGAGTATAAATTTCCCAGTGCTAATAATTACAGTGCAACCTGAAGCACAATGTCAAGGGGCACGTAAGTCAGGATTAAATAAAACACAAGCTTTCTATCCCTTAAGTAAATATGCAGTGAAATAATAAATATAGCTACCAATGTAGCTATACTGAGGACTGAATAAAAGATAAATATGTTCACATTTTACTTGATATTTTTAAATTTTTAGATATTAAAAAATTATATTTATTAAATATACCTATGATCCAAAACAAAAAGTTTTCAGTTATCAGGTATATAACTCCGAAAGAGTCAAGCTTTTAGTTCATAGTAATCTTTTTTTTTTCCCATGCCATTCCAGTTCCAGGATATCTAGGTAGAGAAGTGGGGAAATTCATTTAAACTCTCTGACCCTTCATTTGCTCATCCATGCAGGAATATCTTAATTGCCTGAGAGTCTACAAGGTTGTTTTGTTAACCTACTAGATATCTGGAGGTACATACATGGAGAAATACAGTTATATTGTGCGTGCCTTTGGAGAGTTTATAGCATTTTCTATCACCATCATTAAATGAGGTCCAATATCCCATCAGGAAACACGAATAAGACATAAATTGGTGTCTTAGACCCATGTTTCTAGAAACTTAGATCTCACTAAACAAACATGATTTTTTTTAGACTCCCAGGATAAAGTTGTACTATTTCTACCATTCTGCTACTTAAATATGAAAATAAATAAATATGAAAAAGTTTATTTAAACTATTGTTCTTAGGTAGCTATCAAACCAAAGCAAATACAGAAATACATACAAGCTACAACAAATCAATATATTCAACATGCATTGAATATATTCAGTAGTGAAGTAAATGGATCTTGAAAAGATTTTGGCATAGGGAAGTAAAGAGGGAGCAGGAATGAGAAGTGGCTTTCTGGTAAATGTAGAGTTTGAGACTGAAAAGAAAGCAAAGAGTTCCAATCCCAGCATGTTCTCTTTAGGGAGCTAGCTAGCTGCCTCAAACCCTGAGTAGATGAGTTAACAGACCATTTTGTTAACAGTCACCAAGTTAAGAAAATATTCTTGCCAACTAGACAATATCTGTGTTAGCTTGAAGACACAAAGAAAGAACCCATTGTAAGAGAAAGCAAAGAAGACAAGCCAAAAAATTGGCGAATGTCAGGTTCACTGAAGTGACCTTCTTTTTCATCCATCCACTGCCTTCCCTCATTTCTTTCAGTAATGATTCCTCCAATCACACCCTCCACCAGAGTGACTGGTCGATGGGAGGAGGGCACTGATCTTCATTTAACCAATCAGATGGTTTCTCCTGAGATGTTGGAAACTTAAGCAGACAATCAGGTTTGGAGTGATACAGTTCTATGATTAAAAAAAAAAATCATCCCTAAAGAAAAGAATGACAGTATTACTGCTAAGGATTTATGATATGTCCTTTAAAACAAACAAACAATTTTGTATAAGTAAATTCTTATTTAAACCTGCCAGAAACACAAAGATTGATGGCTCATTGAACGAATGGGGAAGAATCCTGTTTCAGAAATCGACTAGGAAAGTCAACCACAATTGTGGCAACTCCTTTGTCCAACTACTGAAATACAATTAAAAAAAAAAATCAGACCACAGGATCAATTTGATCAGCCTGGTGCTATGCCACCACTAATGTTAAAGCTGGTCCCAATTCTGACACTGCCTGGATTTCTCTCTTATTCTCATCTGTATCCATATGAGCTATCACATGAGTGGAGAAGATTTGTTCAGTGGCCTAAGTTCAGGTGACCAGAATGGAAAGTCCAAATGTCAGATCATTGCAATACAAACACAAAGGCAGCAGAAACCATGCTTTGGAGGTTATATGATGTGAAGCCAGAAGCACCTTCCCTTACTTCTACACCAATTAGACCTTTGGAACTGTTAGGGAAATAAGGGCCCTTCTTTTTAAAAAGAGAGAAGGATGTCTCCTCTCCACTTCTCCCTTCATCTTCTTCTGGCGAAGGCTGAGCAACTCCATGATATAGTATTTCATGCATGTATATTTCTAGGATCACAAAGATGGTTTGAGAGTACACTGGTACTTGGACATTCCTAGTTATTTCTAACCCCAACCCCTTTTTATATATTTGTTTCTGTAACTCCTAAAGTCTTCCAGAAAAATTAAGTTATTTAACCTACTAACTCAGACAGTATTGATCCTTTTACAACAGTACACATAGCATTTCATGTGGTTTATTTTCTTTCAGGTGTAGAAGGGTTTCTCTATTACCTTTCTAAGAATTGCTTCTGTTCAAAACACTCTGGTTCATTCCTCAGGAGTATACATAAATGAGTAGGGAATCACCTCTATTTCAAACCCACTGAATTCTTTTATTGTATTTGACCTTTACTTCTGTGGCTGAAAGAATATCTCAACTTTATCTTCCTCATCTGTGATTTGATTTCCAACTATGACTGAATGAAGGCTTCTTTTTTATTGTATGTGAAGATGTTAATTCTCACATTCCAATTTTGATTTTTCTGTGATCCCTCCTATGCCCATTAATCTCATTTTTCATTGAATCTCATCTTCACTTCATTTCACTTTGATTTCCTCATGTCATCCTTCTCTGGCTACATAGATGTCATGGCTTAGTGGCTTTCAAAGTGCCAGTCCTGGGCTTTAGCTCAGGGCCTGAGCACTGTCCTTGGACTTTCTCAAGGTTAGAGCTCTACCATTTGAGCCTCAGCACCACTTCCAGCTTTTTTCTATGCATGTGGTACCAAGGATTTGAACCCGGGTCTTCGTGCATGCTAGGCAAGCACTCTACCACTAGGCCAAACTCCCAGCTCCCGAAAGTAGATTCATAGTGTAGCTCTCACCTCCATTCTCCATGTCTTGCATAGATTCATCCAGTACAGCTTGTTAGGTATGATGGGATCCTTTACTATCTAATATTTCATGAACAACTTGCGAAAACTACAATTCCCATCTGCTAGCAGAGTCATTTCCTGTGTGATCTCTTGTTATTTCTTAACATTTCCCATCCATTTGATTTCTTGGAGCTGTGTTGTCCTGTTAGATCTTTCTGTAACAGGAAAAGGTGTGAGGATGGGTGAAAAGGGAATACTACCAATGGGATTGCCTCAAACAGAAATATTGATAGAGGGTGGGAACATATGTGTTGTTTACTAAACAAACAAACAAGCCTGATTATTTCAGAGCAGTCTGGCAGATAGAAGTTTTTCCATTTCCTATGAAATAGTCATTCCTGTCAGTGGAAATTTATACAGATTGGCTCTAGATTGACCATTAGCCCTTATTTAGGTGATTGCTCTAATTTCTCATTCTGTATTGTGCCTTCATGTGTCAGGGGCTGCTCATCAGATGCTATTCTAAACTAGAAGCCATAAGGGGAAACTTCAATTGAGCACTTCTTCGAATGATGATGAATGCAAGTTAGTGGAGTCTGAAAGATGGAGATCCTTTTGTATACATATAAAAAAGAAAAATGATCTATTCTAATTAAACAGAGTCTCAGCTTCATCACATTTATTGTTTTCTCTTTGTTAGGGTGAAAAAATAACAGTTTGTCTATAATGGTTATGACAGTGCTTCTAAAAGGAAAGCAACCTTATTTTTACTTTGCCTTTACATGCTGCAGCTCTTCTGTAAATTAGAAATGATCAAGGCTCTAGGAGAATTTATTGCTACCATACACGTGATGGGACTATTTTACAATAGCCTGACTCATTTTTCTTCTACAAATGCTTATCTTTCATGTTACTAGCTCTTTCATGGAGTCTTTGTCTCACACTTAAATGAGTTTATCTGAACATATTATAAGAAGAATATGTAGCATTTATTCCTTTGCCCTATGAAATCATATAATAAGCCAATAATTATTCTTAATCATTGAGTATTTTTTCTATTGTTCAATGCTGTGCTTTCACAGATTATAGACCAATTGTGTTTGAACTTTTTCCAGACTTTAATAGAAACACCATTTTAAAAAAAAGCATATTTTTGCTGGGCATGGTAGCTCACACTTGTAATCCTAGCTACTCAGGAGTCTGAGACCTGAGGATCGTGGTTCAAAGCCATCCCTGGGACTGAAGACCTAAAGACTCTTATTTCCAATTAACCACCAGAAAACCAGAAGGGGCTCTGTGGATCAAGGGGTAGGGCAGTAGCCTTGAGCTGAGAAGCTCAGAGACAGTGCCTAGGCCCAGAGTTCTAAACCCCATGACTGACAAAAGACAAAGAAGCTTTACTTAAAAAGTCATCTCATAGAAGTATTTGTGACATTGTTAAAATAACAGCCTTTATATTTGCCAAGGAAAATAAAGAAGCACAATGGTGCTATTTTTCAAATTATGTACAACAGGGGCCCATTCTCCATGTAGATATGTAAATTCTCAATTCAGTCATTTTTCTCTATGCTCCTCCTACCCTTGATATGCCTTCATTTCTCTAAGTCTTTGTAGGAGATTAAGAACTCATGATTCACGGTTGAAGAGAATTCAGTGAATCATAGGGAAGAGGTAATTGATGAAGCCAAGTCACTCTTTCATTTTCAATGTGCATAAATAATTATAATTTATTGTCAGGATACAGGGGCCTGTTTTCCCACCCATGGCTTTTGTCCTGAGGAAAAATTAAGTGCAATATAATCTCCATGTTAAAAGATCAACTTATGAACCACCTGTCTATGAGGAGCAGCTGGCTTAGAAACAAGGTCAGGCAGCGATGAGTTGTATTGTTTCTTTTGGAAATAATACATTCTCAAAGTCAGGACCTCACTCTTGTCAATAAAGAGAGGATGATTTTAGGAGTGACCATTAAGTAATTTCTTCTTTCCATGCAGAGTTCTTGCAGAGTCACTGCATATTGGTTTAATTCTGTACATTTCCTGGAAAGTTATATATTAGTCCTCCAAAGTGGATATCTAAATTTGGAGATGGATTATAAGCAAACTCTTATGTCAGGAAAGCAACCAAGGGCATGTTTTGCTAGCTAAAGTTTTATAAATCTATCCATTCACTCCTACTAGTTTGTTGCTTCCTGAGTAACAGGGACCAGAGAAATATGTCACGGCACCTGACTTGTTTGTTGAGATAAGAGTCTCACCTAATTTTGCTCAGCATGGCTTTGAACCATGATTTCCTTAATCTGTTTAGAATAGCTGGGACTACAAGAATTGTGACATCATACCTAGTTTTTAAGAATATATATAATCTATAAGAATACATGTGATTTTCTTTTTGAATACTTGTTTGTTAAAAATATGGTATAAAAGTCAATGTTAAAGAATTCTTTAATAAAAAAAATATAAAAAGAATACGTGTGTCTGTGTTGAAACCTAGGAAGTGAGGGAACGGGTAAATTTGGGAAAGAAGGGGTGACTTTGATCAAGATGCATTGTATTCATAAATTGGCATGTGAAATTGAAACCTCTTTGTATAATTACTTAAAGATTGGAAGGGGGAGAATAGATTAGATCGATATTTGTATATATACACACATGCATGTCACCATGATCCATGTATTTCCAGGCACACAGAAGTTTCCCTTCAATGTTTCTCTCCCCAAAATATTACCATGTTTTTTTTAACACTTCCACTAATAATTAGCCTTCCTAATTTCTGAACTGTCTCTAGTTCAGAATCTACAGTATGATCTCATGTCTATCTTGCCCCAGGAACCAAACATAAGGCCAATTACTTTTGTCTCCAGTTTTCTTTGTTTCTGAATTGGGCCAAACTGCTTGTTTTTCTAATTTTTTCCCCAGTGGTTCAATAGGAGTCTCAGTCGCAAAAATTGTGATGACCAAGAAGCAAAGAGGTAAAAGAAAAATCATCTGAGCTAAAGCAATGGCATAAGCAGAAACCTGTGGTGAAAGGTCACTTATGGAGAAACTGAGAGGGGGTCATGCATGGGCTCTATTCTGGGCTGGGAAGAAGAGGATATGACATAGAATTGGATTAATGGCAAAGGTAAGACACTAAAGAAGTCTATAGGCTCTGACATTGATTTTAACCCTGCCAGCCAGTGATCTAAGTTCCTACAGAATTTTTTAGGTTTTACTATAATGAGTGTCCTGAATCCACTTAGAGAGGTGGCCTGCTGGGCCAGAGACAGACTTGAAAGCATACCCACAGGTACAGTTTCCATAGGGGAGGAAGTGAGTCTTCTCAGGTCGTGTCTCAGGGCTTCTGTGGTCAGTTCAAACTCTTTGATACCAATTCATTTCCAAGAATCTCTCATTCTGAAATTGTGGGCACTGAGTATTTTACTAATGACTTTGTTTCAAATTGTTAGAACATGTTGAGTACTAAAAAATAGACTTTCATTGATTTTGCTATTATTTAGACATTCTCTATAGAAAATGCACCTTTTATTGCCTTTGACTGAGCTGAATGCACTCATTTTGATACATCTTTGTTCTAAGGCACTCATTTTGGGGAATAGTTTAAAATTTAGAGCTGGAAAGTTCAGAAAAGGCTCTCTATGTTTCCAAAATTCAACTTTTTTCTCAAAATACATAACAAAGTATGTAGCTTAACATAAAGGAAAGTGATGACTTCTCATTATGATCTATTGGAACACACACTGTCATTCATGAGATGGTTATGAGGTGATAGATTTCTGTAAAATATTTGTGTGAGGTGTAAAGTTTTTCTGCCAGGAGTGTGAGGGCTTTGAATTATATAGTGGAGGTTAAAACAACAGCTGTCAACCTTTTGGGCCTTCAAATCCCTTAACACTCTACTCATCTGTACTATGACTGAGATTCCTCCTGAGTGCTAATGCTAGCAGCTATAAAAATAACCTCACTTTACTTGCCTCAGTAGCTTATGGCATTGGACATCATAGATAGTATGTCAGTTATGAATTTTTGCATTGCAAACAACAGGAAACCCAACCCAACATAGTTTTCAGAAAAGAGGATACATTTAATAGCTCACTTCCCTTGAATAAGTCTACAGGAAAACTAGAGAAGTTTTGTCTCCTGCAAGTGCAGAGCCATGAAGGATCTAGCCCTGCCTAGCTTTGTGCCCTGGCACTCCTCTGCATGTTGGCTCTGTGTCGAGAATGATTTATCTCACCAAACAACAACAGCTGCACAATTTCCAAGCCACTGTCCTTGATAGCAGACCCTCCCTTTAGCTAAAGGAAAAGTTTCTTTCTGGTAGCTTCTGTGGTAGCTTCTATCCATGTACTTAAGTGACATGTCCATTTTCAATTCAATCGCTGCAGGGAAGAGGTGGATACATTTATTTGGGAGCATTGGAATTCATCTCTAGAATTTGGGTCAAGTTGATTCCCCTCAAACCTAATCACCACAGATGTGGGATACTAATTCCTCCAAAGAAAATTCAGATGTTTTTAGTAGGAGAAGAAAGAATAGAAAGAAAAAACAAGCATATCACCACAATTATATGTAGAAAATAACTCTGCAGAAATATAGATACCTTCCTTTCTCTAATTTGAGAGTTTGTTTTTAAGGTTCTCACTCCTAGAATTCCTCTCCTAGTGCACAGCATAAAACCTCTCTGACCATATAATTGTGGGGGTGAGAGTCAAGAGAGATATTCTTAACTCCATCCAATGAGCACTCAGGGCTGACTACAAGAGATGTCAATTTCAATGAATGTCATCTTAAACTCTGAGGCAGTGGCAGTCTTGCCAACACGGGCAAGAGAACGGCTCTCAAGGGAAATGAAACAGCAGTACAGACGGCCAAATAGTCACCAGGGGAGGAGGAGGGGATGTGAATTCGGATGTTTCACTGAGATGCTCATGAAGATGGAGATGAAGATGCTGGATTTCCAATTCCATAAACAAGCTGTGGCTCCAGGGAAGAACTGATGCTTGAGCCAAAAGGAAGCCATTTTTGGTTATTGTTGCTGCCGCCATTTACAAACACTTCTGGCTGAGCTGTATTCTCTTCAACGGTGTCCCATTTGGGCACCACAGTTCAAACCCTTAGAAGTTGCCCATGAGTAAGTGACATTATAGTCACTGGTCACAAGCTACCTGACTGCCAGCATGAATGATAAGCCATTAGAAAAAGTCATGTGGGTCTGATGTTATCCAATATTATGATTTCTCCAGAAGTAGAAAGAGGAGTGTGAGGCCTTTTACCTGCTATGTTTTTCTTTTAGCATTTATTTCAGGATTTTATGGGAGTGACCCCTAACTGTTTTTTTCTTGCCAACAGATTTATTTATAGTCCAGCACATTCTGTTTCACTTAAAAGATGAGAGCCTAAAGAAAGAAAATGCATTAGATCCAAGAGGATCAAGAGTTGGCCCAGCTGAAATTCTGCCTTCTCCTTGTTTAATAGTTCCCCTCCACACTCCAGGCTCCTTTACAATATGGATTACAGATAATTCAAAATAAAAGTTACATGGGAGGTCTACAAAGACCCATCCATCCATTTATTGGTCTCAGATCAGCACACTTATTGTAACTCTTTTAACCCAGTTATATAAGTGTTGCATACTTAGGAAAAAATTGGAAATGTTATATAATTTAAGTAAGAATTACCTGTAATTGGGCCGGGAGTTTGGCCTAGTGGTAGAGTGCTTGCCTAGCATGCACAAAGACCCGGGTTTGATTCCTCAGTACCTCATACATAGAAAAATCCAGAAGTGGTGCTGTGGCTCAAGTGGTAGAGCTCTAGCCTTGAGAAAGCCCAAGGTAACCAAATAGACTTTGTCATGTGAAAGTTGTTTATAGAAAAATGCTGGCTAATCATGGGGAGAAAATAAGAGAATTTTCAAAATCATTATTTCTTTTACCCCCTGATGAAGCAAGTGCTGGATGATGTGCTGGATGAAGTCTCCTGTTATTTAAACTCACAGATCACCCTTGCCCTGCTCTAAACTGAACAGCCAGACATTATGTGCCTGATATGATCAGATATGAAGAACATGACATCACCCACAAAATATTTTCACTCCAAGGAAATAAATCTAAAACTATGAGACTGGCTTACATTAAAAAAAATACAAACAGTATGAAGTGTTTGCCAGAAGGTGGAACAATTACAACTCTTCACCTTCCTGGGTATGAAGAGTTACAGTTTTCACATGCTGTGAAAAAGTATGGTAGTTTATTTGAAATTCAATGTATGAGTAACATAGAATCTAGTAGTATCATTAGCTGTCTTCTCAGTGGAATGAAATATGTCTATGCGAAGTCATACGGAGTCAACCATGTTCACAATAACTTTGTAATAGCTCAATAAAAGGGAAAACAACTCAGATGCCCAATGATCTGAATAGACAACTTGTGTTACGCTCATACAAGGTCAAAAGCTGGTAATATTTGACAAATAAAATAAAGGTGTACTAATATAAATGACAACAGGATTGTACTAGTGAAAGAAGCTAGCAATCAAAAGATCTATAGATGATCTGATTCCACTAAAAGAAGTTTTATTAGTTGGACCCAGTAACCCACAATTATAATCCTAGGTACCTATGAGGCAGAAATTGGGAAGATTAACCGAGACAATAAGTTCACAGAACTTCATTTTAACCAATAAAAAGTTGGGTGTGGTGGTGTGTGCCCATCTTCCACCTACATAGGAAAAAAAAAGCATAAATAAAATTTCAGTCTAGGTCAACTCAAAAATACTGTGTGAACTTGTTTGAAAAGAAGCACAACAAAAAAAAAGTATGGCAGAGTAGTTCAAGTGGTAGAGCATCTGCTGAATTTATAGGTGGGTACAAATAACAATTTTTTTGAAAATGATATGAACTTCATTAAGTACCAACCCTCACTCTTTTGAAGCCCAGTAGTTTTCTTGAGGAAAAGTTCATATGTAGTTATTTGAATTATGATCTAATCTGACTCCAAACTATGGTAATTTGACTTGGACATTGTCAGACATAAAATAACCAGTGAAACTGGGGCTATGTGGAATACAGCTGATATGATCCCCACTACTAAAATCCAAGCTTTGAGTCTCGTTTTAAAAAACGAGAATGATGGACACTTTAGTTAGCAGAGCTGTCAGTTAGATGCCAGGAGCTCAACGTTGAAGTTTTCTAAGGAGACTGGCAGTAATAGTAACCAATGTGTTTAGAAATGACCCAAATCCTGAGAAACTTGCTGACCCAATAAGATCCACGTGCTCAATCCATGTGTTCATATGGAAACCTTTGAGGCTCCAATCTCTGCAGCTCACAGCTTTGACTTTGTTTCTGGATCCATGTTGCAAATTGCTTTTTATCTAAAGCCAAGAGAGGTGGCTCCCACTGGCTCCAGGTTTATGCAAGACTCGTGGAGGAAGACAGGCCATCTTTCCCAGTGGGTTAGCACTCCAGGTCCTTTGGGGAAGGTGGGGGGGTCTCACTAACCATGTGTGGCTGCTTGTGAAGGGTCTGGGGTCGGGAGGATAAGGAACTAGTAAACAAGGCCATCTTTAAGGCCTCTTCCAGTGACCAAATCCTACAATCATTCTGTGTTATAAAACCAGGGCTAGCTGGGCACATTGGCTCATGCATGTAATCCTAGTTACTCAAGAGGCTGAGATCTGAGGATCGCAGTTCAAAGCCAGCCTGGGCACTGAAGACTGTGAGACTCTTAGCTCCAATTAATGACTAGAAAACCAAAAGTGGGGCTGAGGCTCAAGGGGTAGGGCAGTAGCCTTGAGCTGAAGAGCTCAGGGACAGCACTCAGGCCCAGAATCCAAGTTCCACAATCGACAAAAAGAAAAACAAAAACACAAAAAACAAAAAAACAGGGCTAAGCCAATGATTGAGTAGCAATAAAGTTTACATTTCAAGGTAAAAAGAATTTAAGTATAATGATGTATTTTATTTGTCTTATCATATGAAATGCTCTATTCACAAAGAGTAAGAATATATACACTAAATATCCAGGGACAGTTGAAAGCCAACAGGAAGAATTCTTCTAACCTTTCTGCATTTGTATAGAAGATACAGCAAAACTAACTCTATTAGCAGTTTGGTTCTGTCATGTTATGGATTTTTAATTTATTTATTTTTTATTTTTTTTGCCAGTCCTGGGCTTGAGCTATGTGTGTGATACCGAGGGATGGAGCCTGGGTTTTTGTGCATGCTAGGCAAGCACTCTACCACTAGGCCAAACTCCCAGCCCTTAATAGAGTTAATTTTGTGTAGTCTACGTGCCTTTAGATAACCTATGTTAAATCTGTTCTGAAAAAAAAAATCCCACCTTGAGGGAGGGTGAATAAAGATTTTATCACTTAAACCAAATGGTAGTGGCTGCCATATAGTTTGGTGATGTACGTATTGAAGTAAGGTCATAAACACAGATCAAATGGCCTGAATGGTTCACTAAATAAAACACTGAGCCAGGTCCTGAGGAAAACAAAATTTGTACATGTTCCATGTAATCTTAGATCAAACAGGCTAAAAACTTGGCCAAGTGCTGGTGGCTCACGTCTGTAATCCTACCTACTCAGGGGAGATCACGGTTCAAAGCCAGCAGTCTGTGAGACTCTTTTTTCTCTTGTTAATCATAAAAAAAGATGGAAATGGAGTTTTGGCTCAAGTGGTTGAACACTAACTCTGAGCAAAGCTCAGAAACAGTGCCCAGGCCCTGAATTCAAGTCCTAGGATTGGTGTGTGTGTGTGTGTGTGTGTGTGTGTGTGTGTGTGTGTGTGTGTGTGTGTGTGTGTGTGTGTGTGCGCGCGCACACACAGAGCTAAACTTTTTTGTTTTCTATTAAAGGAATAGTCCTGATCTTAGGTACATTTTGAACGTCCTGTAGGTTGTTATTGTTCTGTGATGAAGCTTACCTAATAGAATTAATAGTACAGAATTGTCTAACTCAAAAGAAACATTTAAGTCCCCACAATTGCTTTCTATTCCAAGACTTAGCACCTCTTGGACACAGACCAAAGGAAATTGCATGTTACACATTCAATTGCCTGTATAGGTACAAATTATCATTTGCTGCTTTTGCTAATGAGAATATAACTTATGTTTACTTGTCTGAAATGAGACTCATTATACTCCCTAGCAGACACATAGCTGGATGGATTTGCATTGCTTCTTACTCACTGGTGGCGTCTGGGCTTCTGTTTCGACATGTCTCATGGCTATAAGTCACAAACAGAAGGAACACTCGTGGTAGGTAGCCCCCATGTCACTTGTGAAGCCTGTATGAGTGGAGGAGAGGGGCTTAGAATTGTCATTGATAATTTGAGTTCTAAGCCACTGATTTGGCAAAGAAAATAAGAATCCCTCATGATATTGGAAGAGAATCCTTGTTTTTCTGTTGGTCTAGGTGACATAATTCATAATGAAGTCTTTACCTCCCTTATTAGGCTTGTTGGTGACAAATATCTGCTCACCTCTACTGCAGTCTCAGAGAAGCCCATCCCAAAATACTGAACACACACAATGCAATGTTTTCAGTAAAGCCAGCTGTGTTTAGTTATGTGCCACTGTCTAGCTGTCAGAAGAGATGGATGGGTAAGTAAACAGTGGGGAAGATGGCAATTCAGTGGAATAACAATGGCTTACCTCTGTGGCTGTGTTTTCTGTTCAAATTTCCCCAGTGTCTGGGAGGCCGCTTGTGGAGAGGAAAGACCTGCTCATGGCTTTGCATTGAAACAGTCATGGATTTAATACTGGTTTTCCATTTACTGGGTGTATGATCTTTCCAGTACTTATCCCTCACAAACCTATATATACCTGTATAATATTGTAATGTTGCAGAGTTGTGAGAAAGGTTGAATCCAATCATAGATGGTATGTATGACATCAAGCTCATGCTTAGTAGATGTTTTTCTTCACTGTTGTAAATCCATATCGTTTTGTACAACTTCCATATTAAGGTCATTTTTCACTGGCTCACCAACTCTTCATGGTTTTTCCAATTCTATAAGTAACTAAAGGCTTTCTGTTGTATGTGTGCACATTTTTTTGTTTGGTTGTTTTTTTTTTGTCAGTCATGAAGCTTGAACTCTGGGCCTGGGCACTGTCCCTGAACTCTTCAGCTCAAGGCTACTGCCCTTGAGCCACAGTGCCACTTCTGCTTTTCTAGTCATTAACTGGAGATAAGAGTCTCAAGATCTTTAGTGCCTGGGCTGGCTTTGAGCCACAATCCTCAGATCTCAGCCTCCTGAGTAGTATGTGTGTTTTTAAATATATACAAATACAGGGTAAAACATGGAATTTGGAATAGTTAAATATTTTACTCTGTCATTTTTTAAGCATGCAATCCACAATGATCTTTCTTGCCACTCTCTGCTCTTTGTTTGCAGATAAACACTTAAGTAGTATCTGCTTTTCTCTTATATTTACTGCTGGTGGAATGATTTGTTCTATAGTTGAGTCTGAGATGAACAATGATCTCCCCTATCCATCAGTTTAGTGCTACTCCATCTTTGGGTCACTAACTTCAACTGCTTGCAAGTCATTGCATGTTTTAAAAATCCAGAGAGGCAAGGAAGACCGTCAACAGTTTTCTTATAGTTCTTTTGCAGAGCTGTGACCATTATTTATTGTGACAAAACATAACATCCTTGAGATGGGCCTCACGGGGTTTCTTCAGGACTGCCAGCCTTTGTGGAGCACACGCCACCTACAACTTTCTGCTCTGGTTGGTTCTCATCACTCAAGACAGGATGCTAGAGTTGTCCCAGGGGGAGAAACTAGAGATGTCCATTGTCATAGACCTTGACAGTCCAGGCTTCTTCTTAGCCTAAGCAACAATCATTTCCACCTTCATACTCCCCCAATGGCTAATTGGGACAGAGGAGGAGAAGATGCTTTCCAAAGTGCCTAAGGAACCAGTAGGCTCATGAGACTGGCTTCAACACCCCCCACCCCCAACAGTAGTTCCTCTTGCTTTCCTTCAGTGAGCCTGGGGATGAGCAAAGAAGGGAAAGTTTTCCTGGTTTTCTTATTCTCCCCAAGACACCTGGAGGAGACTAGTATTTATGTTTCAGCCAAAAAATTCTTAAGTTGTAGGATTAGTTGATTCGATTTTTGCAAAAGGAATCCTTTAGGAAGAGTAGTTTTTATTTCTGCCTTCTGTGACTTGAAAAAGCAGGGTATTTATTGTTTTTCACATTTTAGTAAGTGTAGTTTGGATTTGTATTAGGCATTCAGAAAAAAAAAAGTGTACTATGACTACTGTAGGCAGGCAGTCCTATGTGGTGAGGAGAGTGCAGATTTTAAAGCCAGGGAGATTATGGTTCAAACCTAGCTCTTGGCTGTCTTGGTAGGTGTCACCTTAGCCAATTTTCCTTGCTCTCAGTGATTCTATTTCTTCCTGTATAAAATGGTACCTTGCCCAAGTGACTTGCATCAGTTATATGTCCAGGATTCTTTTCTGGGGGCATCCTTCCCCTTTCACTTCTCAGGTGCTCAGAAAGAGTTAACTTCACCATGGCTTGGAAGCTGATCTTATTTTGGCCAGACGCTCTGTCTTCCCAGCCATTATCATTACTTAAGGAATAGATGTATGACCGAAACACGGCCAATGAAAGTCTGCCAAGAGACCTTCCTGCCAAATCCACTGGTTGAAATCTTCTGTTTTGGACCTGCAAATAGATTGACCAACTCATTCATATTCACATGGCATTTTATTGGTGTTCACACAGAACATTCCAGGTCCCAAATAACCTCTCATCCACCAGGATGGTAGGCTGTGAGGATGATTCAACCCTAGAGCAGCAATAAGGAGCTTCAGGGGAAATGTTCCCAGAAGGAATTCAACCTAGAACAAAGTGATAGGTTGCCGGGGCCAGCCGGCAACAAACCAGGGTTCGCAGATTGGGGTTCCTGAAATAGGGGGCAAGGACTAGGAAGAAATAGAAGAGAGACAGACACACCGGGTCCGGGATGTCTGCAGTCCAGGTAAAGACTGCCACGTTTATTTTCCACTCCAGCTTCTTCCCTTCTTGAGACCCAGGGAACTTCCAGGTGTTACATTCATATGGTAAATCTCAGGTCATTTAAACAGAATAAGGCCAGAAAACAATAAGACAATAAAGCCATTGTCTGATGCAAATCAAGGTACAGTTTGATTCCACTCTGGCTCCCAACAATAGGTCAGAGCACTTTAGAGTTCCTGGACTCAGCCATGACACAGCTTGAACACTTTGCATAAAACCCCACAGTTGAACAGGGGATATAATATTGTAATATCCTAAGTTGTTGTCAAGATATAGCCTGATTTATGTAAAGCATCTAGCTCGGAGAGAAGCTCCTGGTTTACCATCATAGGTCTTGGTCAGTGACAAAATGACTGGTCAGTCCCTTCCTGTATTCATTCACCTCTGTACTGACCTCCTACTCTGGCTTGTCATAGTGCTGGCTAATGGGATGTTAGCAGGCTTGATGCAGAGGTTGAGTTTGCTGTGGCTCTCTTGTCTTTCATCATGAGGACAAGGCTGTGTCTGGGGAGTCCGATGGAAGCTGTGACCTATGCAGCAGAGCTGAACAGACAGTAGTCAAGGGATTCCCACAGAGAAGTAAATGAATGTTCATTGAAGTTGGTGTTACTGTTTTGAGATGAATTATTTGGCAATCCTATGATCATAGATGACTGTCAAAAGAGCTACTGTTTGGAGCGTGTTTGCTACATGCTTGGAACTTTTCTAGAATCTTTATGTGTAGAACAGTCAGAGCTCTGTGTCCACAGACTTAATCAGATAGAGACAGAACTATTTTTTTTGTAGTTCTAATATGAACACTGACTTTTACCATTTTTTTTCTGTAACTAATACAGTGTAGAATTTTACATTGTGTCACATACTATATATGTTTTCTAGAGATGGTTTACCAGAGATGGATGAATATGCTTTGGACAACAATATCTGTGTCCAAAGATATTGGTGTCCAAAGAGGATCCTGGAAGAAATCTCCTATGAAATTTCCAGGCCTATGCATTATTGAACCTTTACAAAAATCCCCTAAGGTGGTAGTAGTTCTACTTTGCATACAAAACAAACATTTGAGTCAAGACTTGAGTATAGACAATACTTTTCAGTCACAGTACTAAAATCTCAGTCTTCACTACTATGACCATAACATGTGCATCTGAAATCAGTGAATTTGAAGCTGCAGATCATGATTCATTAGTAGATGATGAACTTGGTTGATGAGCATGCACTGGAGAAAGAAGACACTCGGTATCAGCGTCATATTGCATGAAACTTAGATATGTTTCCTGTGAATTCCTATTTATGCTTGGGCATCCCATGTGACAATACAGATGGTTCTACTCATCGTGAATTATTCTGCCAAAGCATGAAAAAAAAAATCATTGTGATAAGTGCTGTTGTCCTTTCCAAATGAAGTTGATCAGTAAAATGTTGTTCCCAGTACTATTTTTATAGTACTTCCCACCCATCCACCAGTGGTTGGTACTCTGGTTATTAGAGAGTTGGCTTCCTGGCATCATGGAAACAGAAGTAGTAGTGTTTTCTTACCTCAGCTGTTGTGGTTTGGTTGTTCAGATCTGAGACTGCTTTTCGTTTTTCAGAGACAGAGACAGAGACAGAGACAGAGAAAGACAGAGAGAGATTATCTTGTTACCAGGCAAGTCCAGCAGATGCCTTTATTATACTCAATGACAATTCCCTAACAAGCCCAGTCAGATCCACAGCCATGAGCCAGGCAGGTTGGTTTAGACTCACAAGCTCTGCACGTCACCCCGGGATTTAGACTTGTATATGCAATTGAAGTTTCAAGTTACTGTTTTGCTGCCCCAAAGCCTCTGGTGGCTTCAAAGTGTTAATTAGTCAGGGAAATGTGTAACTAAAATTTATATCTACTTTCTACACACTGAGGAGTCATTAAAACTAAGGCCATAATTGATAGGCTGTAAGGAGCCATTCAGGACACATGATTTTGTTCATTTGCTCTCTGTTAAACAGTGCCAGCCAAGCAGAAAAGGTGAAAGAAGATAGAAAGGGTAAAAAAAAAATTAGAATACCAATCATTTTCCGGGTCCTCATCTATTCTTCCTCGACCCTAAGGAGCTGTTGCCAGTCATTCTAGATTTACCAACACCGAATCCTCTCTTAAGCATGGGCTAGCTGATGAACCCATTTCAAAGTTCTATTTAGACATATTTTTACATCCATGATGTAAAAAATGTAGAATAGGTCAGGGTGATATCTGGGTAGGGCTATCTTCCTGTGGGAAGGCAGCAGAGAGCTAAATTGAAAGAAATTGCTCTTGCTTCCCAAAGGAGAAGATATTTTGACATTTACACTGACAGCTGCATAATGAGAGGCCTTGGGATGATCTGAGCAATAGCCAATACCTTTTAGCCACGGAGGGGAAATTATTATTTCTGTTCACTCCTATGTGCTAGTGGATCGTTTATTTCCAATCTTCCATCCCGACTTCTGTGGGTTTCTCAGGCTTCACAAGTATTTGTTAAAAGGATCCCACTCACATTCAACTTTCCTCTGAGTCATCTGAATTCACCTGGAAATACAATCATGTTTTCTGGGCCCAGCAGTTCAGCATTTCATCTGACCTTCTATGCTGATTGATATGCAGAATTGCTACTTAGGCAGAGGTTAAAAAAATGTGCAGTGCCAAAATCCTCTTGAAACCCCCTTATGTTAACCACAAGGCACAGTGTTTTCTACCTATTATTAAGGCCAAGGCAGGCAGATTCTCTTCCAGCCTGGAACAGATGGCTGGTTCTGTGGTTGACACCAGCTGAAGTAATTGGCTTGTGTTCCATGGGCCATGTTGTTTAATAACTAAATCGTTCCATACACCAGAATCACACTTTAGCATAAGATTCTCACCCTCTGAGGGCTAGTGGGAAGTAAAATGAACCGGAGGACTCAGATGGGTGTCTGACCTGCCCAGCTTGTTACTGTGCAACACATACCCATTACTGAACCGCTCACTGATTGAAAATTGTTCTCTCTCTGTGTCTCTGTCTCTCTGTGTCTGTCTCTCTCTCTCTGTGTGTTTGTCTGTCTGTCTGCCCCCTCCCCTTTCTCTCCCTCCCCCCCCTCCATTGCCCAACATAGCCACGAGACTGCTGGCATAGACATTTTAGGAGCCTACTTAAGGGGAATTAGAAGATTCCAAGTGGCACTACACCAGACAGGAACAATTGTAATCCTGTCACCCTTCAGTGTCCAACCTCATCTTACAGTATCTATAAGGGTGTCCTGGCTGCTCCCTTCTGTTCTGTTACCTCTGTGCTGTTCTGTGGTCTACAGAGAGCTGTCACCACCCTGATAAGAGAGCAATGTGTACCTCTCCACTCTGGAAGAACCTTCCTTAACCAGGGTTTGTTTAGACAAGGCTGGATTTTATATTACATTCAGGAAGGGAGAGTCCTGGTAAGTTAGATCTTTGAGAAAAAAAGGTACATTTATTTGTAGTGCATGCTGTTTTCCATAGGATAAATAGCTCCAGCTCAGCTGATTTTTTTATGGTCACTGAACATGAAGTTAATAAGAACTAAACATCATTTCCTCTTTCTATCTGGTTCCAGTAGGCGCTGGGTTCTTGTATTTGTTCTTTCAGACAGTAGGACTTCATGTTATGCATTCCACATAGCTCAGGATTGTTACCATAGCATCATGTAATATGCATTTGAGATAATGGACACCAACTTACAGCAGATCCATGCGTGTTCTGCTATGCAAGTTCAGAGTGATGCACAGGCTAGCAGTCAGCCATAGCAGCAGGCCTCTGCTTCCCTCTTATTGCTGGCAACCTTTTTTCCAGGAGAGAAGCAGCCCAGTGAAGCATGATGGGCAGTATGTGTGGAGATGCCACACTATGAAATGGAGCCTTCTGTGACGTCATTTAAGGAACACAGTGTCTGCGTTCAAAAAGGGAATGGTCCTGGGTTTGAGCCTCTTTTTTTTTTCATATATTTTTATTGTAATTAATGGACTGAGCCTCTTTTATGTTCGGGATCCTGATGAGTTTTATAGATCAGATCTTCCTTTTTTTATTGGCAGCAAATATGGGGTCCCATTTTGTCACACTACTCTCTCGCTCGCTCTTTATTTTCTTTTTAGCAGTCCTGGAATTGAGCTCAGAGCCTGAGCACTGTCCTTGGGCTTTCTCAAAGCTAGTGTTCTACCATTTGAGCCACAGCACCATCTCCAGCTCTTTTTATGTATGTGGTACCGAGAAATTGAACCCCCAGGTCTTTGTTCATGCTAGGCAAGCACTCTACCACTAGGCCAAACTCCCGGCCCCTTCATACTACTCTTATAAATGATAAGTTTATGGTGTCATCCTTCCTTGTTTGATGATTTCTTTTTCTCTTACATTCATTCTTCCAACCAATGTTCAAGTGTCCATCCATGATGTACTGCCCTGGGACTTGAAATAAACATGTCCTATGATATAGTTGAATCAAACAAATAAACTGTTAGGAAAAGATATATGTATTTCTGAATGGCACCAAGTTCTCTAAAATCAAAGCCCAGGAAGTTTATTTAGATTGATTGGAAACTTTCTACTACTATCCTTGTTTTTCTACTTTCTGTCTCCGTTTTCAGCCATCCCATCATGTAGTTATGTAACGAATAGCTTTAAGGGACTGATTTTTTTCTTTCTGTCAGAAAAAGGAATGAATAATTAGATAACCAAAGATAAGTTTCTATAATAGTACATGAAATTTAAAGGAAGAAAGAACCTTACACAGAAAAGTCAACCTGCATTTATGCAAAGTGGTAAATAACTGGGGAAAGGGCCATGCAGCAGCATTCTATACAAGTGAGCATAATCCATACTCCGTGGGGTTAAAATTCAGGTTTCAGAGCCTCTTCAACAAGTGGTGCTAGCAGAACTGGTTAAGCACCTGCAAACAACTAAAGTTGGATCCCTCTTTGTCACCCTGCACCAGGATTAACTCCAAATGGATCAAAGACCTCCAGGTAAATGCAGATACACTGAAAACTTTACAAGGAGAAATAGGAGATACACTAGGCCTCCTTGGCACAGGTCGAAACTTTCTTAATAAGGACCAAGAAACACAACAAATCAGAGAAAGTCTGGATAAGTGGGACTGCATTAAACTGCAGAGCTTCTGTATGACAAAGGACATAGCTAACAAATTAACTGCAATTTTACAAAGTGGGAGAAGGTCTTCACTAACCATACAACAGACAAAGGCCTCATATCTAAAATATATCAACAGCTCAAAAAATTGAATCACTCCAAAACTAATCTCCAAAGAAACAATCGTCCCATTAAAAGATGGGCCAGGGGCCGGGAGTTTGGCTTAGTGGTAGAGTGCTTGCCTAGCATGCACGAAGACCCGGGTTCGATTCCTCCGTACCACATATATAGCAAAAAACCAGAAGTGGGGCTGTGGCTCAAGGATAGAGCCCTATCCTTGAGAAAATCCAGGGACAGTGCTCAGGCCCTTAGCTCATGCCCAGGACTGGCAAAAAAAAAAAAAAAAAAAAAAAAGATGGGCCAAAGACTTAAAGAGAGTCTTCTCTGAAGAAGAAACAAAAATGGCCTATAGACACATGAAGAAATGCTCAACATCTCTGGCCATAAAAGAAATGCAAATGAAAATAACTCTAATATTCCACCTCACTCCAGTGAGAATGGCCAGGATCAAGAAATCTAATAACAACAGGTGCTGGAGGGGATGTGGCCAGGAGGGATCACTACTACACTGTTGGTGGGAGTGCAAACTTGCTCAACCACTATGGAAAGCAGTGTGGCAGTTCCTCAAAAGACTAAACATAGAGCTCCCCTATGACCCAGCAATTCCACTACTTGGCATTTACCCAATCGTTCAGAAACAAGGACATATTAAGTCCACTAGCACAACAATGTTCATTTCAGCACTATTTACCATAGCAAAGATATGGAACCAACCCAGATGCCCTTCAGTTGATGAGTGGATCGATAAGATGTGGTATTTATACACAATGGGATTCTATGCTGCTGTCAGAAAGAATTCTATGCTGCTGTCAGAAAGAATGACATCGCCCCATTTGTAAGGAAATGGAAAGACTTAGAAAAAATCATATTAAGTGAAGTAAGCCAGACTCAAAGGAACATAGGCTCAATGATTTCCCTCATTTGTCATAATCAGTAGAAACCTTGGGCTCTCCTAGCAGAGATTTACACTAGAACAAAACCTAGATACATAAGGCCAGATAGTATGACACTAAATGAAAGGACCTCCAGGATATAGAAACAAGGGCCATAAAATGAGTGATTGTTGTCCTTAATGTACTATGTTATCTCTCATCTCTTTTGCTGTCCCTTGGTTATCTCATATTGTTACAGTATTTTACCTTGTTATCTGATATATTGGATATGTTGTATATATGCTTATTTGGTTATTTGAAATAGGATAGGGAAGGGGAAAAATCAAGATAAGGGGTGGGGGTGGGGGGACGGAAATGAGGACCAAGACATGAGAAAGGGTATCAATGTATGTGAAGTAATGCACCTTCTATCTGGTGAATATAATGTAACCCTTCTATTAATTGCAATAAAAATATATGGGAAAAATTCAGGTTTCAGGGATTGGATATATGGCTCAGGAGGTAGAACAAAAAGCATCAGATACCCAATTGGAGTCCCAGTTGCAGACCAAAAATAACTTTCAGATTTTTGGACCTCCATTCCAGAGGATTCTTAGTCATGAAGTCTGCAGCAAGGCCTGAGGGCCAGCAATTTCCCTGACTTTCCTTCCTTTTCATTGTGTTATGCTCTCCCAGTGTCAGATCCAGAACACACAAGTGTGCTTTAGTTTTTCAACCTTCACAATCTGAGTTGGTGTTTCATTGATGAGATTTCTGGATTTAGTGAGGTTAGGATATAAATGTTAATTAAAGGTTGCCAATAAATTAAAGTCTGAGTAGAATTCTTAGTCTTGTTAAAATAGTAAATTAGTAGTAGGCAACAGCTCACAGATACTTTTTGAACAATTCAGAAGAAACTTTTGAGTAGGGCTGAATTCTAAAAAATTTCTGAATTTCATCTACATGGCAGAGAAAATTATTATCTAGCCCCAAATTTCCAAGCCTACTAGAAACTATAATCTTTTAAAGTGTCTTTGGCAAAGTTCCTCCCCCCCAAATAAGTGCTTAAGTTTTTCCAGATTTTGTGCCTGTGAACAAAATTGTAGCCAACTCTGAAAATGTCAGATGTAAGCTTTTACACCCAAGGGATTGGATTCTGAGTGTGAAATGATTTCAACCTTCTATATTTCTTATACATGAAGTCCCTAATAACTTTTCTGCCCTCCACCCAATGCTATGTTAATACTTAACAATGTAATTAAAGATCAATGTGGGCCGGGAGTTTGGCCTAGTGGTTAAAGTGCTTGCCTAGCATGCATGAAGACCCAGGTTCGATTCCTCGGTACCACATACATAGAAAAAAGCCGGAAGTGGTGCTGAGGCTCAAGTGGTAGAGCTCTAGCCTTGAGAAAGTCCAAGGACAGTGCTCAGGCCCTGAGCTCAAGCCCAGGACTGGTAAAAAAAAAAAAAAAAAAAAAAAAGATCAATGTTTGATTTCCTAATGTATTTGTTTGCAGCCAGTAATTTATGGTTAGAATTTGATATTCAGTAATGCTAGAAATTTGGAGGACATAAGAAATGACAGCAAAATTTCAGAAATGCAGAATATGGGACCTTCAGAAAGATAACTCACTCAGACTTTTAAAAAGTCACACATTATCATAATCATTCTCATAAAAAACAAAAAACTGATGGGGGAAAATGACCTAGGATTTAAAAAAAAACATAATGACCAAATACAAAGTATGTACGTTAATTTTCGTTTGGAAAAAGCATAAAAGGCATGTGAGGTCAAATTCAGAGAATCTGTATTACCATAAAGTGGGTATTAGATGACACCTAGAAATGATGGACAGTTTTCTGAGGTGGGATAGGAATATTGCCTTTGTGTTAAAAGCAAATTTTTTTCCGATGGGTAAGGGCTGTGATACTTGGTAAGTGACTCTTCTGCTACCATCAGCTTATTCAGAAAGAGTCCAACTATGGACAATAGAGAGGGGAGGACAGAGAAAAAAACAAGGGAAATGAAAATAGATTGTCAGTGATTGTTAAATCTCTATGATGGATAATATGTGTGAATACATGAACATTAATCATGCATCTGGGGGGAAAAAGAGCAGAGAATTGGGTCTGATTCCCAGCTCTGCCACATATTAGTTCAAATAAGTTATACCAGTTACCTTCACCTTTATCTTCTCATCTGCTCACATAGGATCATGATACTTTTTTATTGCAAGGAATTATTATGTTTGATAATAATATATGTATTCTATACGCGCAATTTGTGGATATCTATTATTGTCATTGAACTATTACAATGATAATTGCTACTGTTACTTTAGGACTGCCTGTAGGTATCATTTACCTATCATCACTTAATTTTAGTACATGACTTGGACTTTATAAACCATTGTTTTGTAAGTGTCTTTTTGAACTTCAGTAAGCCTATGATATGAGCAAAAATGTAGAAATGTGCTGTTTCTACCCTTTGAATTTTGCCTTTAGATTCTGCAAATTACTCTTATCACAGCAGACATTAGAAATCAGTGTGCACTGAATAAAATGAACAAAGCTACTTTACTTTAAAAAAATAAATGCTCAATCTTATAACTGTAGAAAATGAATGTATTTCCTTTGGTAGCATGGCCTGATTTTTGAGAGGCTCCATGGAGAGCTGAGTTTGTATCTGGGATCTCCCAATAAATAGTGGGAGCATAACTAATTGGTTTCCGGTAGAAACCAAGATTACACTGCAAATACATAAATCACTTCTCAGTCACAACCTGGAAAGATTTTCTTTAAAAAGAAAAAAAAAAGTAAAAGGTCAATGGTCAGCAAGGACATGGTTTCTAGTTTGCAGTGTGATTCATCAACTGTGTGATCCTGCCAGCCCAGCTTGGGTCTCTGGATCTGCTATACACAGTGTTTCAAAGTCAGGCCATTATGTTAATAGGCTTCAAAAATTGTTATTCCCTCTGGAGATGTGGAGCAGAGATCACAGGACAATAAAGAGATCCTCAGGGGCCTGGGAGCTGTGCCCTCAAACCTGTTTACATAGGAAAATCCTATCCAAGTGTTTCACGGCTTCATTATCATCTCTCTCCAGAAAGAACCGGGAGCTTCCATGCTCTGTCTTTTGGAAAGATCAATGATATAGGTTCTCAGATCTCACTTATGAGTCAACGTGTAAAACATGTACATCCTTTGATTTGGCAATTCCACTTCTCAGAGCTTTCCTTAAGTGGTTAATCAGATGAAGACGTCAAAGATCACATCAAATTTTGTGTCATATTCAAGGGAAAAAAGAAAAACAGCATAATGTGTATCAATAGGAGATCGATCATTGTCGTTAGCTGAACCAAGCAGATATGAAATATGATACAAAATAATTTAATATTTTAGTTGATGAATTAGTAAGATGAATATTAATAAAGTGATACTTTAGTGAAAAACCTATTACAAAAGCATAGAATGCCAAGCAAACCAGATGTGTATTTAGAGATATGTAGCCATGCACTTGAAAGGTAAATCACAAATCATTAGTGCCCTCTCTGGGATACAGAGATTATAATTTTTATTTTCACTTTTATGCTTAACTGTTTTAAATTTTTTATTGTTGTTGTTATTAAATGATTGTACCAAGGGGTTACAAGTCCATAAGTCCGATTATGGATACAGTGTCTCTTGGTCAATGTCACTCCTTCCTTCATTCTCCCTTATTTCGCCACTCCTGTCCCTATTCTCAAGTTATACAGTTAAGTTTTTACACAATGTACATTGACTATATTGACTCCATTTGCTTACCCTCCCTCCCTCCATTCCTACACCAGGGTTCCACCTCTGACCTCTTTAAAACATGTTTCTACTTCCTGGTATCTGTTTTGATAAACAGTATTTTAGCTGTTTAGGAGAATTATGCTGTTAGATTTCTCCCCCAATCATACCCTCCTTTAGTCAGTGTGTGTGCCAATGCATTGAGTCTTGTGTGTTATCATACACCATTGTATTTTAAATCTAGCTTCCACCTATGAGAGAAAATGCCATTTGTCTCTCTAAGCTTAGTGCTGAACTGCTTTATTAGGCACAGAAGATCATGTGACATTTTGACAGTTGAAAAAAATCCAATCATTAGAATGGTAGGTTAAGAAATACTATATATAACTATAATAACAAATCACAATAGGAATAATATCCAATGGCATTTATTAGGTGTTTTCTTATTCACTCTCCAGGATGGATGTTGGAGGTAAAACTGTAATTATCTTGTCCAGAATCCAGATAAATTGAAACAATTTATGGGTCCAAATCCAAGATGCAGAGCTTTGACCACTCCGAGATAGGTGTATGTGTGGAAAAAAGGAAAGAGAAGAAAGAGCAGGAGAGAGTCAGGACAAAGCAATAATGTACTTTTGAATGTGCACCCATCTCCATGGTGTGACAGGCTCCTCAGTATCCTGTTCTGCCCACTGTTTGTAACAGCAGGAATTATAGTAAGCAGTAAAACCCACTCTCCATTCTACTCTTTTCAACTCGGTCTCTGCTTATTGCTAAAGCCCACTTTACATTAAGGAACAAGCCTTTGAAGTCCATCTCGAAAGGTTTAGAAGCAGATAGTCCTTTCTGAAAGTCGAGAGGCATCTCAGGAGTGGAGTCCACCCTTGTGGCTAACGGGGAGATCTTCCAGCCCTTATTTGGCAAGGTGAGCTAAGGCCACCTGTCAACCCCAGCTGAAGAAAAGAGGAAGAGGAACAGGAGAGAGCAGTTCCATCAGGACTCCCAAAGGCAGCTAAATGGAGATTCCTTCGGACCTTGTGCTCTCTTCAACACTAGTATTAAATGTACATCATTCTACAGCCACTCTGCCCCCTCCCTCCATAGCCTACCCCCTGTGAAAAGTCATTTGATCAAGTACTCGATCATCTCCGGTGGCTGTCCCCAGGAATCTGACAAATGTTCAAAATACAATCCTCCTCCAAGGGATTTTCCCAAATCTCAGCTAAAACTGAATGTGTTTTTCTGTGAAGGAAAGACCTATAATCATCTGTGATCCCCATAATAACTATTACTAATACCATAAGTTGTGCCAAGCACCCATTAGTCGGAAGGTTGAGACAGTCTGTGGGTTAGAAACAGTTCAAGCTTCGGGCAATTCCCCTTTCTGATGGATCTGGGTATTTTCCACTCAGGACAGTGTATGAGAATCTAGAGCTGTTGGGGACTAATACTCCAGTGCAAACTCTTTGGAAGTTCTAATTTACGTTTTCAAAATACATTCACATATGGATTTTGCTGTTGCAAATGTTACAGTCAAGCTCATATGGCATATTCAACAAAATATATTGTATATGATTACGTTTCATAAAAATGCATGCTAGTAATTGCCCCTTTTTGAAACCTCACTGTGTCTAGGGTACATTTACAATGCATATCGATAAGGATTTTGCACACGTCCATAGCTTGATGGTAATTTAAGAATGTCCACTGATAATTCTGGATATACCCACTCCTTGCTTTAGGCAACACCCCTTCCCTGACTCTCTCCCCATAATCACCATCATCTTAAGATGAAACTCCAGTGTGATTATAACAAATGGCTTTCAATACTTTCCAGCCATGGCCCCAGGATCCACTAAGTGCTGTCAGCTAGTGTTAAATATTATTCATGACTAGTTCAAGGTCGCAGCTGTTATATTCTTGGTTCATATCGGTGAGGCTCACATCATCATCTGTTAAGATTGCGTGTCCAGGCCCACTGGGGAGCAGACTCAGCAAAACTAGAAAATATACTTCCTTTTCCACTGGGCTTTTTGGGAAGTCTGGAAACTGAATTAATTAACTGTATGCTGTGTGTGTGAGATGTCTGAGATAGAGCGAGAGAGAGGGGGTAGGGAGAGAGAGAGGGAGAAAGAAACAGTGGAAGGGGAACAGAATGATAGAGTGACATTGGGAGGCTTGAGCTTGTTTTCCCTACACCAAATCAAGGCATTATCATTGCAAAACAAAAATCTAACTTCATTACTCTCGCAAGCTCGAAATCCTTCACCTGCTCCTTATCACCTGCACAATGAAGTCCAAGCTTCATAGGAATCAGATATGCAGACTCTATTCTTTGTTTTGCTTCCCAGTGTGCTGTTTTCTCCTCTCCACTCTGCTCTCTTCCCTGTGAGGTCTCGGTAGAGTCTGCCCTCTGTATCTTTGAATCCTGAATCCAGAATACCACCAAACTTGCCTCAAAATTGTTGGGTTTTATTTCAATAGTGAACAAGTGTGGTATTCTCTAAACAATACAATAGAACAACTATTGATTTATATTGTATTAAGTGTTATAAATAATATAGTACATGGATTATTTACAATGCATGGGAGGATATACATTAGACCCGCAGATATTATATCATTTTGGATAAGATTGCAGCACCCTGGCAGGGGGTGGTCTTAGACACAATTGTTCTTAAATATTGAAGGATAACTGTAGTGATAATGCCAGGCCTTTTCACAGCTCCAAGTCTATTCTCTCTGCCAGGAATTCTGCCATTGTCTCTCTCCATTTCATGGGTTTGTCTATCTTGACTGATATGCTTAAATACCACAAACTCAGTCTCCCCTTTCCTGGCATCCTCAGCCAGATTTAGCCACACCTCCTGTTCTATATCCTCCATTCATTCTCAAACATCTCTGAAGGCAGTTTAGCTTCTGTAGACAAAACAACATCTTCAAACATTTAAAAGCAAATGCATCCAAAGCAGAGGCATACTTTATCTCAGTAACTAGTAGGATGCTTCACAATAGTAGTTCTGTGATTGTGGAGCCAGTGAAGGAATGAAGGAATGAATGAAGTCAGAGATACAACCTTAAAAGTCTATTCATTTAGATGTTTCTGATGAGGAGTCCAGAGATAAGTGAGGCCTTAATGAATTTCCTCTGAAGTGAATCTGAAGGGGAATTGTGTGTGTGTGTGTGTGTGTGTGTGTGTGTGTGTGTATCTGGGCGGTTACTTCAAAGCATCCATCATTTTCCCAAAGGAATTCATGATGTAATAGGAAGTTCCCAATTTTCTGATCCAATTGAGCCTCCTCCAAAAAACAAAAGCAAAGCCAGGCATGGTGGCTCATGCCTGTAATCATAGCCACACAGGAGGCTGAGATCTGAGGATGGAGGTTCAAAACCAGCCTGGGCAATAAAGTCTGTGAGACTCTTATCTCTAATTATCCACCAGAAAACCAGAAGTGGTGCTGTGGCTCAAGGGATAGAGTGGTAGCCTTGAGCCAAAGAGCTCAGGGACAGCGCCCAGGCCCAGAGGTCAAGCCCCATGACCACCAACAACAGCAACAAAGATCACACTGACCAGGATACATTATATTCATAAATTGCTTTATTAAACGGCAACTCCTTTGTACAACTACTTGAAGATAACAATAATAATAATAATAATAATAATAAAATTTACAAAAAGGAAGAAGAAAGCAAAGGGGCTTTTGGAAGGAATAAGTGTGATCTAGAGACCCCCCTGAAGGATGAAGTCGGTGGACTGGTGGGTATTTTTAGGCCTAAAAGTAGAAGATGCCAGAGTGTCTATTCTTGGGAGAACTTAATCCTAAGTATCTGAGCCCATTCGCTCCTGTGTCCAGTGTGGAATTTACCAGGGATGCAGGGGAATGATGACAGCCTCCAAACAATGGCTCCTTGACCACAGTATAAGGAGGAAAAGACTTTAGTTTGGGAATACCTTGTTATAAAATTGGAGTCGAACAGTGTCATTTATAGTGGCTTTCTTTCTTTCTTTCTGTTTTGTTTCTGGCTTCGTAATCTGTTGTCAGATTTTCCAACTGATAATTTATTTGCCATTTGATTTCTTAGTCCAGTGTTTGTTCAAGGTCACAGAAATAGTTAATCTGTGCTTCTCACTCACTGTCCCCAGGGACTCTCTCAGCTCCATCATCTGAGAATTCATCTATCAAGGTATCTCTAAAGCACATCAGGGCCAGTTTCTTGAATGACAGAGAAGAATGGCAGGGATAGGTTGGCATCACCACCATTACCTAAATGGATGCAAATGTGGCAGAGTGGAAACACTGCTCCCTCCCAGAAGTGATCAGCATGGAACTGTTGTTTGGTTTGCATGGCTTATTACAGTTGCCTACTGAGGCAGAAGCCTATGCCAGGTCTCCAAGAAACTATGCAGAAAAAGCCTAAGTGGTGGCACTGTGGCTCAAAAAGGTAGAGTGCTAGCCTTGAGCCTAAGAAACTCAAGACCCGCCCCAGCCCCTAAATTCAAGCCTGGCACACACACACACACACACACACACACACACACACACACACACACACACACTACTTGTCTCGCTGTGCAGAGTTGTGAATATGTGAAATAACTTTTTTTCCTATCCTCAAAGTATCCCATTCGTTCCACAAAACTTATTGAACACATACTATAAAGCTATTGTTAAATAAAATGAATGAAAATGGAAGCCACACATTGTTCCTGCCTTCAGGTAGTTGGCAGCTCTAGTGAACATTCTAGAAATAACCAAAAATAGATCGCATTGCTGTTTTATGCACAAGTACTTTTCTACTTTCACTTCCTCAGTATCACCAGCACCACCACAACCACCACCACCACCAGCATTATCACCATCATCATCATCATCATCATCATCATCACCATCATCCTCATGGCTTCTCTTTATTGAGCTTTGAGTACATGCCAGATGCAGTATAAAACACTACATCCAACAACCTTTCCTAGTAAGCCTGATCAATGATGTAATTAAAATAACTCACTTCAAGGGTTTACATGATAATCCATGCCACCCAGCTCAGGGTTGGCAAAGCCAGCATTTAAACTCAGGACAGTATGATGCTGAAGCCTCCAATTTTAATAACAAAATCCCGAGGCCACTCTAAGAAATAAACAATGTCACTGGAGGGTCACTATAAATGCAATGAGGATAGAATGCTTCATTAATAATGAAAGTCTATGCGCTGAGTGTTTTGCCTCTGCAGGCCACACAGCTAGGAGCTATAAACATAGATGCTCAGCTGCACGTCTCAGTTCAGTGCCCTTCCTCCAGGAAGGTCAGTCCTCTTAGTCAAGAGATAAGTAAGTTACTCAAGTTCCACACCCAACAGGTGCAGTGTTTATGCCCAAGTCTGCTTAACTCTCAAGCTCCCTCATTTGTTACTATCATCCAGGGCCTCCTTAGGGAAATGGTCATTTTTTTTGAATGCCATTAGTTTTTACTGGTTAGGTTCCATCTTCATGGAGACTTTCTCATGATTCAGGAAATATTATTTGCCTCTATATTATATATAAAAAAGTCTCTCGTGTTTCTGTTTTGCTTGGTGGAGGCATGGTGTGAATATGTGTATATACATATGTGTGTGCATGTGTGCCTGGGTGAGTGTATGTTTGGGGGGGATGAAGCCCTCAAAGGGAAAGAAGCATGCTTGGAAAGAAAAAGATTGAGGTGAGCTCAGGAAAACCAAGTTGATCTAAAGGCTGATGATCCAGCCTCTTGGAAGTTCCCTTCCACCGCTGATAGTAGCTGGCTTCCTCATGGGGAAGGCAGGGTGGGTGAGTGAATCATTTGAAAGGAGACAGGAGAGCCATAGTCTATGTTTACGTAGCCTTATATAGGAAAGGTAACTATCCAACACTCCCTGCTTTCCCTAGACCGCTGTTAGACTTCAGACTCAAATTCAGCTTCAGAAGTGAGGGTCTCCTAGAACATGCTGACCCCTGACCCCTGTGTTAAGAACAAAATCATTAAACACCTATTAAGGACTCTCTCTTTCCGTCTCTCTCCCTCCTTTCCTCCTTTCCTTTCTCCTTCCCACCCTCCCTCTCTCTCCCATTCAGGGTTCTGGGTAGGAATTCCCAGCTCTGGCTAGGGATGGGGGAATGAGAAGGAGAGGGCTAGGATTGCTGGAGATGCTGGGGAAGAGACATAGAGCACTCTTCGTTCCACCCATGGAGGTCTTAGGCCACAAGGACAAGCTTCAGTTCTTGAAATGGGGGGGGGAGGGCACTGAGGGAGGGGCTGCTGGATCACTACTGAGCAAGGATAGAGGGAAGCAAAGGAAAATAATTATCATAATGGATAAATGTAGAGGTAGATAGACACTTCCACTAACCATAGTGACACAGTGCCTATAGCTTGAATTATATCCAAGTAGCAATCATATATAAAACCACCAAGAATATTTTTTAATAGAAGAAAGGCTCAGGAAGGCAGATGCACTCAGGGCCCAGCAAAACCACAGTATAGCCCAAATCTACAATAATGAAAATGTGCAGTACGAATGAAAATTGGCCAGAGTTCATACCAGCCACACTTCAGAAGTGATTACAAGCCAACCATAAGGAGACATTCCACATCTCACTCTAGGACTGTGTGGTACAGCAGACGCCTTGCATGGGAGGCACTGACTCTGGTGAGGCAAGGCTTCCTTCCAATTTGGAGCTCAGGGAACTAGAAAGCTGGCTGTATGTTTCCTAAGCCCTTCAGTCCCAGAGTTTTCCAGTGAGCCACACACCGAACTGTACACCAGGGCAAAGTAACATGGGCTTATCCAAAATTGGCTATTCTTCCTGCTTCCTTTTTTTTTCCACTGGAGAGGCACAGGAGAGAAGAAATGAAGCCAAAGGAACCAAAAAATGTAGGAGATGACCATCAACCTAGGAAGCAGAAAAGTGCAGCAGAGTTGGGATATAAGCCATGTAGCATTCAATATGGTCACAGCCACATTCAACACAGGGACAAAGTACAGGGTGACAGCTTTAGTAACCAGTGATATATCTCAAAACATGCAACATGCAGTGAAGGTCTTGCTGTGTATATCTAGCCACCCTCATGGCCCAGGACCACTGAGAAGGCTGGGTCACACTATAGGGGCACACAGCTCTCATTATCCCACCTCAGAGCATTATCAGGATTTCTACTTCCTGTAATTCACACCATTTTCTTTCCCCACCCAACCAACTTCCAGCAGTGTCCATAGAGAGGTAACAGTCCACTAAATGGCTTTCCGGAGTCCTGATCTCACTTCCTAGGTGAAAGTGCCCCAGATGTGGGCTGTGTAGTGATCCCCAGAGAAGACAGCAGGCTCTCAGAATGCTCCATCTTGATTAATGGCCCTGCAGCTCCCAAGCTACTCCTGTCTCTCACAGAATTAACACAAGCAGACACACTCCACACTCCACATGCCGTGAGCTCCGAGGCTGGGAAAAGTAGCATAATGTCGCTTCCTCATGAAATGAGGGAAGACATACATACCAAATTTTCCAAAATGTAAACCACTTCACATTTCCTAGGAGTTGATATTTTATTGGTATTCTACAAATAAGACTGTGTGTGTGTGTGTGTGTGTGTGTGTGTGTGTGTGTGTGTGTGTGTTTACCTGTCTGTGAGCTTTCCTGCTCAAAGCTAGTGCTCTACCACTTGAACCACAGCTCCACCTCTGGCTTTTTGTTGATAAATTGGAGATAAGTGTCTCATGAATTTTCCTTCCTAAGCTGGCTTAGAACTGTGATCTTCAGATCTCAGCCTTCTGAACAGCTAGGGTTACAGGTATGCGTCACCACTGTCTGGCTTCAGTATCATCTTAATTGCTCCAGGGTAGGAAGCAGTCCCAAGGGACAGCTTCAGCAACACATTATAAGGCTGTATTTTCTTCCTGTCTTGCCCAAGTTCCTATCTTGAAGTTCCTACTTCACAGCTAATTGCCATAAGGAAATTACTTATGTTCTTCCATCGTTGTTTTAGTTTTGAAGGAGAACCTTTTCTGTCAAACCTAAGA
Source organism: Megascapheus bottae (assembly GCF_031878675.1). Lineage (NCBI taxonomy): Eukaryota > Metazoa > Chordata > Mammalia > Rodentia > Geomyidae > Megascapheus > Megascapheus bottae. The sequence continues at coordinate 35,906,146 of NC_143510.1, forward strand.
TCGGCCATTTTGAGGGTAGCTGCCATTTTATAAGAAGCTATTTTAGGTCAGCTGCTAGCTGTTATAGGAATTGTTTTTCTAGGAGGTTCTAGAGATGTGGATTAGTAGTTGAGCACCAACTGAGTAAGAATTGTTTCCCTGAGTTTCTGCTTTGGCCAGGTGTCCTGGTTTTCATTGATTGCTTAGGTAAACTTTCAACCTCTCTCAAACTAGCCAATCATGCAAAATTGAGAGCCTAACTTCTGACCAATGAGAACAAGGGCAGTAATGTATTAGGGATAAAACCTGGGTAGTCTTCCTGCCCCAAGCACTTGCTTATGTGTTGTCCTGTTAGTAGCGCACACTCTTGCAGAAGTAAAATTGTGCCTTACCAAATTCCTCTCCAAGTTGATATCCTGCTTTCTACCTCAGATATCCTGAGACATTTCCAACAATTTTAAGGTATTTTAAAAAATTGTAATGTGGGGCCGGGAGTTTGGCCTAGTGGTAGAGTGCTTGCCTAGCATGCACAAAGACCCAGGTTTGATTCCTCAGTACCACATACATAGAAAAAAGCTGGAATTGGTGCTGAGGCTCAAGTGGTAGAGATCTAGCCTTGAGGAAGTCCAAGGACAGTGCTCAGGCCCTGAGCTCAAGCCCAGGACTGGCAAAAAAAATTGTAATATGGGACAAGTAATACACATACTTGGGTTCTAATATAAATACATATATATATACATATAAGGTTCTTACAATAAATTCCATTATGTAGTAAATGCTATATAAGTATTTGAAAAATAATCATGGAATTGATTCTTTTAGAGCTGAATTGATCTTACTTGTAATCACCTGGTTATAACATCAAGTAGCTTAATGCTCAATTATTTACTCTTCTGAAGAAGCAATGAATAGTTTTCATTTGTTATGAATTGTTATCTTTGGTCCAGCTCATGGAGAGGTTGGTTCCTAACTGCAGTGTGTGAAATTTTCTCTTCCTATTGTTATCTAAGTATCTCACCATAGATGCAACCACATTTTCTCCAGGTCTGCTCCTAGATCTAGTCAGTATATGCTAGAGAGAGACAGAGAGGGGGAGGGAGGGTGGGAGAGAAATAGAGATGGGGAAGGAGGGAGGAGAGAGAGAGAGAGAGAGAGAGAGAGAGAGAGAGAGAGAGAGAGGGAGGGAGGGAGGGAGAGAGGGAGAGAGAGAGAGAGAGAGAGAGAGAGAGAGAGAGAGAGAGAGAGAGAGAGAGAGAGAGAGAGAGGGAGAGAGGGAGAGAGGGAGAGAGGGAGAGAGGGAGAGAGGGAGAGAGGGAGAGAGGGAGAGAGGGAGAGGGAGGGAGAGAGGGAGAGAGGGAGAGGGAGGGAGAGAGGGAGAGGGAGGGAGAGAGAGGGAGAGAGGGAGAGGGAGGGAGAGAGGGAGAGAGAGGAAAGCGCTTCCAGGTGCAACTTGGGAAATCCTTGGTTAAACAATTGGAATGAGGTTTATTTTGTGCAAATCTTGAGTTTGCTTATATGAATTGGCCATTTCCAACAAAGGTATCATATGACTGGCTCCTCCTTTCTCTTCATTCAACACGTGGGGACAGTCAGTGAACTTTGGGAGACAATGTCTTGGACAGTAATTTCATTTGCCCGCTGTTTTGAAAAGGAAGGTACTGGTGTCATATCTTAGATGTAAGCAGCCGATCTTTCTGGTTCATGTACTTCCATAACTCTGTTGGAAAAATCTCTCCCAATGTTTTGTTTTTGCCAGTCAGGGCCTGAGCACTGTCCTTGGTTTTCTCAAGGCTAGAGCTCTACCACTTGAGCCACAGCACCACTTCTGGCTTTTTTCTATTTATGTGGTGTCGGTGTTCGTGCATGCCAGCAAGCATCTACCACTATGCCAAACTCCCTGCCTCCCAATGTTTCTTTTTCCTTACTGGAAGGATTTTCTATGTGTTTGGTGATGCTAGGGACCTCCTGCTGAGTGCTAGGCAATCAAGGGGTCAAATTTACCCAATTAGAGATGTGGACACAGGTAGATGAGGATGCTAGCCCTTCCCTGCAGAATATTCCCAGGAAGCTTAACACATGTATTAGCTTCCACTGTTATGTACAATTATCTCACAGCTTCTATGCGTCCATACTTGAGCATGGGGCTTAGCTGGCTTCTCTGCTTCCAGGCAATTGGCTCTCAGGGCTCATCCGAAGCCCAGCATGGGGAAGACCTGATTCCCGGGCTCCTCAGGCTGGGGGCTAATATAGAAGTTCTCCTAATCCATGATTTTGCCTCCGGTGATTTGAATCGCCTTAGGGCAATTATGACCTGAAAAACAATTACATGGAAACATTCTAGAAAAGAAATAATTCAGTAGTTCCAGTTGCAGGTAACCACTTGAAGTAGCGTAAAGAAATCTCTACATTCTGTTCTGTTTTGATGAAGACTTGCTTCTTCCCTCAGACCCACTGAGCATGCGGGCAGTTAGTGTCCTGACTGCATCAGGTAGCGTGGCATCTGTCACTATATCACAGTGTTCTTGTTCATGGACTTCTACATCATAATGACCCCAAAGCACCCAGGGCAGTGACACTAACCAGTTCATTACAGTAGATGGTTGTAGCTATTCTGTTTGACTATTATAGCTATTAATCTCCTATTGTGCCTGACTTGCATATTAAACTTTATATTAACCATGCGTGTGTAGGGAAAAACACAATATATATATATGCTCATATATACATATATATTTATACACATGCATATACATGTAGTAAATGCATATGTGTGCATATACAGTGGTGTCTACATTGTATAAAATATATAGTACATAAATATAGTAAATGTAAATATCTGGTATATATACACTGTATACAAACTATATATTTATACATCTACAGTCTCTATATACATATAGAGCATATAAGCAAATGCACTATATGTGAATGGATATGTGTGTGTGTGTGTGTGTGTAAGTTTCAGGCATCTACTGATGATTCTATTTTTTTTCCTGCCAGTCCTGCGGCTTGAACTCAGGGTCTGGGTACTGCCCTTGGGCTTTCTCTAGGTTAGCACTGTACCACTTGAGCCATGGCACCACTTCTGTGTTTGTGGTACCAAGAAATCAAACCCAAACCTCGGCAAGCATTCTACCAGTAGGCCCCACTCCCAGCCCCTTGATGATTCTACGACATACCCTGTGGCAATACAGTGGACCATTGCCCTCCTGTCCTTACACCAATGAAGAACATAGCAGCTCCTTCCTGTAAAGCCAGCAGGAGATTGTCCACATTCTAACTCACAGTCTTTCATGCTGCACTGGAACCTCATGAGGACATCTCCCTACCCTTGCCATGTTCTAGGGGTAAGAAGCAGGCCACAGATCCTGGACTTGTGTAAGGGTGGGACTTCCGTAAGTGTGGCCCTTTAGGGGTCCACCTAGGGCGTATGGAATCTAATGCATTCTTTAAAGTCCTGACTGACTTTTTTCTTTTTTCTTGGTCACACCTGAAATCTGAGTAAATAACAGTTCAATTGTAGTTAATCCCCTGTCTCCTTAAGCCATTTGTATCAACTGATATATACTAGTTTATCTTTAGCGTGGGCCCTCCAGCTCCTTTCTCTTTTCTCTGACTACATTTAAGACTGGAAGGCCAGGGCCAGGAGTTTGGCCTAGTGGTAGCGTGCTTGCCTAGCATGCACGA